>NW_022984644.1:3288489-3888489 GCF_008694065.1 Daldinia childiae | reverse complement strand
GCAACGTTCCACATTGAGATGTTCCCATTGCCCATTGCCCATTTGCGTAGATAACCTACCTTAGGTACCTAACTTAGGTAGGTATGGATAGAATGTGGGAATTCGTTTTTATGTTCTCGTAGTTTTCGTAGCCTAGTCAGTTGGATGCAAGGTCATATCAGAACAAACTAAGAACAAACTATTCCGAATCCCGACATTATGACTCATATCAGAAATAAACACATGTCCCATCGTGCATTAGTTCAACTTGTAGTCCTTCGATTGTGTGGAGCAAGATGCATCCCCGGGAACAATCTCTGCATGTACCTGCAAGACGTTAGAACGCGTCTGCAATCTATCATTCGACGCGTGGAGGGCGTCATGATCGTGAATGGACGTGGTTGTACGTCTACTGCTACATACGACCGTGTCTTTTACGTTGCTATGCGTTGCTATAGCGAACAATATCACAACACACAACCACTTGTTTCTTGCCCTGATACTCTTTACTTAGCTATAGAGCTCGGTTCTAAGATTCTACTTATTTCCACGACATCCTCGTGATGCATACACTTAGGCTTGCTGTCATTAGACAATTATACCAATAGAGGACATTCTCAATGCGATACGGCAAAAAGAGGCAGCGCGCATGAATTTCTGCTACCCAATATCACAACCGCGCACTCCGCCACAGGAACGTTGAAGATCCGAACTCCTCTTTTCTTCTTTAGCAATAGATAGTCGCAAGTAATACTACATGTATACCATGTAATAGATCTGATCATGTGTAATATTAGTATTCCCACTCCGCGCTTGCGCTTGATTGACGAGATAGACATCTTTTTACCGCTCGCTAATATTAAATTGCCGATAACCAAAAATAGTAGTAAAAGTAAAATGAAGCATTGACTGAAGAAGATTGATTAGCGATCTTATCTTCTTTTTTTTTTAGTGGGAGTGCGGGCGGCTATCGATGGTTGGGCGGCAATTAGAGATTATTGTGGAGTTTTATTTCAAAGGTGAACCGAAGTAGCATATGGTGACTATGGGAGCATGCATATTTTTGTCTCTCTTCAGTATAATAGGTACCTAAGTTGTGTAATAGTCGGGTGTGTGTATACCTGTGTACCTATATAAATCTGCAAACCTGTAAATCAAAACTTTAATGACCAGAGATAAGGCAAGGCGACAAGACCGCCGAATATGGTCCTATTGGTCTTAATATACTAGGGTTAAGTAGACTTAATAGGTTCTATTAATCAAATAAGACTACCAGTTATTAGATGAAGAAGCACTACATCAATTGAAACAGCAGCTTCAAGAAGTGTTCCAGAACTTTTGTGAAATCGTATAGAATGATTATTACTGCTTCAGCGGCTATAAGCACTGCCAAGTCACCATCGTGTAAGTCTTCATACGTATGATTATCCTCCTTCCTTATGCCTTTATGGTTTGCCTTAAGAGATAAGGTCTTTTTATTGATTATTTCATCTAATTCCTTGACGAGGATCTTCGACGTCCGAGCAAAGCCGTAAGCGCCAGGGCAATGGAATAAAGCGCGCCTAAACATCATCCGACATCGTCAGGCGTCAAGGTAAGGGTTAGGTACAAAGTTACACGAGTAAATTCTATTGCACAGCCCCTCCCCGCCCGGCGCGTAAAATGCCACTGCCACGGGCTGCCACAAAATAGTAAGAATGGAATAGGAAGTTACCTATCCCTTCCACCCCAAAGAAAAGTCCGGTCGCCCACGCCCAAAGCCACGGCCCCGCCCCCGCGACTCTCGGCTCCAAAAGAAGAATGGCGCGCAGTAAAACCTTCTCAATTCGCGGGTCACCAACGCGCTCGTGTTCATTGTAACTAAACTTATAGTTACAACCAATCGGCTCACGACATGTTGTTACCCCACGAGAAGTACCTTCTCAACCGCGTCGAAGATGGTCTATTGGCTAGAATTTAAAGAAACCATACCAAACGGCAGACTAGAAGAACAAACCCAGAAAAAAAATGTTTCGTTTCAAGTCTTTTCCCTTTCAGGCTTTTGTTTCAGATCTACACTACCGGGACCATTCTCGTTCGCTCATAGCTCCCCTCCTAGGTGTTGTTCACCGTCTAGTTTATCTGTATATGCACGTCTGAGTGAGTGAGTCATCTTTCCTAGCTCTCACATGCAGATGCATCCATATGTCTGTCTAAATTTCTGCACGATAATCATGATCGTTGTATGATTATGACTCTACATGCTTGGCTGGATATGTTAGGTATCGATATATTGAGAAAATGCTGATCTAGTAAAATCCATGATGCTTGCGGGACGACGATCCGTCTCTGATCCCCAAGGTAAGTGAAAAATCAAGTGGCTGGGAATGACCTGTCTTCGCGACCTTTACATAAGATGTGCTTGTCTTAGATCTTGAGTCTAGCTTATTCAAGTTGTGATTTTACCGACCCTTTGGTACTTGTTAGACATTCGGAAACGTTAATAAGGCCACGAGAAATCCTGCTTTTTGATCAATTGGTTTATTCGGCACAAGATGTAGGGATATAGTAAATATGGTATAGGTGGAAGTCCCCGAGACCACCGTTCCTTACATCTACGATTATATTAGCATGTAGAATACAACAATGCTAAACTTTGTTTCGTTTCCGTGGTCGTTATTCTGCGGCCCGTCTCTAGATTTTTCTGCTTCTCTTGGCCTGCGTCTTAGACATGTATAAGGGAGGGGAGGTGCGCGCTGTCTGGCCATCGACTCGGCCCAGGCGAAGCGCTCATCGATGATCCGGTCCGTTTCAAGTAGCACGGCCACCTCCAAGTAGCTCAAATCAAGTTTTAAATCGTCGTAAGCTGTATATAATATGACAATAGACTGCCTCCCTTTTTCTTGTACTCTCGGTCTACTCTGCCGAGTACGATTGATATACCGATATTAGGGTTGGCTTGAAGTATGAGAACGGGTACATGAGAATCCGAATGGCACACGGGCATGGCCAATGTGGCTATGATAGTTGCATTAAGTTCTTGCTTGCTATTCAACGGCCACCCATCTAAGAGGACCCGGATTAACACCTCAGATCGTTGCCAAATACCTAGTCTAATCTATCCACGAACGCCTCGCTCATTGTACTAGATTCGCTGCCTCCGACATCATCGTCAACGCCATTTTCCATTACCGCGGTATCATTGGGATCAATTCCTGACTCATGAGCTTCATTGTTAAAAGCCGATCCTAAATCTTGCAGTTTCCGCTGCGCTCTACGAATACCCTGTAGTCGCTCACGCTCCAAGATGAGCATACCTCTAGCGAACTCCTTTATGGCTCTACGGCCCATACGCTCATGCATATCCTCCCATCCCGCTAGTTCACTTGCTACTGTCTGTTGTGTGTATCGAAGCTCCTTGCTTAGGACGTCTACCTCTGTCTGAGCACGCCTTGCTTTTTCTTCCCTTTCCTCATTGAGACGCTGGCGGGTTTCATCAAGTAGCCCGAGTGGCCATCTTGTTGAGCGCGAAACGGAACTATAGTTACGTTCTATCGCCTTACGAGAAGATACTATTTGGGTTACAAGCTGTAATGGCCGGGATAATGACGATAGCATGGCTTGTATAGTAGATTGAAGAGCTGAAAAGGAACTGTGAAATGGATATGACGGATTAGATTGCGGGGGAACAAGCGCTCGAACATAAGCGTCAAACGCAGAGATGTGCGTTTGAGGTAGAAATGCAAGATTATTAACGTCTCGTGAAACTAAACTCGCTGCATCATAGAAATCTGTAAACATATTAGTACTAGGTAATAAATACGAAAGTGTTATTAATACCATTTGTGACGACGCCGATAGCATTGGTCCTTCGCGCAACACTCTTAGTCGAATAATTAACACTGCGGACCATATCTCGGGCGTGTTCCACAAATTGTTCTACTTCGCGAATATCTTCTAGAGGTTCCAACTCATCTCGCACTTTTTCGGCTCTCGTCTCAGCTTTTAGTCTGCTGCGTTGTTCCATCATGTCGGCTTGTAAATCGGGCACTAAAAAGAATTCCCACAACATCTCATGTGTCGCAAAGGTAGGATGAGCTAAAAGTATCTTAAGAAACGAATCAGTTCGTATTTGTATGTCCTTCAGGACGGCCCTCGAAGGCTTCGAAGGAATCTGGAATGGTGACCGTTGGCTTGTGACTTTCGGGATCCACGACGCTGGATTCTCGATAGATAGCAAGTGGGCTAGACGCTCAAAATCTGTAAAAGAGCGACGGCATGTAGTGACCGTGTAACTATCGTCATCTGCAGGAGCTCCCGACTTGAGAACTAGCCGAATAGTAGCGTCTTCCACGAAGAAGGATCTAACAACGCCAGTGATACGTCCGTCATCAGCAGGCGGCATGGTAAAGAGTGTGAGGTCGTCGATTCTATTCCGAACGTCGTCATCCTTCGCCAGTTCTACCGCAGTAAGCCCACGTAGCTCCTTCGCGGCTACGTCCACCCTTGGATCCGAGTACATCACCCTTACCATCTCAAAGCGACCGTATTTACTAGCTACCATTAGCGCAGTGAATTTCCTATCGTTTGTAGCGTTGACATCGATGTCGCACTGCATAAGGATTTTCACTGCTAGTTGGTGGTCATTGATGATATGCAAGAGAGTATTCCCTTTTGAATCAACATGCTCGTCTATGTGGAGTGGTTGGCCATCGCCCTGTGCACCGGTCGCTGCTTCGAGACCGGCCTCGACCATATCATGGTAATTTTGGTGGTCGTACGACCGACAGAGCGCGAACAATGGTGTTTGGCCATTTCTATCCTTTTGTCGCCAAGGGAGTAACTTACCAATGCGGCCGATTAGAGATGGTGCGTGGAATAGGTAGTGTGCGACGCTGCGACCCCGAGTGTCTTGCAGGGATAAGTAATTCCGAATCTGCGGCTCAGAAGCTGATGCTATCACAAAGTCTAGGATAACATCAATTAACTCGGTGTGGCCCAGCTGAACAGCAGCGCTTAGAAGATTGGTGCCTTCGTTATTAGAGTCGTCCAAAAGGGTGCTGGGTGGGAAATAATCTTCGAGTGAGAGCAGGTATCTGAGTACCTCTGGCTGACCATTTTGGACCGCCATCATTAGAATAGATTCCCCAAGAGAATCTTCAGTTTGACAGAGCCGTTCAATTGACGTATCGCCTTCAAGGCCACTTCCTAGAGTAATAATACTACCTGCCCTAGAATGATACGAAAACTCTGAGCCGCTTGACATGCTCCTAGTGTCCATGGCAACTCTCTTGATTTTCTTCATGGGGGGCATTGGAGAATCTTCTAGGGTCTGGTTCTGAAATGGAAATACATGGCTCAGCCCCGACCCACGGGAATATGAGTCGGATGGTGTAAATGCTGTTGAAGATCTCCTGGAGGAGCCATTAACCATACTCCAGCTGATTGATGGCGAACGACTCGAAACTGGAGACGCTGAGGGTTCTTCTTCGTCAGCATCGAAACTGATAGCATCTGGATCTGGATCCATCATCTTTTTGAGCTCATTCATATCGCCTTTCGCGGCTGCGTCCCAGAGACCTTTGTTCCGGCGACTCGCTCTTCGTAGGCTACTCGAGTCCGTGGAGAGGTATGAGAGTACTCCTTCGAATGTACTAATGGCATAACCTAACTCGCCACTATCTACATCATCAATGAAGACGAAGTGTTTTATATAAAGTAACCTGGCCTGAAGGTATTTTACACCGGCCCGGATCACAACGAAGAGGAGCAGTGACACTAGAGTATCAGCGTTGACAGTGAGAGTGGACTTTTCTGTCGTACTAGATCCGGCGTTTGGTTTGGATTGTTCGGTCAATTGTGCTGCGGCTTTCATTGTCGACAACAAGATTTCCATCATCTCCTGTGGACACATCGCTGAGGACATCCTGCGAAATTCTTCGACGGCGTGGCTGAGTCTAACCGTAAGCCCATGTTTCGCTCTAGGACCACCTTCAATAAAGATTCCCAGCTGCGAAATATCGATAAATTCCATTTGTCGAATTTTTGCTTCAAGCTCGAGGTCCTCTGGTCGTCGCATCGCAGCAAGTCGAGGCCATATAAGATTATGAACATTCTCAGCCACGTACCGTTCTATTAGCCGTTCAACCACTGGGCCAGTAAGATCGGTTGTCGCCCCAAGCATAGAAAGCTGCTGCTTGTCAACACTTTGAAATAGATCGATAGCACTCGTGACTGCCGTCTCAAGTGAAGCTCTCATAACATCCTCATCATCTTCGGTGTAGAAACTCTCAGTTGTTCGGGTACTTTCGTCGTCTTCTACGCTAGTTCTTCGTACAGATAAGCTATTTGAGCGCACCTTCTTCATAGCTGTCGCTATAGGTCCGTCTGGGATAGGATCAGGAATGTGTGTTGCAGACGGCGGAGGGGGCAGCGGTCTCTCGAAAATTGTCGTAAATTCTCGGAATAACTTTTCTAACCCAGGATGCATCTGCCTTGCAATCATTGGGAAATGGTTGAGAAGATCATGAAAACTCTTTATATCCTTCTTCCGCGGGGTACTCGGTTCGCCACTTTCAACAGCAGCAGCTCGCTTGGTCTCTGCGAGTTTAGCTTTTGCCATGCCTTCTATGAAAATAGCACGCGGCACCTCCTTATCTACCCAGATGCCGACCAAAGGTCGCGAGATATAATATATTAACCATTGCCGCGGCTCGATGCTGTCGGCATACCAGAGAGTGTCGTTTAGTAATTGTGCTTGGGAAAGTGTTTTGAACCCTGTCAAATTGACAATTAGATAGATGATTAGGAAGAGCCAGAGTGTCGCTATCTCAAGTTTCACTTACCCTTGTTGCTATAAATAAAAGCATCTTTAACGACAACGCTACGCCCATTCAAGGTTGAGTATTGTCTGGCCTTGCCCCTCTGCTCGCGCAAGTTTCCGACGGAGTCCTTCCCTCCCGCAGCGGTGGCCGGACTGGGAATGCGAAGTACATGGCTTCCCAGAAAATCTTCAGACCCAACAATGTCTGACAGAGATAGGCCGCTTTCGGTTTCGCGGGAGGTAAGGAAGAATTCGGTTGTCGGGACTAGGAGAATGTGGTGATGAACGGGAGTGCACTGGGTGACAATAGGACTGCCGGGCTTGAAGAAGGCGGCTAGGAAGGGATTCAGGGGTTGCATTCAAGCAATCGTCTCGTCCACCGGAATCTCTCAATCATATCTTCTTCCCAGCTTCGCGCCAGGAGTTAAGTAAGTACCTGATAAATTAGTTGGTGTGAAATATGAGGGGCTGCGAAGTTGATTCTAGTCTAGCGCAAGGGGCTTTTAACTTATGAAGCGGGCAAGAGACTCGAAATTATATCTATGATGCTGAAGGTAAAATCGACTCCGGTTCGAACTGGCGCGTTATAATTTCAGAAAAAAAAAAGATTTATAAAGGTAAGATAGTCCATAGAGATTGATGTTGCGCAATAAGGGATGACGACAAGCGCAAGGTAGGCTGGTAAGCTTCATATGATCCCTGGCACAAGCAGACAAGGTCGTTGCGACTTGATATACAAGACATAACAGGCCTGGGCTGGGAGGTACCGTACCTACCGTACCTACCTAAGGCAAGATCACCGCCTATCTTGTCATTTTAGGTAGGTAGATTTAAGTTTTACCGACCTTTAGCCGCTTATTTCACTTGGTATCTAATCATAGTTGGTGTCACCTACTGTCACCTATTTACAGCTGGCATAAAGCAAAGCTTCCATAACCCATTTTCATAGCCGCATGCATCAAGGTATTCTACATATTGACATAATCCATTGTTCCTTTCTATTTAGCACCTAGGTTAGGTACCTAAGGTATAAGGTCATTTTGTTACACCTAGTAACAGAAAAGTAGGTCTCACTACTTCGCTCTCTCTTGTAGGAAACCATTTTAATTCTTCTTCCGTTGGACACCATTCTATAAAATCCGTGAGCTGAAGATGATTTCTCAGCATGATATTAATATAGGTTCCGATCGTTCTATGCTGCTTCTGAATCCCTGGCGCCAACCAATTAGTCGTTCTCAATCCTTCTTTCTGATAGTCATCTAATGGCCATGACCTGCTACCTATCTCTTCATCCACTATAAATCTAGGTCTTGACGGTGTTGTATATATCAGATGCTCAATAGAATATACTAAGCGTCCTGATGACTTCAGTCCGATGCCTATCTCTTTAATCAAACCAGCAATGTTCACGATATAGTGAAAAGCCAGCGAGCTAAAGACGATATCGTATTGACCTTCCGCCAATTTTAGTTCTTCCAAATTGGCCCTTTCATATTGGATCTTGTCGTCGCTAGTCATTTCTCGAGCTCTTTCAAGCATCTTCTCGGAGATATCAATCGCGCGAACAAATTCTGCGCCGTTCTCTCTCGCGAACCGAGAGAACCAACCAAACCCACAGCCTAGGTCAGCACGGTGAGACCATTAAGATTTGGAAGCATTGATTTTAGTTGCGGCCATTCCGGTGCACCTTGAAGCCCCTTAACTTGGCGGTCTAACTTGATATAGTTCTCGAAGAAATCTTGTCGGTCGTAAACGTTTTGAGGCATTTTAACCAGTATCTGTCATTTGCCTTGATTGTATTTATTTGGTTCGATCTTACTCCTCTTTGACGTGTGGCGCGTTAATATCGCGCTGTGTGTAAGCATCCCACACGTGTAAACATTAACCAAGCATTGTGAAGGGCGTAGCTAATGGTATCCTATATAAGCATTAACAACCAGCTTAGAATGTTCTTTAATTGATGACTTGGTTAAATATCGTGAGACAGGTGGTGTATATATGGCCTGCAATTCGCAGCTCCGCCAAACTCCCCGCGATGCAAGTTTGAGTCATCACCCATAACCAAATGCATACTCCAAATTCTTGCATAGTAGTCTAGTCTTTTCTTTTAGGAGCTCACTGTATTTGGTCGGTTTAAGCAGCCTATAATCTGTAGCCAATACTCATCTAAGCTCTCCTTTTCCTAAATAAGCCACCAAACCAGCACATTATACCCACCCACTTCTTACTCCTAGGTCCTAACCCTTCAACCATATCGTCTTCCACCGCCCTCTCTCGGATCCCTTCTCCTTCTCCTTCACCAATTCTTTCAACATCAAATCCATATTTATTCGCTTCGGCTATTACATCAGCTATAACATGCGTATAGCTTGTCGGCCGAATCTTCTCGCCCGTATTAGCGTCCACGAACCCGGCTTGGCTAATCGCACCCATTTGTTCGTGCATATTGGTTAGTAGGAGTACACCCCCCGGCTTCAAGATTTGCGAGACCTGAGAGAAGAATTTTGGCAAAGGTATGTGCTCAATAACCAGGGTAGATATCACTCCGTCTGCTTGCTGTGCGACAACTGGGGGAGATGACGCAGTTAGCATATCGAACACTTCGAGATGCAGCTTCGGGCCCGTCCGCGATAGGCTATTAATTGATATATCAACAGCATCACCCTCCTTCTGTAATCGTGATCTTGCGACATCAAGCATGCCTCTGCTAGAGTCTAGTGCGATAACCTCTGCAACGTTAGGGGCATCGAGAAGCAACATAGTGTTTCGGCCCGTGCCACAGCCAAGATCGACAACACGCCATGGTCTGGGGGATATGATAGATAGCAGGAACTTTGGGAACAGCATCTTAAGCTCTATAGTATCTAGCGCCTGTAAGAAATTGCCATCTGTGTCGTAAACTATCGCCCATCGGTCGTAAGCTTCATTTGTGGGTAGGTAGCGGACAGACTGAGAAGGTAGATTATGAGTAAATGGCATTATTGCTATGGAAAGTTTTGGTAGTAAATAAGCGGATATATAGGTAAGCTTCGAGATTATACACAAGAAAGTTTCAAGGGTTTATTAGATTTATAGATTCTACTAATTCGTAGCTCATTCACCGATGAGTCATTGGCTTTCTTAATCAAGGGGTACACACATTTACTTATTCATAAAAGTAATAAAAGTTACTTCCTTAATAAATAGCAATCAACTCGGGCTAAGTAGTATTATATAGAATGCCTAGTATAGGAATTTATCATAATATCATTAACAGCTGCGAGCCAGCTGGTCTATATATGCCTTCTCTTTCCTGGGCCATATCGTTAGGATAGATACCAATATAGGTAACTATTAATTAAATGCCTAGGTATCTACCTTGGGTAGGTATGTAACTCGTATACGCCAGTTGCCCCCGCCCCCCTTTTTCTTTTCTCTTTTTTGGTAAAATCTTATTGGGGTTCCCTAAGTTGTTTTCATCGCTCTAAATAACCTCCATACGGGTGTGTATTTAGTGTTATACTATAATCTGCATGACATTTCCTATCGATTATATAATCATGTAAAAAAAAAAAAAAGACTAACCACTATTATTTGCTCTCCCAATAAAAGGTCAATTCAATGGGCATCAACGCATCATACTTACAGTTACAGTTGCATACCATATTTTATCACTGACCATAAGTTCCATCCTTCTCGAATAACTATGGCGAGTAACGGTGCGCTAGTATGGATTGACTGCGAGGTAATAAGTTCTATACGTTTCTCGGTACACAAATTTATGATGATGAATCTAATATATTAAGGGCTAGATGACGGGTCTTAACCCTGATTGTGAGGAAATCATCGAGATCTTCTGTATTATCACGTCGGGTACGCTAGATGTCTTAGATGATAATGGTTGGGGAACTGTCATCCACCAGTCACAGGAGAGAATGGACAAGATGGACGAATGGTGTACCCGGACGCATGGGAATAGCGGCTTGACAGCTGCCGTGGTGTCTTCCAAGGTGACCCCTGAACAAGCAGCAGATGAATTGCTAGCATACATCAAGAAATATGTTCCGGAGAGAGGCGCAGTGCTAGCCGGCAACAGTGTACACGCAGACCGAGCATTCCTTCGAAAAGAACCGTACAAGAAAGTAGTCAGTTACCTACATCACCGAATCCTGGACGTCAGCACTCTAAAGGAGGCCGCGCGGCGATGGTGTCCCAGAAGCGTCATAAAGAATGCACCGGTCAAGCAAGGGCTGCACCAAGCGAAAGAGGATATCCTTGAGAGCATTGCTGAGGCTCAATATTACAAGGAGGTGATTTTTGACCACGCCGTTGAACACGCTGATAAAGCGAACGACAAGACAAGTCAAGGGTAGACTAGATTGGGTAGTTTAATAATGAGCGTATAACCCAAATCCCTTGAAATATTTTGATATTGTATCCAGTAGAATAGATGATATAATATTGAAATACCTCCAATTTTCATCCTGGCGTTCACGATAGCGTCTATCGCGGTATCGGAAAAGGCGGGATGCGGTCCATCATTAATGTAGATTCGACAATTCATATATGAAAAGACAGTATTGGGCAGAAATTCCCATGTGGCAAATTGTTTGGTTATCATCTTACTCAGCTACCTAAGATGTTTTTCATGGCAACGCAAAGTGACAGAGTTGATTAATTACATGTTGATTTGTTGATAGGGGGGTTAATGCACGATGTGGATCCTCATCAGCGCACTATGCCGCCGTTAGCACCTTTCTATTTATTTCTATAAGATGTTAAGCAAGTACTAGGTATGTAGAATATGAGGTCGGCCGTTTCCTTGGTGTTTATACTCCACCACACTTAATGAGATCACCTTACACTATTGGATCGTTTTATTCGTCGCAACCTTAAAGCAGTGATGTGTTGTGTAACTTTGTAACTTGTATGTACTATGTACTATGGTAATAGGGACGGGACTAAGGAGGGTAGCTTGTACGCTACCCCACTAACAACTTCGTCATATGTTTTTTTTATTGATATCCCCTCATCCCCTGAACAAGTTTCCATTTCATAACTTCACGAGTCTTTCCAAGCTCCCGTACGCAAGTGAACTGCTTGATTTTTATTCTGCACTTTTTTATAATCTCAATCCGAGATAGATATCATCATGAGCGTCAAAACTGTTGAGTTCAAGCCCTTTACTGATCAGAAACCTGGAACGTGCGTAAATAGCTCCATTCAAAGCTACCCCGCTGTCGCTATCATTAACATTACTAACACCCCTTTAGCTCAGGTCTTCGAAAAAAGGTCAAGGTTTTCCAAAAACCTCACTATAGCGAGTCCTTTATCGCTAGCATCCTCCTCTCTATCCCCGAAGGCGTCGAGGGTGAGTATCTTCAATATATACTAGACACATACAGCAACGCTTGCTGAAATTCAACATCTTAGGTTCATTCCTGGTTATCGGAGGTGATGGCAGATTCTGGAATCCCGAGGTTATCCAGCTAATTGCGAAGATCGGCGCCGGATACGGGGTTAAGAAGTTATTAATCGGCCAGAACGGCATTTTGTCTACTCCAGCTGCTAGTCATGTTATTCGAAAGCGAAAGGCTACGGGAGGCATTCTCTTGACTGCCAGTCACAACCCCGGTGGTAAGTCCATTATGTTCAATTACAATTACATCCCTAATCTGTGGCTTTCATAGGTCCCGACCAAGACTTCGGCATCAAGTACAACCTGTCCAATGGCGGTCCTGCCCCGGAAAGTGTAACGAACAAGATTTTCGAAGCCTCAAAAACCCTCACTTCCTACAAGGTTGCCGATATCCCCGACGTAGATATAACTACAATTGGGACTAAGACCTACGGTAGCCTAGAAATCGAAATCATCGACAGCACAGCAGACTATGTCCAGATGCTCAAGGACATCTTTGACTTCCCCCTAATCAAAAAGTTCTTCACCGAAAATCCCGACTTTAAGGTTCTCTTTGATGGTCTACACGGAGTTACAGGACCATATGGAAAAGCAATCTTTGAGCAGGAGTTAGGACTCTCCGACTCTACCCAAAACTGTGTTCCCAAACCTGATTTCAACGGTGGACACCCAGACCCCAACCTCACCTATGCTCATTCTCTAGTGGAAGTTGTCGATAAGAACTCTATCCCCTTCGGCGCAGCATCTGACGGTGATGGTGACCGAAACATGATCTATGGTGCCGGAGCGTTCGTATCGCCCGGTGATAGTCTGGCAATCATAGCCCACCATGCACAACTCATCCCCTACTTTAAGAAACAAGGTGTGTATGGACTAGCCCGCAGTATGCCAACGTCCGGGGCTGTCGATCTTGTTGCCAAAGCCCAAGGTCTAAACTCCTACGAGGTACCCACAGGTTGGAAATTCTTCTGTGCCCTTTTTGACGCAAAGAAGTTAAGCATCTGTGGCGAGGAGAGCTTTGGTACAGGTAGCAACCATGTTCGTGAGAAGGATGGACTATGGGCTGTCGTAGCATGGCTTAACATTATTGCCGGTTTAGGGGAGGCCCACCCCGAGACTAAGCCAAGCATCAAACAGATTCAGCAGGACTTCTGGAAGACATATGGCCGGGTGTTCTTTACCCGTTACGACTACGAGAACGTTGATTCTGACGGCGCAAACAAGGTTGTCAAAACACTACAAGACCTTGTCGCCGATCCTAACTTTAAGGGAAGCAAGATAGGAGGTACGTAACCACTAACCCACTGGGTGGCTATAAGCTAAGCTATTATACTAACATACGTTTAACAGAACGCACGGTAACTGACGCTGGTAACTTCTCCTATACTGACCTGGACGGTTCCGTCGCTTCAAACCAGGGTCTTTACGCCCGCTTCGATAGCGGCAGTCGGATTGTTGTGAGACTTTCAGGGACTGGATCATCCGGTGCGACCATCCGTCTATATATCGAGAAGTATAGCAACGACGCCTCAACTTATAGTCAAGACGCCCAGGACTTCCTCAAGGATGAAATCAAATTTGCCACAGATCTGTTGAAATTCAAGGAGTACGTGGGACGTGACGAGCCGGATGTGAAGACATAGACGAGACTACGGGCCAGCGAGGTTGAAAACTTGGGAGCAGGGAGTAAAATCGATTATAGGGGTAGTTATTGGAACTTATTTGCTAAAAAAAGAAATCACGTAGTTACCACTAGTATATGTTGAAGGAAATACGAACTTTTCAGAACAAGCTACTGGGTAATATAGCCGGGGAAATCACTCCAGTTTGATATAATGCGTTAGGAATTCGCTCAATCAGTAGGTGTACGGATGTCCTTTTCAAAAGTTTTTACCATATATAAGGAGACTATCCAACAAGCATATCTTATTTTACTTTAAAGGTTGAATGGAATAGTTCTTCAAAATAAACCATAAAATTTTATAAGGAGAAATTTTATAAAGACAAGAGGAGGGAGAATAAATATAGGTCTTTTTTAATGTCAATATTACTTTCAGCTGTAAAACATAGTATTAAACATAAGGGATAACGACATACACATCTTTGAATCATCTGACAGATGTAGCCAAATATCAGACAGCTGCCGACAATGTTGACTCCGGTTCCCTATGGCAGAAATTTTCGAAACGGACCTCCGTACTAACCGCCGAACCCGAAGTGGGGCCGACATTTAAGGCCGGCAGATGCCCTCCGGCCGAAAAAGCCCCACGTCCTTGCAAGCGGGATACCGGACGGCTTAAAGCAACCCTCCGACGTCTTATTAGCGGCCCGAATATGAACTTGTCCGGAAAGCCTAACGGAAACGGCTAAAATATTATCAATTGTGCATTTTGTCATAGAGCAAGGGGCGCCAGTGCGTTCATCTTGCTTAGCAGTCAGCTGTGCGTCTATATAAGGGATAAGCTCAAGCTCGTTGTACTTGTTCTTTCATTCTTTAACATAGCAAACCATGTTCCCACTAGATCTGGACATCATACATGATTAACCACACACAATACGTGATACTTTTTAAAACTAACTTTTCGAAATATTGGGAAACAAAGTATGGAAGGTATTTAGGTAGCTATTAATCTTTAAATACCTAGGTACCTAAGTAACTTTACGCACCACATGTCCTTAAGAAAATTTGCAAGAACTGGTCCATCTCCATCACCTCGGCAATAAATATATTAACTAATTGACTAACTAATGGGTAGGTACCTAGGTATATATGTATATTGCTCTTTTCTATTTTAAGAATGTACCTATTGGAGTCACTCTTCCTTTCGAAAGTAATTTAGTTTGTTATGACAGTGTCCCAGTCAGGTCTAGTAGAAACCCCCTAAGGGCATAAATAATACAAGTGATCCCCAGAAGTACCTGAATATTGATGATATCAAAGTAATAAAGTAGAGAGAAAGTGAGAATATCATGGCATTTTCCGCGGAGTCGGGAACTCCATATACGGGATAATATCCAAATCAACAATTGATCATTAGTAGCCTCATTTTTTTTTACAGGTGGCCGATAGGAATATAGATAATAAATTCCATTAATTCTGAGCTATTTCATCATTAGTTTAGTCAAAGGATACCACCAGAATTGGATGAGATGTATGTATTTATGCTGGTGTCGGGTTATCTGGTCATGTAGTAATTTAATCTGAGAGAAACGAAGGAAGAAAAGCCAACCTTGATATTATGTACAGTTTTAGATAGTACTTTCCGTTGCTTTTAAATGCTCCTTAATGACTGTAGAAGATTTACATTGTACTTAGAGGTACCTACATATGACTTTCCACCTTCTACTTCTTGATATCTTCTAGGTACCCAAACTATCAAGTACTTTCGTTACCTTAACTACCGCACCTACTTCCTCTGCCACCTGTGATCCCTTTTTCTGCCAATACAAACCGCTGAAATACAACTGACTGATTCTCGGAGGAAGGCAACAAGGTAGGCGGTGAAAACAAATGTGGTGGGACTTGCTAGAATTGCAATATTCCCCCTACTCCTTTCATTTTATCTACTTCCTTTCAACCAAACACTGTGCAACTGCCACCTTCGAAGCTGTCCTAGAGAGGCCTACCTTCCCCTAATTTCTCATTACCATACAAATAGGTGACATCCTGCCTCTCTTACTACATCAGTAGGTAAAAGCGCCTGTGAATGCCTTCTCAGAATTTCGCAAATACTGATTTTGGTCCTCAGGCAGTTCAATTTCTCAGAGTGAACATTACTCTCTATCCTTCCCAAACCATCCTTCTTTACTTTCCACCTCTTCATCGTCATCAACATTTCAACCTTGCACTCTAGGATAACTTCTCTGTCCTAAGGGCTAGTCAGTGCCTCGGCATTGTTGCTACGCACTACTCTTTTTACCCTATTGATATTTTTCCTTCCCTATTACTGCTAAGTGCGTCTTGGATGCGTATTTCGTCAACTGGATTCTTTTATACACTTGATCACGAGTCGGATAACACCAAGTTCGCGTTTGAGCATTACCTGTATCTACCAACCGCTCTTGAATAATTCCATCTCCCAAGGGGACGTTGGTTATTTATAATAGACAATCATTCCCGGACTTACAAGGACGAAATCGCAACCAAGATGTCTTCGGTATCGAAGGTCCACAATACCGACGCGATGGAAGACAAAAGCATATCAAGAGAACTCGAGCCGAGCGAGCTCAGAATTATTCGAACACTTCTCCGGATTACCGACAAGATACCCATTCTGGAAAAATTCCGCAGGTCGGTTGGTAAGTCTCCCAAGCATGAAATGTTGCTTTTGTCTTATTCCAGAGGTCAATGTAACTCTCGTTTACCTAATTACTGCTACTTTCATTATTAGCTTTTGTTATATTATCTAACATGGTATTAATTTGACTATAGAGGGCAAGGACAAAGTCCCCATCAATCGTGAAGACAGCTCCAACATACGGCTGTCGAAGTTTCGGAAAACCCCGGGAAAGATGTCCCGCTTGGAGACATTCCACATGTTCCCGAAACTCCCGCGGGAGTTGAGAGGTATGATCTGGCGTTACGCCGCGTGGGCGCAGGACCGATTCGTGGTATGTTCTGGAATTTATCTCTTCTTTTTTACTTATCTTCAGTGACAATTAGTTTCCTGGCTTGTTTGGGAATCCCTGCTCCCAAGACATATTAAACCTCCTAATACTCACCATTCTATAACAGTAATTGCTGACTATTGTTGCTATAGGAAACGTATCGCCTACGCAGAATCAAGTCAGCTCCCTGCCCTGTCTTGTTCCTTACTTGTAAGGAGGCTAAATTCTGGACGACCGATCTGTACAAGAGAGTCAAGAACGGGGACCTTATTTATGGAAGGATCATGCCGGCTTTTCGTATTGCAAGGGGACCAGTTATTTCGTTTGAAAACGATATCATGATGATCGGTGACTGGCACCTCTGGAATTCATCCTCGACCCCTTTCCCAAAAGAGGTGGCCATCCTTCAAGCAGAAGGGAAATCCCTTCGACCGATCCATAAACGCATCAAGGCTCGGAGCAAACGGGGCTTCCACCGAGTCGCAGTGCAGCGTCCGCACCACGTGCATCCCGAATTGATATTTTACAAGAATGCACGTAAACATTTAACTACATTCCAAATGTACGGCGGACACAATAACTGGGGTTGGACTTGGGCAAACGACATCGAAGAGGTATGGGCTATCGATGAAGTCCATAACTATATCGATGCTAGCTTCAAAGCACACGTCGCTCGTGTTTCCCCAACAGTCCCCGGCGATGACTGTTCCTGTTCCCTCTGCGAGCGGGCTGATGCTGCGACTGCGAAATGGATTCCTATTCCATATCACAAGCCTAGCGCTTGTGATATTGAGGAGCATGAGAGAATCTTTGAAACGATTGGCGCCTTCGATAATTGGGTAGCTAGTATGTGACATATAAACCAAATCCCAAAGTTTCTTATTGGAGATTACTAACATTTATTATAGTAGTAGCACAGGGGCTCGATAATTTGAACCTATGACCGGATCCAAGTTCCTTTAGAGGTAGCCACAATAGCAGACGAGTTAGATATATTCGTACTCATCGCACATTTATTGTCCTCGGATCTCATAGCTGCAGTCTTGCAGCTCTTCATCTGCAGTTTCTCGTTAAGAGTCACTCATTTACGACTCTAGCACGAGTTTTTCGTGGTTTCTTTTTCTACAATTTTTCATTCATACTTTCTCGGCAATGATTCTAGCACGTCTTGATTTCCGAAAAAAAAAAAAAAAAAAAAAAAAAAGACGACCCCAATTTTCCGGCACGGTTCTTCGTTCACTCTTTTCTATTGGAAGCTCCTATATGCAGTTTCTCACTCAGCCGCGGTTCATATTGAGGCCCGCTTACGCCCACGTTTTACGTTAATGGCCTACTTTACACCCATCACCTTCCTTGCAGCTTTTATATGCGATTCATCGTTTGCGACTCAGCATTCTATTCACCTCATCAACGGGCCAAATGTCTGGTTTGCCCTCTGACTTTGATCATTAACACCGATCCATGGACACTATTCAGGTACAACTCTACATATGCGCCCACAGTTATGACACTCAACTCCCATCCACACCTAGGATTTCTCGCCAATGGATTTTAGCCAACCTAAATTTCTTCAGGATGATTTACCTAGGAATTGGAAACACGCCTCTTTGTGACTTTTGTCTATGGCCTCATTTGCGGCATTTCAAAAGCCTCATTGGTGGTTTTATTTTCTGCCGTCTATTAGTAGACTCTTACGGCCTTGCCGATAAGTTCTCTTGACAACTACCTGCTCATCTTGAGCCATTAACAATGGCCTAGACACTCTAACTGAGCACCAGGTATACGATTGCATAATCGTCTTGTTATGGGACACGCCTATTCTTTATGGCCCCCCTTTTGCATGCCGCCGCCTTGGCTCTTTCTTTCATAGAAAGACTAATTTGCACCTTGTACACTAGTTACGGTTCTTAAACTTGAGACTGTAGTTGCTATATTTCTTATTGATTCACGAAGTTACTAAAAGGCTCGCCTTTCAACAGAAAAAAAAATTTCCCCTCCTCTCCTGTATGTAGGTCTCGATTCTAGCAAATAATAAGCATTGGCAAATTCCTAAAGTACCTAATGAATTGCATTAAAGGCAAAGCTGGTCGACCTTGATGATAAGATATTAATGCTAATTATACCGTGCCGTAAAGATCGTCAAATTGCACATCTAAAGTCTTTATTTGTATTTTCTGGATTTAGATGCTGCTAAAACAAACGATTTATTAAACACTTATTGTACACATCCGTGATAGGACGGATTGCTCTGAGCTGTTTGATTGGTTGTATCTAGGTTGGGGCTCTTGGAAATGGTAGCTGGGAATACGAAGTGGGGGATGCAGTATCTTATTCTAGACTCTCAAAAATCATCTACTAAGACTCGGTAGTTAAAGAGATGCCGCGTAACTGGTAGCATTAGTTAGAAAGCAAGGTAACACCGCATGAGTGAGAGACGTTGTGTATTACTAGGTCTAAAGCAAAATCTCTCATTTTCGGATCGTTATTCTGGAGTGATTCCACCGGGCCTTTTGGAAAAATGCTCCACCAACTTTTCATTGGCACATCTTAAGAACGTATGCAATCCGTAAGCACTTAAGTAAATGAGCAGCATATCATTACTTTTTACAACATATTGTGTTATCAGCCTTCTCAAAAATCCTAACTCTTCTACGTATGTACCTACGTCTGTATGGTTTGGTACCGTCATTTACATCTACGCTGACGAGAGCATGGCGTTCTTACTGGTTCATACTGGTTCAGCTGGTTGATCATTATGACGCGGGTGAAGAATACTAAGTACGTAAATGGCTAAATGGGAAACTCCCTAACATCTTTTCGTCCGGAGGTCTTTTCATCCGGAGGCCAAACAAAGGTTTTGCCAAGATGGGCCCAGCCTGTTGGTTCCCGAGCGTTGTGTGGCTTGGGAATCGGTTGTTACCGGGCTAGAATAAGTGATTGATGCTGCCCTAGGACTAAGAATAGATTACACTAACCTAGGAAGCTGGTATCGTTGATGTGCTGACCACCTTGTTCTAGTTGATAACCATCTTGTTCTACCTGTCAATCACCTTGTTAGGCTCTGTACGACCACAAGCCTCCCAACCTAATCGTTTTGCGCAGCAATAAATATGCGATCGGCTGAGCAGGCTTACGTGTAACGAAAAACTGAGGGAGATTATTCTTCTGATCATCAACTTACTCTTTTCATTATCGACTCAAGTTAACGACCAAAAATACGAAGCAGGAATATCGAATTTCGGGTTGCCCGCGATGGTGCTTAAAAAGAAAGAAGTATATACGGTGATAACACCCATTCCTAGCTTTATACCCCGCCAGCTAGCAATCGACATTCTCCACAGCCACGGCGAAGTCATAACACTAAATCCCCTCGTACTCGAGTACAAACAAATCAAGGCACCTCGCGATGCCGTGTCCGATGAGTATTTCTCAACATGGTATGAAATACACGAGCGAATTCAATATGTCCCTGGCATAGGAAGATTCGGGTCCGGGAAGATCACGTTTAACGGTTGCTTTCATGATCTTCCATGGGGTCTACAAACGCACATTTACGCGCCGATGGGTGTCGACCTCCGAAACAAGTATCGCATTGGAGGAAATCAACCCGGTGTTGAGCCTCCGGAACATCAAGAGATTGGACTTGCTGCGCTCGGTGCGCCAAAAGATGGACTTTACCTAAGAGAGGACATCGAGATACGATGTAATATTACCATGGTCGGTATAGTAAAGGCGCAGATGAAGACAGCTAGTAAAGAAATGATACAGAGAATCATCAAAAAGGCAGAATTACTTGATTCCGGAATATTGCAAGGAATGATCGAGGACGGGAAGATTAGAACGTTCAATCCTAATAATAGTACTTACACTGGTGGGCTGAGTGTAGGCGCAGGGATGAAATCACCACCACTATCACCAGCAAGTCCGTATCATCAACCACCAATGTCGCCATCGGTACCATATCAAGTCCCAAGGCCAATGTCGCTGCAACAAGGAAGCCGACCAGGGACAGCAAATTCAATGAGCTACCCAGCGCATTGGCAGGCTCAATTCCAGCAAGTCGATTCGAACGAACAGAAGATCCATCAGCAATACGCCGAGTTACCAAATAGCCAGAGCGCCATTATGGAATTACCTGGTGATTTCCACCATCCTCAGTCATCACCACACTTACAGCCACCTTACCCGTCACCAACATACCCGCACCAAGGCCGAAATTCCCCATCTTCAGTGCAATCCCACTCCCCTGAGCTCAAATCTTGGGGGTGGTCTCAAGGCCAACCGAGTCCGTCCTTACTTAGTTCTCGGCCTACCTCGTACTCTTCGGATACGGGTAGTGCCGGTTTCGCGTCTCCCGGACTAGATCACAAGGGATTCGCAGCTGAATTACCAACCCACCAAGAGACCACAGAGGAGCATCACCACCAGGGTACATATAAGAATAACCCGCAAACGAATCAAGGCTATGCGTATAATCCGGCAGATTATGCGCAAGTTCGGCATTAAATGAGGGAAGAGTGCAGAAAAGGAACGGGCTGTTAGACAGGACTGGCTGTGTATTATTTCGGGTTAGGTCTGGCGGTTTTATGATTCCCTCTATTTCCAAGACAGGTCGTTTGGCGTTATCTGTATGAAAGATTCCTCAAACATAAGGAATTCTAAGTTGGCGGCGGTTTTACGGTTTGGCAGTTTTACCACGCCTTGAGTGCGGAGATGCTTACATGAGGAAAATCTGTCTCTATTGAAATTGTGCTACGTTCATAGCCTCTATCTAATATACGTGATTGATTCTTTTAAATTGAAAAGCTTATTTATATGTAACTAATATAACGATGTTTGCATTTTGAAGTTGCGGCTATGAGGTACATCTATGTATGAGGTAACCCATGGAAATTACCTTAGGTACATGTAGTTTAGTGTAGAGTACAACAGTACTTAGTGGGGTACCGCCCGGCAGAAATACTTCACCGCCTGGCAGAATAATGTTTCTTTGGGGAACTTTTTTTGCGCCGACAGGCCGACTAGCATCTAGAAGTAAAGCTCGTTCACGATTTTCGGTATTAGAGAATCGCACAGGAGCAGGACGTCAAGATGGTGCGAAAAGCTGTGTAAGTGATATATATTATAAATTCAATTTTCAATATATAACTCCAATTCCCTGAATACAACTAACCGTATTATTTTCCAGAGATTCGCGCATTCCTACTCTAATTCGAAATGGCCTCGCCGAGCACAAGCGCAGCTTCTTCATCGTGGTCGGTGACCGATCGAAGGATGTCATCGTCCAGCTACACTACATAATGTCCCAGACAGATTTGCGCCAGAATAAATCTGTACTATGGGCCTACAAAAACAAGCTTCTCGGCTTTACCAGTCACCGAAAAAAGCGAGAGGCTAAGATCAAGAAAGAGATCAAACGTGGTATTCGAGAAGCTAATTCAGAAGATCCTTTTGAACTCTTCGTCTCTCTACACGATGTTAGATATGTATACTACAAGGAGACCGACAAAATTCTTGGTAGGACGTTTGGCATGGTAAGAAGTCGAGGCTAACATACCGCACCTTACGCGCAAACTAATTCCTTTTCTATAGTGTATCCTACAAGATTTCGAGGCCCTTACTCCCAATACGTTAGCCCGTACTATCGAAACAGTCGAAGGAGGCGGCTTAGTTGTGCTTTTATTAAAAGGAATGGATAGTTTAAGGCAACTTTATACCCTGTCGATGGATGTGCACGCGCGCTATAGAACCGAAGCCCACCACGATGTTGTCGCAAGATTCAACGAACGATTTCTGCTATCTCTAGGCCGTTGCGAATCTTGCCTCGTTATTGATGATGAGCTAAATGTTCTTCCTATATCTGGTGGTAGGGGGGTGAAGCCACTACCGCCAAAGGAGGAGAAAAAGTCTCCGGAACAAATAGAGCTGGAGAAAATCAAGGAGTCGCTTCGGGAAACACAGCCGATAGGATCTTTGGTTCAACTTGCCCGGACAAAGGATCAAGCAGATGCTCTCGTTACATTTGTTGATGCCATAGCTGCCAAGACACTTCGCAATACTGTCTCATTAACTGCGGCCCGTGGTCGTGGTAAATCAGCAGCTCGTATGTTTCCTAATCTACTCCCAAAGCAACTGACTAACTGAAGTAGTGGGTGTTGCTATTGCTGCTGCTGTATCTTATGGCTATAGTAACATATTCGTTACATCACCTTCTCCGGAAAACTTAGGCACGCTATTCGAATTCGTATTCAAGGCATTTGACGCCTTAAACTATCAAGACCACACGGACTATTCCATTATTCAGTCTACAAACCCTGACTTCAAGAAGGCAATTGTCAGGGTCAACATTTTCCGGAATCACCGACAGACTATACAATACATACGACCGCAAGATGCCCACGTCCTAGGACAAGCAGAGTTGGTTATAATTGATGAAGCAGCCGCCATTCCACTACGTAAGGTTTCTTCCTCTACTTCATATGTATGTGCTAACACCCAAAAGCGCTGGTACGAAAGCTCTTGGGACCTTACACAGTATTCATGGCCTCTACAATAAGTGGCTATGAAGGTACTGGTCGATCTCTATCACTCAAACTAATAAAACAGCTAAAGGAGCAGGCCGCAACTAGTGTGGCGCAGGATGGTGAAACACGAAGTCCAAGATCGCTAAAAGAAGTCACTCTTGCTGAGCCGATACGTTATGGAAAAGGCGATGCGGTCGAGAAGTGGTTGAACGCACTTCTCTGCTTAGATGTGACCCCTTCAAAACCAAAGAACAGCGTATTCCCAGATCCTTCCCAATGTCAGCTGTTACATGTCAACCGGGACACCCTTTTCTCCTTCCATCCAGTCCCAGAGAGATTTCTTCGACAGATGATAGCCCTCTTCGTCACTAGTCACTATAAAAATTCGCCCGATGACCTTCAGCTTCTTAGCGACGCTCCAGCGCACGAGCTCTTCGTGTTAACTTCGTCGACAATTCAAGAAAATGGTTTGCCCGAGCCTCTATGCGTTGTTCAAATAGCGCTAGAAGGAAATATTAGCAAGAAGAGTGTAATGGCTGGTTTAGACCGAGGTCAGAGGCCTGCTGGAGACTTGATTCCTTGGCTAGTCAGTCAGCAATTCCAAGATGATTTTGCTTCTCTCTCCGGTGCTCGCGTAGTTCGAATAGCAACCCATCCGGATTGTGTTTCGATGGGATACGGCTCGAAAGCGCTCGAGCTTCTTATCGACTATTATGAAGGCAAATTCGTAAACTTAGGGGAAGATAACGACACCTTAGCCAAGAACGCCGATAGCATGGCTATAGATGCCACAGAAGGCGAAAGGAGTGGTCTTCTTCATGAAGACATCAAGATTCGAGATATCGATAAGATGCAACCATTATTCTCGAGACTGGCGGAACGCAAGGCAGAGAATCTTGAATATGTTGGTGTGAGCTATGGGTTAACTCAAGCGCTCCATAAGTTCTGGTCGCGCGCCCTATTCATACCAGTATACTTGGTAAGATCCCTAAATCCGAATCAATTCCTCCTATATGCTAAGCCTTTAAACTAACCCTTTTACAGAGACAAACGGCTAATGATCTAACCGGTGAACACACCTGCGTCATGCTTAGGCCACTAAAAGGTGACCGAGAATGGCTTGGAGCTTTCGCTGCCGACTTCCATCGTCGTTTCCTTGCTCTACTCTCGTACAGATTCCGCGATTTCCCGTGTGTTCTCGCATTAAGTATAGATCAATCTGCCACAACCGGTGCTCAGCTGGATCCGTCAAACCAGCTGCCCGAGTTAACAAAATCAGAATTGGACAGGGCCCTAACACCATTCGATTGCAAAAGATTGGAATCTTATGCCAGGGGTGTGTTAGATCATCATGCCATTCTAGATCTTGTACCCAAGCTAGCAGATCTCTATTTCATGGGCCCTCTAAAGCCAAGCATTAAGCTCACGGGCGTACAGCGAGCCCTTTTGCTTGGAATTGGCTTGCAGCGCAAGGACGTGGGGGCTATCTGCGCAGAGCTGTCCTTGGAGTCATCACAGGGCTTAGCCATGTTTATGAAGATCATACGAAAGATCACGGCACATTTCTCGACATTGATCTCTTCCGCCGTCGAAGCTGATATGCCAAACTCGGATGCGATTGGTGTTAGTAGGGAAAATGCGTCTGGAGTACACGAAGACGAAGTAGTAGACGACAAATATGCACCCCTTGAAACGAGCTTAGATGATGAGTTAGATGAGGCTGGAGATGAAGCATTGCAAGAATTGCGGGCGAAGCAGAGGGAGCTCATTGACTCTCTCCCTCTTGACCAGTAAGATCAACCCCACCCCCAATAGCTTAAGGAGATCAATTCACTTACATTATATCACAGGTATGAGATTGAGGGTGATGCACCCGGCTGGGAAGAAGCAGAGAAACAAGTATTGAAGGCCACCAAGAAGGGCCAATCCAATCCAGTTGTTAGCGTGAAAGCAAAGCAGTCCAAAAGGAAAGCCGGCGTGACGGCAGCAGAAGTATACGAGGAAGCATTTGGTGACAAGAGGAACAAGAAAGCAAAGAAGTCTAAGAAAGGTGCAACAGATTGAGGAATTGTCGATAATTATTGGCGCAAGGCTCTTTGACGTTCGCGAGCTTGGGGTAATAAGTTCGTATGTATATATATCAACACCTAGAAGTGATACCAAATCTATGTTCGGGGCAATAGAGCCGCTCATGGTCACCGCATCGAAGATGGTCAACCACCTGCCATTACCCACGATCAAAATAACACAATTTGCGATTATATTACTATTGACAAATAGACGGTCACTTCTAAACGCCTCCAAAGACACGAGACCGGGGCGTAGAGAAAGCTATTGTGTTACCCCAGCCAATAGGAGGCGTCTTCCCATACTAATGAGGTAAGCGTCCTTGGGATCTACATGTCGGCTATTCTAGTAGGATTACATATTTTCTTAAACATATAATTTAACTAACTACCTAGTTAGTTAATATTGTACAAAGTTTATAAGTTGAGGAATTGATTTGTTTACGTTGTATATCAAAGATATCAATATCTTGCTACGTCAATCGCTCCCCTTTGTCTATAGCTTATGAAAAGTGCATGAGCGACTTCTTAAGACTTTAGAGTTACCTTCTGAAGATCTGGAGGGTTGGTTCCAAAACTAGAACAGTAAGATCAACTCAAGCGTCTCCCATCGGCCTGATAATTATAATATTCTGCTCATTGCTGCCTACTACGATGAATCCGAACAGGAGTAAGGTCATATACAGAGTACTCAATATGATTTTCTAATAACCCATAAACAATGATTAGTGAATTAAATTAAATTAGTATATACCCCTTATCACAAGATAGGTCATGGCCAATTGAATCTTACTTTCTCCTGTGGACAATCTTCATCACTGAACTGATCATAAGTCAACCTTATACACCATGTTACGTATTAATATATATATATATATATATTATTCATAAATCCAATATAGTCGTTTTCAAATATATCTAAATAATACTTTGTTACTCATTATAATTAAAAGAGATCGTTAAATACCTAAGATAGTGCCTGTTGGAATGTTCATAATTCGACTACAGAAACTGCATGTAGCGGCTTGAACAAGCGGAACTATAATTCATCCATAGTATCCCATTGACATTCCTCCAGAACCAAACCGTCCGCTTATGGTTTGAATGCCTCTGCCGTTGCATAATATTCTTGTCTTATTCCTCCACTGCTAGTACTGCTGTCAAAGTCGTCCAATTCCACCTTCACTGTTCTCTCCATTTTAATTCCTCTCATACTTCCAAAACCGTTATTGGCGAGTATGCTGTCCGTGCTACTCTGCCGCTGGAACCCCGTATCTTTACCGTGGTTGCCGCTTTCCACATGAGTCCCAGGCCGGCGACTGTAAACGTTTAATTCGTCGAATAGTAAAGCCTGTCGAGTAAAGGTATAAAGAAGGGTATCAACCCAACCAGAAGAAGTAAATAGAGCTCCAGCAAACAAATAATACTCGTCGGATAGTTGATTGTTCGACATACTAGCCATACGCCCAGCACTAAAGATGCGTCAGCCTGGAATCATCAAGCAATATTTAGATACAACTTACGCTAATGGAAGACTTAGGAGTGTATAAACTATTGCGTATGCCAACATTGCAGTTCGGGCTTTACGCATAGTCTCAGCACTACGTGCAGGCACTACAATTGAATCCGAGCGTTTGGCACGGAAAAGGTAGTAGAAACCGGTAGCATAGACGAGGATAGAGCCAAATTCGACGATAAAGATCCATATATAGTGGAGGGAAAGACGTAGTCCCTCATTGTCAGTAGATATCCAGCACTAGCATTCGTGTTAGGCGACATAACTCGTATTTATATTCCATAGTAGCGGATTCACTCACCCAAACGCCAGCTCTCTGAAACACAAACCGACCACCTATCATAGGCGCGAGAGATGTAAGAAGTAGAGAAAGTCCCCAAATGCCAAGCACACAGTAAATGAATGATTTGTAGGATAAGCTTCTTGAGATAATAACTTGGTATGTCGTGTGTATCGCAATGGAGAGGACGAAGAATGCGCTCGCGACATCTCCGAGCTGGATTAGCCAACCCTGTGCAAAACACGCCTCGTTCGGCCCAATGATCTGACGCTCCGCCACCCAGTGAAATGATATCAAAAAGCCCAGCGATTGTAAGAAGTCGGCGAGAATAAGTTGATAAATGAGCACGACAGACTGATTTCGACCGACGGCACTGGAGTAATGAGATTTCCACGTTATCATTCTCCACGTAACGAAACTCAGCAGAGAACTCGTGAAGATTAGTGAAATAGTAGCGAGAGTTCCTATAGCGAGAAGACCGTTGTAAGTACGGTCTTCCATAGCCAAGAGGCTGTTGGGCGGCTCGAAGTATTTTGAAGGAATCCCATCGCTGCTCGCCATTTTAACGATTCCTAGTTGGCTGATTGAATGACGTTCTTGGTGTATGCTCCTGCAAACACCCGTAAATAGGGAGTTGGAATACTGGCGGACGACAAGAAACGAGGCGAGAAACCATAAGGGACACGATAATGATATACCATAAAAATCCAAAGCTAAAAAAAAAATAAAAAATCACTGATAAAAGTGAGGCTTCATACAGAACCCGTCCCGTTCAGATCTATCATACGAAGCGAAGTGAAACTAGATGTGAGTGTCTGTCTAAGCCAAGTTCGCCTAGGAACTTTTCAATAGTCCAACACTAAGAGAAAGTCAGATGGTCCCGAACCCCAGATCTCGCACGGCGAAGGAGACGTTGAATAGGTATTCAACTAGTATGTGAATTTAATGTACTCTAAAGAAATAGGTAGCGCACACAGACATGGGCATGGGGTGACGGTACGGAAGTCCCCATCAAAAGTTTTGTCCATACACGCCACCTGACAACTAACAGTGCCAATTGACGGCCGCGATTTAAGATGTACATAAAACGTTACCATTTCTAATATATACAACTAACTATACCTTAAATATAACTACAGAATAAAAGATATAAAAACTTTGGAATTTTTTTTATATTTCTATATCTCTATTTGTTTCTAGATTTTTTTTGGTATTTCTATATGCTTTTTCCCTATTTTCAAATCAATATATAGCTTATGATATGTAAGTAAAAACAGAGTAGTTAGGACAGTACGTGTACCATATGGTTTACAGCTGGTGTCAAGCCCCGTCAATATTGGTTAAAGCTGACAGGGGGCAGACCTATGGACAAAACTTTTGATGGGGACTTCGCAAGTTAGAGGCGATATCCCATGAAACGATATCAAATAGAACTCGAAATTCAACTCCACCGTATCTTAGTATGTACATATGAATAAGCCTTTGAAAAGGCTTGATGTTTTGCATGTACATAGACTTAAGGTTGCAGTATTCCACTGATTTTCTCTGATTTTGGCTGAGATCTTCGGTTTCATATTTCCTTTTCGTCACTTTACATCCACAAGAGACCCCTTGGTTTCCTGTAAGCCCGCAAGCCCGCAAGCCTGCACGAGGGTCCGCGCAACAAGCCCGCGCATAAAGGTCCGCTATGTAGTGGAGATAAGCAAAACACTAGGAGCAACACAAGGTTGTCGGTACATAATACTTAACCCCAGAATGCGAGTTATCAAATTCTAGCCACTATTTAGGATACGTTACATGGGTATTTAAGAACTAGTTAACTATATCATCTAGTTAACTATCTTTAAAGTTATGTAATTTTCTTGGCCTAGGAGGTAAGCGGGAGTATAATAAAGACATTTATAGAATAATAAGTAGAAATATGCCTCCAAAAAGGTGATGAAGTAGTGAGGTTTCAATTTCCAACAAAAGAACCTGACCATTATATTGCCATGCTTACGTACCTACCTAGGTATCTAATTGGAGAAATATTTGGAGATAATGTTGAATTTTCATGCCAACCCTGGAACCTCAGGCAATGGATTTCCGGAGGATGCACTTGATAAGATCTTAATCCCTGGGTGTTCATTGGTAATTCCCGGTCGACCGAGTCATTTTTACTACGTACTACGTACTACATATATACAATGATCACCACAGCTATTACTTAAAAATATCGTCAATGTGAGGTTGTAATAAGGAATACATACATATCACCCATAGACTTTATATTCTACGAATATTCCTGTCGCATTTTCAACGAAATATACCAAAGAGGAAAACAAGCTTAGAATGAGAACAAGATAAAGATATCGGGTATCCAAAAGCTCGCCCCCATTCAGTAAATCCGAAAGCTTTCTTCGACTTGACTTTCAAATTGCCTTATAGGGCGGGCAAGGCGTTTCTCGGCTCGGAGCAGATCCGTTTCGTTGTTACACATATGATGGCGTGAGGGGCAATTTAGCCACGAGGTAGAACTTTTAAAGTCTGAACAATAACCCCAGTGACCCTGACGGCGCATCAGACCACATGCTGCAAGGTATTCCAGACAGACGGAACAGAAGGTCCAGGATGATTACATACCGGCATGGTCTAGTATAAAGACGGAGCAAAACTGGAGCATATATCCTGACAGACGTCAAGTTTTGGCCCCCAATCGGTTCAAATCCTTATTCATTAGGTAGGTATACATACTGATCGACATCTGGAGCTCTGATTAGCATGCGTACCTGACCTCCCTTAATCCGACGCCCCACACTACTGAAGCTCTCGGTCAGGAGCTTGGCATCTAGGCTCCCTTGTAGTGCGGACTCCAATAACTTCCTTGACGGGAAGGGCCTAGATTACTTTCATATGTAAAGTATTCCATACGTAGAAGCGTCACTACATACCACAATGTAGTAGTAAGGATGGAGCTTTAACCCCCTTTTCCGAAGAATGTCTCCGAGGCTTTATTAACTGGTGCATATTCCCTCCCTATAATGCGGCTCAAATAGAATGAAACTAGAACGACATACCAATCGCATCAACAGAAATCAAACCGAAAATCGTTTAGAGCTCCAGCCCAAGCTTACCGAACCTACAAGCTCAAGAAAAATTTCAATACGACTGGATAGCGATGCTTGACGCCATGCTATGAGTGGAGAATTTCCCGGGGGTCCAGATCGAGATTTGAAGACCCGCTATTCAAGCTCCTTTTCTGCCACGAGCTGAATGCCCTTAGTATCTATATCTTGTATAAATGCCTGCCACCTTTCATGACGTTAGTTGGGGATTTGGGCCCTGGGGTCGGGCATATTGGATGCAGGTCCGGCACGCTACAGCTGCACGGAAAGGTTTTCCGCGAAAGAGAATATGTAATGAATACATACCAAAAGTCATAGCGGATTATTGTATTACTGGAGCATTTGTCAAAATACTAGGATAAAAACCCCATTCCGGACATTATATTAACCCATCTAGGTTAGAGCAACCGACGTACCACCGCAGATATGCCAGCTAATTCTTTAGACGAGCAAGACAAGTAGAATAAGCTTTTGGTGTTTGTACTATTAAAGCTTCTACTCTATTTTGAGACGAATAGTGTATCTGGTTTTAACCTGTCAAACATACTAGCTGCCATTTTCCTTGGTTCCCCGTATACAGTAGAGTAGACCTTAACCGAAGAAGAGGAGGATCTTGGTTACCAATGGCACTAAACTAATGCGTACGATGCGCTATATGAATTACCCCAACTCTCCCCAAAGCTGTTTCATCCAACTCCGGCTTTCCAGAAGTCTTAAAGGCTCATTTTATATGGGCACGTCTTATCACATGATAAATATAACTTTACGGTCAAGGAATAGCAATAAGTTCCCATCTAATTCCAGGTAAAAATATTCTCTTTCTCATTGGCATTTGTCATAGCCGTCATAGATTCAAGTCGGCTCGTATTAAAACTATGGACTACTCGAGTCGTTAAGAGTACGGTCAGAGACTAATGGTACTCCAGCCGTTATTTTCTATTCATGTTTGAGCAGAATAAAGTCAAGACAGGCACCGCCGCCAATATAGTTGATGGTAGAGCACGCCGTTTATTTTAACGCCATTCTGCTAAGGTCCAATGGTGAGTCTAATTAGACTAAAATACATGCTGTCTCCCCAAGTATGAACTAGCCCACTAGCTAGAGAGAAATTCGAATTAAGCAATGGTCCACATAACATGGTCCATCATTGCTTCCGCCAATTAGATCCCATTTTCATGATTCAAAGAAGGCTTACTAGGAACCAGTTCCCACCTCGGTCTTCGGATAACACAGAGTTCGAATCCCTTTAACAATAGGGGATCGTTCTAAAACTTTATATCATCTACGGCCCCTTACTAATAATTACCGGTTCTACGTTACTAACTCATGCTTCGTAGGAAGAACTAAAAGATGGGCGCTATCAGCAGGTAGTACGGCTCGTACTAGTTACATAGGAAGTACGGTAAGAATACTTGATTGCCAAGCATGTATATTGCACGTGGCGGCATACATAATGGATAATCTAACATCGGAATGGTTTTCGCAATTTTATCAGTCTAAAGCTATCCCAACTGTTTAGTCTAGCCAGCGAAGAATACGGTTACCAGACACTTCAGTACCAATCAGGTCTAGAACTTCAGATCATTCGTTAAGGGTAAAATACCAAGTAAAACTAAACAGCCGTATCCACGTAGAGTTAGTCGTGGATTTAGATTTTGGAGTGGGTGGCTGCTAATTGCCTGCCAGTTGCCTTGATGGCCACCTTTTATCACAACCTCTTTACCGACATTTTAAAAGTTACGACATAGTATCTCGAACGAAGGATATAAAATCGTACTTCCTAGTTGCCTTTTCCAGGCTATAATGGTATGGCTGTCTAGATACATAGTTTCTGGTAGCTTATTTATTACTGTGAAAATCTAGTTCCATACAATAAAGAAAATATCGGAAATAGGAGGTACATTTTTATATGAATTTCAGGGGAATCAAGTAGAATTTAGTGGACCATCACAGACTTAATCTAATATTATGTCTAGGAATCTATGAGAATATATGATAGTACTTAACACATGAAGCATTGAATAATTGGTCATCCCCCTATAGCGATACGCTAGACGCAAGAAGCCATTTAGGCAGGACCAACAGGGTACGAAAATTTCTAGCAAGTATAAACACCCGCTTCCTAAAGAGTCGCAAACATATACCAGATTACCCTACCTGAGAAGTTGGTTTCAGCTTAGCCAGTGTATGAAGTCCAATGGAAGATGTGACACTAGATAGGGGATCGGGGCGCAGTAACTCCAGGTGTTGAGACTTAAAGGTTGTACCTAAAGAGGTGTGTATCTAACGGCTCTTTCTTTTACCCATTTTATTCTGTCGTATTGTTGCCGGTATTGTCTTGTGGGCAGGCCATATTTTTAAATTATAGAGAAATTGAAGTAGTTTAGCCAAAAAATCTTCACTCGATGCCACTACTAAGATTCCAGATGAGATGTCTAAAATACAGGATATTTTCAGTATGCATACCTGTAGGTAGTCACGGGCTATCACCCTATATATATTGGGTTGCTTCAAGTCAATCACTCATTCAGTTAGTCGGTCAACCTTTTGTTACTTGAGGTTATATACAATCATACCTTCCCCCTTCCCCCTTGCCCACCGTCCCCCCTCCCCTCCCCAAAAGAAAACAATAAGAGTACCTTGGTACCTAGGGTTAACTTGGAGATCACATGCCGTGAAGTGTTGTTTTCTTCTCCTTTTTTTTCTTCTTCTTTTTGGCTTCAATAGAGCCAGAAATATATAGATTACCTAGGTAGGTGATAAACACCTTTCAATTAAGACGTAGATTCCTATAATATCGCGCCTTGTGCGTATCTTATTTTAGGATTGTCGTCGAGATATTCACTTCCATGGAGAGTGCCAGAGAAGCTCGTGCACTTTTTCTCGCACCAAAGAGATTCTATAAGGTTTACGTCCAAAGTTCCAACCACATCTCCAGGGCCATCATCCTTCGCCGACTTGATCCCAATGACTACAAGTTGGCTGTTATGGCTATTGAGTCTCGCAAAGTCAATCCCCTAGATATAGCTGAGTTGAAACAATTCTTCAATGACTACGTCCACTGTCGTGAATGGGATATCAAGCTATTTCGGATGTACACTGCCTTCCATCTCCCTGAGCTCCAGGATGCAGCTGAGTACATCTTGGGAAGCGATTATGGACTTGATATATCGGAGCTTCGTGACATTATTCCAGAGACGGCCACAGAGCACGCCCGAAAGATTCGAGTTCTTTATTTGCGCGAAATATTCCTTAATCTGTTTCACCAGATACCTACTCGATACAAACATACATCTACACCCTTTTTGGAAATACCTCCATACCCAGAGTGGGTGCTCGGTTTCCGAATCAACTTCTCTCATGGAGAGATTATCCAGGTGGAGGCCATTAGGCATTGGCCGTATAGGTTCTTAGGTACGTAAATATTCCTTGCTATTATTTTATGTCACCCCTTTTTACGCGGATATCCAATCTTACATGATTTATAGTTGCACTAGAAGAAAATGATATCACTCTACCGAAAGCTCAGCATGGTCCAGGTTGCAAATGCTTTAGCAAGAATGGAATTCTAAACGAGCAACGGGTAGTTCACCCGCGATAGCAAGATCCGTATAAATGGTTAAAGCTGGAAGACCTCTCAAAAGTTGTCGGCATACAAACACTCTTTCGTTGGTGTTGCCCAACTAGGACCGATATTATTCCAATGCGTGCGGAGTATGTGAATTTCTGCTACAACTCATACCCTGTCTCAGGCCCGGCACATATGCGCCTGTATCGAGAGGCTCTCTACAGAACGGATGAGCTCAACTACCCTCGCTTCCATAACGATCCAGAGTCGCCAATACACAAGATCTGGAACAAGACACAGAGCGGGTGGTATGCAACTGACGGTATACTCTGGATCGATGAAGATCCTGAGGATAAACTTCTTCGCATTCGATTTCTCAGCGACTATGCTTCCCTCGAGGCATTGAGACGACTGGCACATACAAACGATCATCGTATCCAGTCGTGGGGTCTGAGTGCGTTCTAGAATCAAGCGTTAGAAATGGACAATTGTATTTCATTAGGCGTTAATGGATTAATATGGCCGGGGTACCAAGGGAACTGGCTTGCGAGGCGTATAGATATTTGATACTTCAGCTGGGAAGGGATTGAGTTATCTTTATATTTGCTATTCCTGTACCCTATAGAAAAGTACTGCGTTCCCCTTAAAGTAGTAGCATCTAGATATCCATCAGCGTTCTAATTCTCTTACTTTCCTACTCCTCTCCGTGCCCGCACTATGACTATTGGCTGGTCCTATAGATCCTACGAACTCTACCTAACACAATGGATGAGTTCCCTAGACAGTAGCAACGTTCTTGTGATTACTTTAGCTATAAATTATATAAAAGACTTTAGGGGAATTATGCTTCTTAAAAACAATGGCCAAAAATATCTCCCCCGACTTGAACTGCTGTTCGACCCACCTAAGATAGGTAAACAGGTATAGGATAACCCCGTCCTCGCCCCCATACGTAGATAAAACTCATCATCAACGGAGCCATTATTAACTTAATCACACGTATTTCAAATGATTATGGATGTGAAATAAACATAGTAAATAATAGGAGAATAAATCAAGATTTCGCTGAATGCTATGATAAAGAAAAGGGGTATCATCGAACAATCTGCCTCTCTTGTCATCATCGTTTTCAGTCATCAATCTCATTGGAGGAAATGCAACATGGGAAATATCGTGAGCTTCGTTAACTCGTGAATGTAGTCATGCAAACGCGTGTCTGTCGTAAATCTTGTCGTTTCGGGAAATTGAGTTAAGTATGCCGCATATACTTTTTTATGTTCGAATCGTATAAGCCTTAGATTTCGTGCGAGCTGGCTACTGTAGCCGAGGAGCTATATCCGAGTTCTCGCAGCCTTGCAAATAAAATGGAATATTTGGGAAGAGAGAAAAAATCTCGAAAAATTTCTCGGCGCTATTATCCGTATGGTATATATTATATCGTCTCTAGAGAGGCTGTTTACTCTCGTTCTCCCTTGTCTGTTCCGTATAAATAGACTAATTAGCATCCGCAACCCTATCATTTTGTTCGGAAGGATCCGGGGCGGCCGATGCAGCTGATGTATCCGGCGACGAGGCGAACAGCTCTTGAAACCGCGTGGCAGCCTCGCTATTTGCGAATGAAAGTTCGAACGCGTCAAGGCGACCCCTGCGCTGGTTCGTGGGTCGGTATTTCTCCCAAAACACGTATGGCTGTATATCACGTAGCCAGATGCGACGCTTCGATTTACGGAGGAGCCAGGACGAAGACACGTTCGGCGGAACTAATAGGGGAACATCACGATTAGCTGATGATGGGACCACATAGCAGAAATAGAGACGAAAATGTGGAAGGAAAATTGCTGTTGGAATACGTAAATGGACACCTACTAAATGCCGTCCATACGGGACATGCTCGCAGCTTGCCTTCCCAGACAGCAGCGTGGAGGCGGCAGCCGCCCGTGGCGCTATCCTCGAATACCATTAGAACATGTTGATAACCATCATCGATAATTTGGCTAGTTTACATGTTAGCCTCACTACTTCATTACAAACCTAGTGTATTTATGACTCACGCTTGAAACAGACGTCTCTCCTTGCGAATGTGATATTCGGCAGGGTTAACGTTGAGTGTAAGTTGGCTACGAACTCGTAGGCATAGAAATGTGCAGTAGAAGAGCACCATTTCTACCACCAGTCAGCTTGGCTCTTCAATAGTATGAATCTTTCAAGTCTCGGGGAAAGCTAACCTTCCCAAGTCAGAAACGATAAGTCTGCCCAAGGCTTGACTTTCCGCTCCGAGCGGCTCCATCTGGATAAGTGCAGGACAGAATCACTTTCTCTTCGAATAGTGAGTTCGTGGACACCGAGGACGGAAACCCAGTTCTGGCTAGCGACTTTCGATCGAATCAGAAGCGATGGCGCCTGGTCTCTAAGCTGCAGGAAGAAAATAACTGAGATGCGATCGCTATCGAATGACCTGTGATGTATATTAGTATAGCGTACGTATGTACCGAAGTAAACCTGCGCCATGAGGAAATTAGACGGATAGTTACCTTTTGATTAGTATCTTGACGTCTCGTGGGAGTGGCGGGAGATGGCCAAGTTTCTGCAAAGGGCCGAAAGCGTCTGAGCTGTCCGATATTAGCTGCAAGTTGACCTTGAAATGTCCAGTTAGAGAAGCAGATAACTTACCGTCCTTGATGCTTAAATTCCCTCCGCGACGGCAGGGGTTGAGTAAAGATTGCCTCTGCCCAGTGCGAATTCTACCCGGTTTCAATACAACTGCTCCCAGAAAGAAGTGTTGAAAGGCTTACTGTTTCTTGATTCCAGAACTCTAATGCCTCGTCTCGTCGGATGAGATCGGTTCTGATAGGACTTGGCGGGGCTACAAGAAGGATCAGCTATATTGTAATAATAAGGAGGTATGAGTTACTAACGTATCTTCCTAGCTGCACGTAGTTGGAGAATACGGATGCGCAAGGATTCCATCCCATTCAAATCGAAGTTCGGAGACCTATCTAACTGGGTAGCAGAAGGATCTATTAACAAGTCAACCGGGATGATAGGAGCCATACCTTGTTAAAAGTTCCTGAAGCAGCCGCAGGAATTGATTATACATGATAAATCTAGCCGGTAGAGTGGTACCAGGGAGTTCGTTACCAAGTTTATGGTACATGGTCCTCCATCGGTGCTCCTTGTTCATTGACTTGTCTTCGTAGAATGACATGATATCTCGGAGCGTTTTGCAGAGACATGGCAGGACGACGTTAAGATAGTCAAAGACTGCGGGCAGCTGAGAGACGTGAATCTGGGCCTGCTCTGCAAGGTCGCGTAGTAAACGGCTTGTGTTATATATCTCTTCAATAATCCCGCTTAAATGGGGATGGAACTGCTCTGGGAGACAATTTCGTAGCCCTTGAAGGTTAAAGCCAACCATATCGGCACGATCAGCTTCGAGAAAACAGCCATTGAGCAACTGAGGGCTGAGTTGTTGGACCGCCATCCTGGCGGCCGGGGTTCTATTACGGTGTAGAATCGGATCCATGGCTAATGAAGCTCTTATGATCCCATGATGGCAAATAATCAAGATGTCTCACCGCAGAAGAGAAAAATGTCGCCTATCCAGCTTATCCTCCACAGCCACCACGGGACTCGGTTTCGTTACACACCAAGCTTGACAGTACTTGCAGCTGATGCCGGTTCTAGAAGGTAGCAGAAAGCGAACGAAATCGATATTGACGTGATAGTATAGCGTCGTTTAGGAACACTAAGATTCTCACTCGGTTGTTGATAAGCACCCGGAAGATCACCGTCTCCACATGAGAGGTTGTTGGCCGTGTGGGGAGGGGGAATTTTAAGAATGAATTGACTAGCGAGGGTAGACTCAAGAAGAGTCGTCTTATACCTAATAAGATTTAGACGTAATGAGAATCTTGCCCGCGAAAGGAAGTATGTTTCTGCAAATCTCATATAACGTGAGTCCAGAGCCCAACGACGGTGGGGTGACGTGTTAGGTATGTATTCCCCAACGAGAAAAGGCTCGATCCGAAGAAGGCCGTATGTGTGTGTGGAGTTCGTGTGGACAAACACCGAAGGTGGGAAAAGAGAGGATAATACTAATTATACGACGATGCGGCTATAATCGTATGAAACCTAGTAACTATATAATCTCAGATCTGAATTTTGGTATTTAGTATTTTGCTATAGTTATTGACCGAGATAGAAGTGCATGCGTGGCTCAGCTATTCTGATGCCGGTGAGAAGTGCATAAATACGAAATTAATCGACGGGACAAAAAATGATAATAACCCTTTGCTCCGAGTGGCAAGCCGTAGAGATGATATCAATTAGGTCCAATGAAGGAATCAGCCGACACAGACATACATAAATGAGCATAAGGACGATCAAGATGGGAAAGGTATGAAAAAGAAAAGAACATTTTAAAAAAAAAAAAAAAAAAAAAACCACCCCCCGCCAATTGGCTTGGCTGTCTGTTCGGAAGTTTGCCGTTGCGGGCAGCTCTGGAAGTGGTCTTTCAAACATTATTACCTTGACTCAAGTAAGAGACTGCCACGAAGCCCGGCAGCGAACCTCTAAGCAAGCGTATGCACCAGGGATTGGTGGATCTTGTCCGCAAAGACCGGATCAGGCGTAGAGCGGGCCATGGTGCTACCACGCTCACGGCGCGGAGAAGGGAGCACTTGCATAAGATAATATGCAGGGAAGAAAGCGGACTGGACGAGGGACGAGGGGTTTTGTCATGACGATGCTTGCCGGGCAGCTTTGCGCTTGTCTGTCTGCGGCCTGGCGCAAGCCCGGAATTTGATGGGATAACAAATAATGAAGCGGGAAGAAATCTAACAAAGACAAAACTTTTGGCGTTTATGACTTTCTGTGATGAATATTACCGCTCGTCTCGTAAGCGCCGATGCGTACCAAATTTTGGTCGGCGATAATTGTTTCAGTCCATGGTATATAATGTTTGCCAGCGCTTGTCGGGCGGCTAAAAAAATATTGCGATCGAAAATAATGCCTGGTCAATAAAATATGATCGTATATAAACAGGAACGACCGTATTAGATGGTGATAGAATATTAGTATATCATCTGCCCAGCAGGTTATCGGGTAGTGTAGGGTGGATCTGAATGTTGTATATCATAGAATATGCAGCATGATAGACTAGTATCTTATAAGGAAAGGGCATCAGCATCATCTCTAGCTCTGGTCGAGGGACTGATACACAGCTCCGATCGAGGGTCAGATGGCGTGCGATGAACCCGATGCTTCCTTGCGTTACTTTACATACAACAGTGCTTGCATGCATTTTCAGTCCCAGAGCGATTTGGGCAGCTAGTACGTATGAGTGTCAGATCTGACTGATCTAAGCAATATATTAGATCGATATGTAGGGATACGTATGCTGTATGACGGACGATATCTTGGTGAGTAGGTACCTATGCTGCCCTGCATATGCTACTGCCGCCGTCGCCGAAGATGCGACTGGATGCCGTGTTTTAATTTAGGACTCCGATGATTGGCTTAATCGAATCATCCATTTCCCTTCCGTATGGGCCAATCGTAAGTCCAGTCTATCCGTGGTGGCATTGTCGAAACAAGCAACGAAAGTTCGGAGAAGTCAACTATATATATATATATATATATGTCTACCTAAGGTAGGTAAGCACCTATGTCTTCAAGAATGACTTAATAGGCTACAAAATTCCAGGTAGTTCGTTTTAGTCCTACAGCCTTGCGTTTGCGGCGTTGTTGTGAATAAGGAGGGTAGGGGAATAGGTCGGGCAAGGATCTTAGCCACGTCTGCCTCCCACACTTCTCTTGGTCAGACCCCTGACTATCCAGATCTCCGGGACAAGATCCTCGCATGCATCTGTCTACCGAGCACGGGTTGACTTGGGTTGGATTCGGCCACGTGAGAACGCCGCGCTTACACAGTATTGTATCCGTAATCATTATATCACGGGCTAGAGTAATGAGGCCAGCTGGGACTAAATACTAGTAGTGTGTGGACAACTCTCTTCAATGATAAGAGCAAACTATTTTTACATCGCGTTGTTGAGAAGCACTGACATAGCTTCGTGCTTCGTAGCAAGATGGCTAGCTTAAATTAGCTGCGACAACGCCACTGGACCAGGGTAATTCCCCGAACTCTGGTCCAGTCAGAGTGAAAATGATGTAAAGAAAACTAAAGCACAATGTCCCTTTCCCTGTGCATCAACACCGACCGATCCCATACGCATTAGACTGGAAAGGAAACTTGTGCCATTTACCACGGTCAAAAGGCTTCCTATGCCGCACGACCAGAACCATCTCGTCGTGAAAGCTCATGACCAACAGGCGGGCAAGACAAGAGGACATTACTATTCGCTCTCATCATCTCCGCCAGCCTAATCGGATTCGGCCTAATTAGTCACGCTCAGCGCTGCATATTAATAACAGGAATGCGAGTAACTTACCTGGTAGGCTTGCTTCTCGTCTTCATATCGCTTCTTGTCGGCCGCTGCCTTGGCTTCATAAGGAGCACGTTGCTTGTCGTTGAGTGCCTTCCATCGTTCACCAAGGATCTTGCCAACTTGACCTATGACGAAGTTAGTACGAGGAGATTTGGCGTATGACTAGCATAACTTACCAAACGAGATACCAGGGTTCTCGTCACGAACGTTCTCTCGTTGCTCATTGGCGAAGAACATGTAGGCAGAGAGACCACGCTTGGGTGCGTTGGGGTCTATGTCCAAAAGAGTTAGTGATTATTCCAACAAGTATGCGAGCTTGGTGGTAGGCTAGTAACAGATGGATGATGTCTTATAGCACTCCTAGAGACTCGAGCCATCCGGGATTAATGTAGCAAAAGTATGCTAGATTAGATACCGGAATTGGTATGCATCAAGACCGAGTATATGAAAACAGCAACTCTGTATGACTCACCCTTCTTTCCTTTTCTCTTCTCGACCTTACCGGCCTTACCACGCTTGGTTGCTTCCTTTGGCATTTTGACTGATATTCTAATGTAATTGTATGTTAGTTCCTGTTAGACTAAATGGACGTGCGTGCCTAAGATTGAACTATAAGAGGTTATGTGGTAGAGTGAGCGTGCTAAGGGAATCGGTCGCTGGGTGGTGCGGTCGGGCGACAACTCGAATAAATGCGAATGAGGGGCAGATGGATAAGATGTTGAGGTGGTGATGCACGGTCATGCTGAATGCGATGCGCTGTTGTCGCAAATGCAATTGTATGCGACAACGCGTAAAAACCGCGACTTGAAGCTCGGAATTGAGCAAAGTAGACCTAAATGCATACCTTGAAGTACTTCTTAAAAACTTGAAAAGTTATGTTGTGGTTGAATGAAGCTGTTGCGCGCAATCGCAGTCAGTGGAATTGTCCAGTCTAAAATGCAGGGTGGACTAGGAAAATCTGATGGTGGATTCGCAAGAAGTCGATGCAGCAGTCAATGTCAACAGAAGCTATCGAATAAGCTTCAAAACATCCGACGATGATGCAAATCAAGTTAAAAACATGATGCATCTATTTAGAGATGAATTGACATTGCTGGGACGATAAGATGCGCGCAATGTAAGGAAGTGGTTGAGGTGACTTGAGGTTTGCAGTGCAGTGCCATATAAACGGAGGTACTCACAATTTGTATGGGCAGCTATTGAGGTTGAGTGTAGGCTGCGTTTGTATGAGAGACGATTTAGGTGGGAGATTTGTATGTGGGAGAAGAAAGGGAAATTTGTATGGGGGGAGCGTTGGCCTACTGCCTTTTTACTGCGCCTGGGTGATTGTGTGCAAAGCCAGACTTGAGACTGCCCCAATTTCTAAGGGAGGGTGCAAAGAGGGAGGGGGGGTCTGCACCAAAAAGCGGGCAAGCGATAGACAGACCGTAAGGTAGGCACAGTGGCCGAGTGATTTTGGTTGGAGAGATACCTAGGTAGGTACCTGAGCAGGTGGTAGGGGAAGCAGGGAACTGGAGGTAACCAAGCCCAAAGCGAGTAACCACTGGTTGTTCTTAGGTTAGAGAATTTCTGTGTGCAGGCTTTGCCTACCTAGGTAGGTTGTCTAGTACCTTGTATACCCAATTTCGGTAGGGAGGTACTTCTCATACCTTGTGTGTTATTAGTCGGTTTGGACGTTGCAATAAGCACGATACAGGGAAGTAAGTCCTCTACGCCACAGTGCAATAAGCACTGTAAGAACCACTGTACCTTCGGCTATGTATGTACATATCACTATTATTAATGTTTAAAACGGTCAACATTATGAGAGGAAATATTAGGGTATGTTGCCATGTTGCTTTGTTTATGTACCTATTACTCCATCACTGTATCACTTATTCTTCATCAATATATTTTTCATTCATTCACTCTTTCATTCATCGCTCATAGCGGCAACTAGCCCAGCCCAACCAGTCCTGGTTATTCTTCTTCAGCATAGCTACATGTAGGTGTGCAAAACTGCAAAGCTGCAAAGCATGGAACCGATTTATGACTCCTTTTTTTAAATCATTTATTATTATTCTTTACATAGCACGGTACGTTACCTAATATAAAGTGGTTACCGGTAATATCTTTATACCGCGTACATACATTCTGTTGTCCTTCTCAAACTTCCCTCTAATCTGCCCATGAAAAACAACACGGGAAATGGTTGCAGTTTCTCCGACGGATATTGAGCAGAATGCCGCTGGATAGATAGAGAAAAGACTAGACGAAAAGGGGGAAAACTCATATTAGTACAGCATCACCAGGCTCATACCAGGTCTTAGCCGGATGTCTGATACTGTGTACCTCGATGGAGTGGCATCACTGATTTCCTCTTTTTTGCGTCAATGCTTCGGGAATCAACGTTTTAATCACTTACCTAACGTGCCTCCATTCCTAAAACAACCATAAACACAAGACTCCATTTCCGCTATGATGCTTCAATTATTCAACATAATAACCTACATATAGATAACCTACTACCTCTACATATGTACATGCATCCTACTTCCTTCAACCTTAGTTGCACTCTTGCATCTTACCAAAAGACAAGGGAAAACGATGCATAAGTTGGAAGTGCTGCATTGCATAGAGAAGAAGAGGAAAGTAAAAACAAAAGAAGAATGCGAAAACCAGACGGCTTAGGGAAAGCTATCTGGAGGTACAGCGTTAAGCCCACGCGCGTACATACATGTACGTACAGACTGTATGTACCTCAGACTGGAGACTGACCCGGGTGCATCACAATTGATGATTGTACACTATGGCTTGGAAGTACTTTACGCTTCCTTGTTAGCGTAAATGTACATCACCCATGCTAGGTACTTTTCTTTTACCTATCAGGCCTGGACTTACTGGGTGGATGGGATGGCCTTTTTTTTATGCCTTTTTTGCCTGGTCTGGTCCTTTGCAGCTGATTACCACCACACGAAATTTCTGGCTGCAGTTCTGGGAGTCTGACATTCCCCCTCTTCGCCTCTGCACCAGTTTCTCTGTCTTTCTCCCCTTTCTTTCGCATCCCACCCCCAAACAGCATTGACCCCTCACAATTTTTTACCAACCACTCTTCCAGCTTTACAACGGTGATATTACCTATCCAGCTGGATTACGCAGGCCCAGTATTTTATTCTCCCCATCTCCGTTTGCCTTAGTGAAAACATTTCCATGGCGACGTTTTATTTTATTTTCGCGATATACTCTCCGTTTTGTTTCTAAAGTGCTAAGAAAATCTAGATTCCTATAGCCCATGTCCTATTACTTTACCCTCTTTACGATATCATAGCCCGATGATTATTGGATATTTTATATGGCATCTCTAACCACTAGACGAATATGAATCGCGTAAACTATCCATACACGCACGATATTCTTGGGATATTACCAAGGGGCTGTTCCAACCCAATACGTTCACACAGGCAAATATCAACGCAGCCATTTTATAGACCAATAATCTTTAAGAATTTGCATTGCGGTTATCCTAGTTGTACTGGCGTAACTTCATCCCGCAGAGTCCCGTAAGCCAGCCTGCTCAAGCTTGCTGCACATCCTTCAAGGAATAAGCCCCCCTATTGTAGCAATAATATGAGCAATGCAATCCTGTCGCACCGATTTGGAGTTGTATCACCATATTATCGAGTCGCATTATGGGCAGGCATTTGCAACACCTTACTGTAAACTCGTTACAATCTACAAACGGACAAATAATTTATATTAGTTAGGGACGAGGGACGCGATGCGAATCCTCGAAAAATTCTATTAGCCCGCGATAGATTTTATTAGTCAGATCTCTGCATGATATACCCAAGCACCAACAACAATTCATATTATGGTGTTCTCATGTGTACATCCGTTTGGGAATATTGGCCATGTCTCGTCTTGATCCGTTCAAACAGGCTGCTTTACTGTCTCATCTGATTCTAGGGCATCGGGTGTCTTGCTAGGCCAAAATCATCGAAAGACAGCCAGGTACCACATGTTTAAACAGGTACATCTTATTGCAGAGATGCGGGTTACACCAAGAGATGCTTCGGGAATGGTCTCATTTGCATCTTACACTGTGTTCGCATTCTTCATTTTCCATATTGATTATGGTGGTTTTTTTTATTAGCGTAACGATGACGACCTTTTCTTCCCTTCAAGATTCTCCACCGTTGATAACACCATGGCAAAACAAGCATTGATTCCGTCAGAGGCAAAATACAATTAACTAACTGAACTCTAGTCTTTTGAATAAGTCTACATGTGTAAGCGTGAAGCCCAGGTTGATGCTACACGCCATTTTGTTTACGTCACGTCTGATATAATGATCCATCCGTTAGTTTAAAGTACGGCTTGCCTCGTCAACAATATTTCCAAGTTTTTCATGTCCCTATCTGCTTGCAGTATACTTCATGCAATCTGCCACTTCTATAGCAACTTCATCGGTCTACTGGCTACCTAACCTTCGATGCATCACATCAAATCCTAAAATAGATTCATTCCACGTGATTCATGCCTGCTTCGGCCAAGACTGATTACGCTAAGCCCTATCTATCAGGAACGGATGCACCTGGTGCGTTGGAAATCTACATATTATCAAAGCTGGTATGGGTCTAGATAAGCCGTGACGATAGGGTTATCTATCTGTGAGGTAGCATTGTGACGACTTAATGGTTCAGATGCATTATTCTAGGGTTTGTAGACTAAGACGATAAAGAAAATAACGAGTTTTCACATATGAAGGTAAAGAATAGTATTGTCAGATTAGTGAGATTATTACTCAGGTGGGTATCATCGAACTTGCTCTTCTCATCAACACATAGAATTTTGAACCCCTTTATCACGCTTCATCCTCGTTTTCAGGGTCCAAAACAATATCCCTCAGCTCAGAATCTCTAGACCAATCAACTCCACTGCCAGCAACCACTGCACTTGCAGTGCCTTTCAGGACCCGCCATCTCTGTCTACTTAGCTTAACCTGGCCCTCCAGGTTCGAGATCTCAGCTGCCCGCTCCGGATCTAGGTTAACCGCCTCGGCCTTATTCCGATTCGTCTGCTCAGCAAGTTCGAGTAACTTGGACGCCAGCTCTACGTTCTCGCGACCGAGGCGTAGACTCTGACTCTCTACCTCCGTGATTTCGTCAAGCAGTGTGCGTAACTCTGAGGACTGCTGTGCTAATGCTGAAGATGACTGGTCGCGTTGTTCTAGAATGGGCAGTAAGTCCCTATAGAATTACGGACTAGAGTTAGAAATAATGGTATAGGGGTGGATGCTATAAGCCTTACCTTTCTATAGGAGATGCCTTGGTACCGTTGTGTACTGCCTGTAGGATTGGATTGGCAGCCACAACACTGTCTACTACTTGATTCCGGAGGACATATTTGGATCTTGAATCCAGAAGCGCTTTCTGGGCTACTTCTATGCTCCCATCTCCTGTAGGCGGACTTATACCTAGCATTAATTAGATTCGATGTATACTTTATAAGTTGGTAATAGAAACTTACGTGGATCGTAATTTTTCTGGGCTGAGAGTAAGGCGATCTCTAATTGAAGCTGCTGAAGGCGATCATGTAAACCTAGAATGCGATTCTCGTCATCTGAAAGGAGTAGTGGCGTTGGTTCGTGAATCGTCCCACCCGCCATGTCCTTTTGCGAATGAGCATACACGACGTAAAGGCGGTTTGTTTGAAATACAAGCGTGTGAGATGATCTTTATTTTATTATGAAACACACTTTCGCTTGGTTATCGCTTCTTTTACAAGATTACAATGGAGGTAAAGATGTATTAGGCTTGTTACGTTTAATAGATGTGGCTGTACTTCAAGGTTGAATGTGGCTTGATTGTTCGCGTTTAGATCCCCCATTTGTTGTAACATCCATTAGCACACTAAATAACAAACTTCAAGTTAAGCTATAGTGTAACGCATTTGGCGCAAACCAAAATTATGCCTATATAATATACGCAAATTGGATTCAAATCTTTAAGCTTCAACTTCGACCTGTAAGACTTTCTACTATGGAAGCTTGATACACTTTATTACACGAACGGGATTTACACGTCCACTATTAGGTACATAAGGTACTGTTAGGTGTTCGTGGTACCTGAATACATATGATTCGTGTATCGGATCTGAAGTAGATCATTTATGTACTTAAGCACCAGAGGGTCTAAGTTTACATAGTCCGTCCCCAGCAAAATTTGTGGATCATCGGTGACGAATTACAGAGAAATCGGAGGGAGCCTTATGTACGAACGGCGCCTGACTGCCTGCCAGCTGACGTTGAGCTCCGATACAGAAAGATAAAGCTTCACTTACCATCTTCATTATTCTTCAAGCGGCTTGTCAACGCTTGAGTTTCCCACCTTAGGGCTCTGCATATCTGAAACTTCATATTTGTTGTCGCATCATTTACTTCATTCTTTCAGGGGATGGACTGTATAAATCATGGCGACGCAGACGCAGGTGTTGATTGCCCACACGGGCCAGCGCCTGCAGGTCGATACCGCTCAGTTCTCATCGTACGTATTCTATTACTTACTCTAATTTGAGTATGCGGCCTACCGCATTTTTTTTAGTCTGCATGGATACTTCTGCTAACGGCCTTATTCTCTTCTTACAGCTTAGATGGTTTCAAGGCGTTGGTTGCCAGGCAAAGCTCTATACCCGTTCAGAATATTGTTGCTCTTACATCGCAAGGAAAGACCGTCAAGATCCAGAACATACAATCTGAGGTTTGTCCACCTTATCATTTCTCAGTTAGACCCATGTATAAACTTGAGATTAATATTTTCATTAGAAGGAGGTATATGTTTATGATATCCGAATAACTCAAGCTTCTTCGTCTGGCGCTGCTAGCGCTCTTATCTCCGAGTCCCCCGTGCCTAAACGATATACTATATCTACTCCCCCGAACTCGATCGAGAACGCGCATTCGCTGCAATCATGGCAGGATCTATTCAAGAGACGTCGCGACTGGACCCTAAAAGTCGTAGAAGACTGCACCATTATGGCCGATGCGGCCCAGGTGCGGTATAATGAAATAGATGTTATGCTAAAATGTCTCGATGCCGCTGTCGCAAATCTCGACAGCAGTGTTAAATTAATAGATCCAAAGCACTCGGAACTCAAGAAATGGGCAACGCCCATTCAAGATGAGTATGCCAATCTGGTTTCCAATTGGGAACAATACCTTGAGCTAGCACGGAGCATTGCTATTTCCCCGACGATGGTGCATTTTATGACAGGCCAGGACATTCGAAAGCCTCGTCAAGCAACGCTAGAGGATCTCATTGACCCCGAGCCTACTCGGAAAGCTGGAAAACTCGCCGCCACATCCCTTCGAAAGTTCAATAACAAAATATCCGAGTTAGACAAGACAGTCGAGATGATGTTTGGAGGTTGCGAAGAGTTGATACAGGAGTTCAATAAATTATTAGATCGCTCGGTGATGGGACATAAACGCGACAGTATCCAGTTACTAGAAGATATCGAGGCTGTTGCAAGAAAGGTCGATACGGATTACCAGACCACTCTATCGTATACTAATCAAGCAAAGGATATCCCACAGGCTTCAAAAACAGCTGTTAATCACACGAAACAGCTCTTACCGAGTATTCAAACCCGAGCTTCTGAGATGGATGACATGCTCCGCTATGTCACTCAAGCGCGAAACAGCATTGCTGCTGAATCTCTCACCTTTATGCGTAGGATTGCTGAGATAACCAGCGTACACCATAGTGTCAAGACTCAGATGCACGCAATAAACCAAGGAGAAGAGGAGATGACTACCTTCGACTATCTGCGCCTCATCCAACAACTCCCTTACATGTATGCGTCTTTTGTCGCCGAGGCTATACGGCGTAGAGAGTGGTCGGAGAAGGTAAAAGCCGATTCTTCGACGCTGCTTAATGAAATGGCTATATTCCAAGACGAGGAATTGAAGAGACGCCGGAAGTGGCATAAAATGGTTGGTAGTACTTATGGCCCAGAGAAGACCGAGAGCAGCGTACTTGGCTTCGAGGTTAACCTTCATGGTGATGATGAATCTTGGCCTCAGATGACGAAGCAAGAGCTTGATGAGTTCTTGACCGTATTAAGGCGATATAATGCGGATGCAGGAGTTTTGGGCGATATCACCAAGCTAATAAACGATCTCACTAATCCAACAAAGCAGCAGTCGAAACGGCTAAAAGCTTTCAAGAATGGTAGTGTACACGAAGCAGCTCTTGGGAGAAGCGGTCTGCTTATTCGCGGAGACGACGATCTTCTAAGAAGCTTACAAGGAGATAAGTCCAAACTAGAGAATAAGTTGAGGACAGCTGAGAGTCGAGTTCGCCGCCTGGAAGATCTCTTACATCGCCAAACTCAGGTATCAAGACCGTCACCTTTGGGTAATATCTTTCAACCCCAACAAAACGACTCGACCGGCTCCGTTAAATCACCCCGCGTGTCCGATGATCGGCGACGATCGATCGTCTCAGAGGGCAACGAGGCTTTATATCATCGTATTGCGCAGTTAGAAGGAGACCTCAGTGCTCAGAGAGAACGGTCTGCAGTTTTAGAGAAAGAAGCGAATGCTCACGCCGACTTGAAAGGCCGTATGGATGAAGTGAACTCCACGAAGCAAGATCTTTTAGGAAATATGGAAGCCCTGAAGAGAGAATTCATGGAAGAGCGTAAATCCTTGGAAGACGAAGTCAAGGCGCTGAAGGCCCGCCTCGAGGAGACCGAAGATGAGATCGAGCATTTCGGAGAATCCAGAGAAAATGAGAAGTTGACGTACGATGAGAAACTTCACTCTCTCGAAGCAGAGGTTGATTGTCTTACTAAAGAGAAGAGGGATGATGCTCTAAGGACACAGGGACAAGTCGAGTTTTTGCGTAATGAAGCCCGAGTTCAGAGAGAACGCAATGTGTCTCTTGAGAGGGAGTTAAAGGAATCGCGTGAAAAGGTCAAAGAGCTAAACAAGCGAGCTGAAACTTTCTTTGATAGTATGGACACGCATGCTCGCTCGCTCAGGGAGCTTTACGGCCAGTTATCTCCAACGGACGACCCTCCTCAAGACTTCGCAGACCTTACAGATTCCGTCGCGACTAAATCCAACGATGTCTTGGCCAGATTGAAATCCCTAGAACAAGACATATCTCTAACGAAGGCTGATCTAGAGCGTGCTCAGGCTACTGTCAAAGATGTAAAAACCGAATTACACACTGCGAAAGAGAAGCTTTCTAGTGAAGAGATGAGCTCGGTGCACTTGCGGGAGACATTGGATAAGGAGAAGACTAGAAGCGCGACTCTTGAGATGGAAGTGAACGAAGGGCGAGCGCAACTCAACCAACTCCGAATGAAGATGACTGAAGGCGAAACAGGATCAGAGACACTACGGCAGAAACTAGCAGATGAGGAAAAGAGAGTCGCAGAGCTAACCGAACAAGTGGCATCAAAACAATCCCAATTAGGTAGCCTTGAAGAGGAAGTCCGAATGTTCCAGGAGAAGCTACAGGCGTCCGATACTACACTAGAAGTCCTTAATAGTCGATCTGAGGTACGCAACGGTCGCACTAAAGACCTCACCCAGCGGTTATATACACAAAATGAGAGGCTATGCAGGCTTCTCGAACGCCTTGGGTTCTCCGTCACACGCAAGGATGGGTCGATGGCCATCCAAAAAATTCCGCGGTCTGAACGGACATCTCAAAACCCCAACGACTCGTCTGATCCCGGCTCTTCTATACGGCGATCCGTCTCGTTAACAAGTAACCCCCTTGCTGATAGTGCTGACCTTAAGTTACTATACTGGATGAACGCGGAGGACTCGAATACGGAAGATGAGCAGTACCAAGCTTTCATGGCCGGTCCAGGCAACTTTGATATTGATGCCTTTTCTGAAGCCATGTATCGTCGCGTTAAGGAAGTGGAGCATACTGCTCGAAAGATGACTCGGGACGCCCGTAATTACAGAGAACGGGCACACGATGCCGCTAAGGAAGCTCGTGACAAGATTGCCTTTAGACAATTCAAAGAAGGCGACCTGGCCTTGTTTCTCCCCACCCGTAATCAGACGACAGGTGCCTGGGCTGCTTTCAATGTCGGATGTCCTCATTTTTTCTTGCGGGAGCAGGAAGGCCACCGCTTGCGCAGCCGCGAGTGGCTTGTAGCCCGCATAACCCGTGTTCAAGAGCGAGTAGTCGACTTATCTAAGAGCTTGCAATCTACCACTGCTCTTCCATCAGAGGGTGAAACTGATTCTGTTAATACTGGCGACGAAAATGACAATCCATTTGATTTGTCGGATGGTCTACGCTGGTGGCTTATTGATGCGCACGAAGATAAACCCGGTGCCCCATCTACCCCTGGGCTTGGAAAGTCCACCGTCGCCGCAAACACTGTTGCAGCCGTCGCAGATATGCACGCACATGGACGTTTGAGCAAGGGGAAATCCAAACTGGGCCCTAACGGTGGAATTGAGGGTGTCAGTAGAACCCTCAGCAAGAGTCTCGAGAGCAGGCGTAGCAGTTCAGGCTCTAAGAAGGCCCAGCCTCTTGCTGGGGTCGTCGCCGCAAAAGGCAGTGCGCTAGCTAGCGAGACAAACAGTATCACAAGTCCAACAGTTGGGCCGGGGGGCGCAGGGCTAAGTGGAACGCAGCAAGAATCAACAGGGGACAGGCAAACTGCCGCAGATAAAGGCGAGCAAACCGAGGTGCGGCGCGATAATTAACACCACCCTCGATCCTTGAGACATAGTCGCTGATGGGATCTAGCGTCGCCGAATAGACGATAACCCCAATACGCAGCAGCCTCAGCAGAGGCCGTCGGGTCAGCCTCGAACACAATCACAACAACAGCAACAACAACGACTCCAGCATTCCCAACTCCGCAGAGAAATAAGCGCTACTTCTATCGAAAACCCAAGCCCCGTTAGAAGGAGTATTGTATGGGATTCATTATGGAACTTAGACGTTAGTTATCCCGGCAGATGATTAGGTTTGGTCAGCTCTCTTGTCCATAACCATACATCATCACATCTACCGCTTCCATACCTAAGCACAAGAAGTTTGTAGCTGATTAATTGGAAGGAAGACCAGCGTTGATATGCAGGATGAATGGCACAGTACAGGCTAATATTCCCGTATCATATTTTTATTGGGCACAGCGCTGGCGTAAAAGGGTCTGCTTGTCTTGCGGGGTTTTTTTTTCTGGTTTCTTGTCTCATAATAGATGCTTGGACACTTGGTTATTATTTTTTATTTTGGGGGGTTGGGACTAAGTTGTCGTATTAGAGAGAGAGAGAGAGAGCGAAGGACCTCGATGGAAAATAATACCCAATCCATGACCTAATTATTTACCTATCGACCATTGCCTTAATCTACGTCCTCCCCGGCGCATTTCTTATAATAACACTTCAACCTTGGAGAAATACGTATGCTATTTTAAAGATCGAATTTTTAAAAAGACTTCAAGATGGGCACTGCATATATTGATACATGGATCCAAATCTGTCGACATATGTGCATGTCTAGGTAGTGTTAGCTCAGCTACCCTAGCTGATTAGTATATCATACACGTGCTATGTCATTTCATGCGTATATGAGTACCATGCTAGCTCGCTACCAGGTAGTAGATACTTCACTTTCGCAGGCTTTCTACTTCCCTTGGTCTAGATAAGCATGTCGAAGCCAGTTATCCCACGGGGATGGCATAATAATTAGCACATCGCCCCTATTTACTCCTCTGGTACGACCTCAATCTTCCGCACCAAGGGCTTCAGGTCTTTGCCGGCGGAGATTAGAACCTCGAAGGTACCGAGGTGCTTGATGCGGTCTTCGCCCTCTAGACCTTGGATCTGCACGGCTTCTGCCTCGAGTGCCACGCTTCCACCCTGCGCCGGGTCTGCTTCTAACAACCTTTCTCGTATCAAGGTTAGGATATCGCTTACGGACACGGAACCAAAGATGGCTACCGATGCTGCCTCACCCGTCGGAGGCGAAGTCGAGACTTCGGCGGTGGAGTCTGTAGATGCTGCGGCGTTGGCGGCGAGAGATGGCGATCGAGGAGTGGAGGTAGGCTTATGCTCGCTAGATAGAGGCGCGGAGACAGTTGGGATAGGCTTGCGGGAGAAGGTTAGGATGGGAGGGAGAAGAGTTTCGAGGAGGGTGAGGGTTTCCTCGGGCTGGATTTATATGTTAACATAGGTCATGTCGTAGGATTACTTGTAAAAGTATTAAGCTAAACTTACGGGTAGTGTCAAGGTATCCTTCTTGCTCTTCCAAGTCTCTTTAGGCCCCTCCTCAGCCAGCACATCTTCAGATTCGACGAGGAGCTTGGTGCCGAAGGACCGATCGCGCACACCAATGGCAGCCTCAGTTAGACCGAGCTCCTTGAAGCGTTGGCGCGTCATGTACTCGGCCTGCGCCTTGGGAAACCAGTAGTTGCGCATGCGGCCGGGTTTGACTCGGATTATGGCATCTATCGCGTTTCCTCATAAGCTATACAATAATCTACTAGAGAAATATATAGAGACATAAGGGAAAACTTACCTCTCCGACCAAACCCTTGAATGTCCTGTAGCAAGCGCACGGGAATACCCTGCAAATCTTCCTCCTCGGCCTTCGTCGACGACCTAGCGCCTCGAGTCTGCAGAGATAGAAACGAGGGGGGCGATGCCGGGGTGGGGTGGACGAGACGGCGCAGACAGTCGAGACAAGTCGGTGGTTGGATAAGGCGCGCGGGTGCCATCTTAAGTGGAAGAGGCTCCAGACCAATTGGTACCAGTTAGGCCTGATCGAGTGAGCGTTATGCGTTATGCGTTATGCGGGAATCTTGTGCAGAGCTTCTTGAAGCTTTGTCGAGTTGAAATTTTGGAGGAGCCGAGTTTAAAGTGGTTCGGCACCTGCCGTCGGAGCTTTTTTTGGCCAATCATTTTGTTATCGCTTTAGCTTTTTGCGTCTTAGCTACTAAAGACTGGGGACGGGATACAACATTGAAGATAAACTGAAGTTTAATTAAATAACTACCTCTAAGGTACTTAAATTAGTTGAATTACTTGATTCATAAATTATCCTACGTGTATATTATCATATAACCTTCTAAAATTACGAAACGAAATTGTGGGGACGTTGGTCATGTGACCTAAGTGGGACAGATTTACTTATCCTATATATATTCCCACATATTTTAATTTACAATTAAAATACGTATTAAATATTATTAATAATAATTTTTACTTATTATATATATAATATTTTTTTATATTATATATAATATCTTTATCTATTTAATATTAATTAATAATTAACGATAAATTAATTATAAATTAATTAAATATTTAAAAGGGAAAAAATAGTTTATACGTTAAATTTCGATAAGAAAAGGTAAATAACTTTAAAATTTTATACTTTCGTATATAGTTTTAAACCTAAGATTTTATAATTTTATATATAATTTTAAGAAATCTCGTGTTAATTTAAGATTTTTAAATAAAAGAAATAATTTACGCGTTAAATTTTAAATCTTAAATTTACGTTTATTACGTATAAATAAGTAATATTAAAACTTTATTTTATTAAGTAAATAATTTTGAAAAAATTTATATTAATTAATTTACGCATTTATTACGCGCTTTTATTTATAATATATAAGATATTAAAAAAAAATAATAACATTACAAATTACGTTATAATTTTACCTTATTAATAAATTTTATACTTTACCTAAAAATTTTTAACCTTACTTAAAAAGTTTTACCTATTAATATTACTTAAAAATTTAATACCTAAAAAAATAATAATATTTAAAAATTATAAAAGTACATAATAATATTACTTTTTTTTAACCTTTTATAAAAATAATTTATAAAAATAAAATTAAATAAACCTTTTCTTTTATAATATATATTTTAATAATATTATTTTCTTTATTATTTTTTTTTATTTATTTCGTTTATTATAATAATTAATATTATTATTAACCTTAATTATAATATTATATACCTAATATGGCTAAATAAATATAAGACCTTTAATAAAAATATATTAACAATAAAAAATTTAGCGCGGAATTTATAGCCAACGATGTGATAAAAGTTTTAATAGTTTAAATCGAAATATATATAGTTAAAAATATATAAGGTTATAATGAAAATATAATTAACGAAATTTTATAGCATATTTTTAAAATTAATTTTAATAATTAAACCAAAGTTTATTTTAATAAGATTAAACGTTTATTTTGCGTTAAAATTAAAAAATATATTATATTTTATAATGTTTATGTAAAAAAAATAATTAATAATTATTAAATATTAATAAATATTATTAATATAAAATTATTTCCGATATATTTTAAAAAAAAAATATTTAAATTATTAAAAACCTACCTTTTTAAATTTAAATTTATAATTAACTTAATATATATATACTTATTAAAAATTATAACGGAAAATATTATAATTAAATCAAATCCGATAATAACAACGTTATTACCGCAATTACTTTCAATAGCTTAAATTATAAATACTTAAATTGTAATTATATAAAATTTTATATTAATATTTATATAACTATAAATAAAATAGGTATAACCTAATTTAATATAATTTATAAATCCTTAATTAATTTTTTAAATATTTTAATAAACTTAAATATTTTAATAAAAATAAATAATTTATTAATTATAATTAATTTAAATATTTTTAATAATAATAAATAACCTTATATAATAAAGTTAATTTATAAAAAATATAAAAATTTTTCTAAGAATAGTATAAAGATTTATTAAAAAATTATTTATTTATAAATAAGATAAGTAAATAGTAATATGTAAATTTTAACTTTTTATTATATTAATTAAATTATATAATAATAATAATTTTAAATTTAAAAATAAAAAATATAAAATATTAAATAAATAAATTTAAATTTTTTTATTTTATTATTATAAATTTAAAATTAAATTAAATTTATATATTAATATTTATAATATTATATTAAAAGAAATAATATTAAAAATTTTTTATAAATATCTTATATAAAAAAATTTTAATTTTAATATAATAATTAATAAAATAAAAGGTTTTTTTTATATAAATAAAAATTTTTAAATATATATATTTAAATAGAAAAATATAATAATTAAGAATATTATATAAAATAATCTTAAAAAAATATTATTTAAATACTTTAAAATATTAATTATATAAATATAATATATTTATAAAAATTTATTAATTAATTATATTAAAAAAATTTATTTTAAAAAAGGTTTATATTATATTATATAAAAATATTTAATATTTCTATCTATTTTTTTTTAATAATTAAATATATTTAAAAGTATTTATGTTAATTTTTATGTAATAATAAGTAATATATATTAAAATTTTTTTAATAAATTTAAAATAAAAAATAAATAATATTATATTAATTAATTTTATTAAAAAAATTAAAACTTTTATTAAATAAATTAAAATAAAAATAAACGTTTTAATAATTAAAAGTATATTAAATACGAAAAAAAAAAATATTTTATTTATAATAAATTAAATTGTTAATTTATTAAATATTTTATATATAAATAACGTAATAAGTGTAATTAATGGCGTTAATATATATAAAAATATAAAATGGAAAATATTAAAGAAAATTTTATAACATTTTTTATTAATTATAAAAAAGTTAATATTAATTATAAAAACAAAAATAATAATAATAATAATAATAATTTTAATTTATGATATATATAGTATAATAATAATATAAATAATAAAAATAATTTAACCTAATTATTTTTTATATAATATTTTATAGGTTATAATAAAATTAATAGTTTTTAAATTGTTAAAATCTTTATAAATTAAATAATTTTTTATATATTTATTAGAATAGATATTTTTGGAAATAATTTTAAGTAATATACCGATATAGTATTAGGTTTATTTTTTACCTTTTATTTTAAAGAATAATATATATATATATTTTAAAATATTTTATTTAATATTGGGGTAACCGGAATATTGTTAAAAGGTAAAATATAAATGAAAGTATTATAATATATATATTTTTATATTAAATTAAATATGTTTACAACAGAAAATTATATAATATGGTTTGATAATAGTGTTAAGTAAAGAAATATTAATATTATTATTATATTTACCTTATTTAAAACTATATAATTTTAGATTATACCTTTTAATATATCATTTTTATTATACTTTTATAATATAAATTATTTAAAAAATTTTTTAAATAATATAAAAAATATATTTATATATAAAAATAAATATTATTTTATTATTTGGAAATAAAAATATTTATGGTTTTTATTTAATAATAAAAAATAAATAATAATATATTATTATTTAATTAAAAAAAAATTATAATAAATATATAAACGTTTTAATTATCTAATTATAAACTAATTTTATTATATTTTTATAAAAATTAAATATAATAAATTAAATTAAATATTCCTTAAAAAAATTAATAAATATTATTATTAATATTAAATATACAATAATATATTAAAATAATTTAAATTTATTATAAAAAATAATATTAATTTTAATTATAATATTTATGTTAATATAATATATATTAAAGGCAAACTAATCTTATATGTTGTTAATAAAACTATATTATTTTAAATAATAAAATTTTTTAAAAATATGATAGTAAAGTATATTTAAAATATATTAAAAATAATATAGATAAATATTTATTTTAAACTATTTAATAATTTAATTTTTAATATAAATATAAATTTTATAATTAATGATTTTATTTTAAATATAAAAATATTATTAATAATTATTAAAAAAATATTTATTAAAATATATAATTTAATTAGAAAAATTAAATATTATTATAAACTATTATAATAGGTATATAAGGTAATATTAAAAAATCTTTAAGATATTTAAACTAATATTTATTATATTTTATAAATGGTTATAAAAATTATTAATAATATAATAAAATTAAATAATTTAATATTAATATTATTAATATTTAAAATATATTTGAAATTAATAAATAACTTTTTATATTTTTTTTTAATAATTATTTAAATTATAGTAATTAAAAAGGTAATAAATAAAATTTATAAATTTAAAATTAAATAATAAATTAATAATATATTAAATATAAAGAATAAATTAAATATATTAAATATATTAAATTTATCCTTTTAATTTAAAATATAAATTTATTATAAAAATAATAACTAAATTAAATCCTATAAATTAATTATTTAAAACAGTAAAATATATATTATTAAAATAAATAAAAAATTAATTAAATTTAAGATTATAATTATAAAACCTTATTTTTGAAATAAATTTATTCATATTCCAAACCTTATAAATGAAAAATTAAACTATAAACGCGGTAATAATAATAAATTTATTTTTAAAATTAACGTATTTATAGTTAAATAATTATAAAAATAATTTTTTAAAAATAAAAATAAGCTTTAATAAATGAATTCTTACAATAAAATTTACATATTTTTTAAAAAAATAATAAATATAAAATTATTATTATAATTATATTAAAAAGAAAAAATTACCACCTTGAAATAATTATTTAAAAAATTAAATATATAGGAAATAAAAGGATTTATTGGATAAAGAATATTTTTATTTAAGAAATATAATAAGAAGAAATATAAAAATATTTAATTTTTTAAATTATAAATTATTTATAAAGTTAAAAAAAAAAATATTAATAAACTGTATAAAAAATTATAACTTATTATTTAAAATTATAATAATAAAAAAAAAAGGAAATATTTATATAATTATTAATAATTTAATATTTTAATTAATAAATTATTATTATATTTATTTTATTTTTATAATAAAAAGTAGGTAAAATAATTATATAATTTTATAACATTATACAAATATATACTTAATTAAATATCAATTTAAATTATATAATTATTATTAAACTATTTAATAAATTTAAAAATTAATTTTTTAAAAATATTATAATAATTATTATAAAACTATTATATAAAATAACTAAAATTAATATATATTAATAAATAATTTATTTTAAATATTACCAAAAAAAATTCTTTATAATTATATTAATATATAATTTATATTTCTTAATTTTAAAATTATTTAAATAATTTAATTTAATTAAAATATAAATTAACAATATATTTAGGATATTAAATAAGGTATTTAACAAATTTAAAAAAGATAAAATAAAAAAGGTAAAATTTAAAACAAAATTTAAATTATATTTTAATAAAAATATTTTATTAATATTTAATAATTATATTATTTTGATTAATAATAATAATAATATTTACCTATACCAAAAAGAATAAAATAAAAAGATTGTATTAATTTAAACTAGAAAAAACAATATTATTTAATAATATATATAATAACAAACCTATAACGTTTATATAATTTTAATTTATTAACCTAAAATAATATTTAATATATATAAGATTATTTAATACCAAAAATCTAATAAAGCCAAAATTAATAAATTTAATAAATAATTTTAATAATAACTAAATAATTTATTATAAAATTTTTAATATATTAAATTAAATTTTATTATAATAAAAATCTTTATATTTATTAATAAATCATTTATGAATAATAAGGACTTTAATTTTTAAATAGGTTACAAAATTTTTATTATTAATAAAACTATAATTAATAAATTATTTACTATAACCAATAATTTAATTTATTAAAACTTTATAAAATATAAATAAATTATTTAAAACGTTTTAATAAATAAAATCTACATAATAATATATAATATAAATATAATTATAATAATTAAAATAATAATAATATTAATATTTAATAAAATTTAATTTTTTATAGTATTTATAATTATATATATTAATTTATTTTTATTATATAAATATTTTATTAAATTTAATATAATAAAAAAAAAACAATTAATAATTAATATTATATTGTTTTAACAATTTTATAAATAATAAAAAATTAATAATATTTAATAAATTTATAAATAAAATAATTTAATTAACGTAATAATAAAATTTAATATTAATAAAATCTTTAAAACGTTTATTAATACCAATTATATTATAATAAAATTATAAAATTAGATTAAATAAATTTAAAATAATAATACCAACTATTCCTTTAACCGATTTAAATAAATAAATATATATTTTAAAAAAAAAAAAATTATTAAATAAAATAATAATTATATATTTTAAAATATATATATTAATTAATTGTTATATTTTTAAATAAATTTAATAAATAAATTTAAACTATTAATTTATAAACTTTTTTTTCATTTATTAAAAAATTTTCCTTAATTATTTTTATACGTTTTTAATAATATTTTACTAATAAAAACTGTACCTAATTATAAAATACCTTAAATTATTAATATTAATATTAATAAATTATTAATTTATAATATTATAGTTTAATATTAAATTTTAAACATTTTTAAAAACGTAAATATATTATTTTATAAAAAATTATTAATTTAATTTAATATAAATAAAAAAAAAAAGAAAAATTATAAAAAAAAGCCGATTTTATTACGTTTAAAACGCCTTAAAATTATAACCTTAATTAATGTATATAATAAACCTATAATATTATATAATTACGTAAAAAAAAAAAAAGTTACTAATATAAAAACGTTAGTTATGTAACTTAGGTAGGATAGACCTACTTATCTTATATATATTCTTATATATTCTAATCTATAATTAGAATATATATTGAACATTATTAATAATAACTTTTATTTATCATATATATGATACCCTTTTATATTACATGTAACATCCTTATCCATCCAACAGAAATATAACTACCTGGATTAGAAAGGGTATACAATACATAGTTCAGTAACAGATGTCATCTAGTTAACTATAAATATAATAGATATTACCTCTTTCTTCCTAAAGTTGACTCGGGTGGAATATGTTCATGTACCTATTCCGCAATCAGACTACTTGAGTATCTTTCTTTATTATATAATAGCCGCTTTATTACACTTACACATCTACTATGTATTTTTTACTAGGATTATCTATAAGTTTTTTTTAAAGCAGTTAATTCACGGGTTTAATAGAAAGACTACCAATGAGTCGACCTCACTCTGCGCCCGCTGCCTATGGCAACAAATCTGCTGCTGATATCGAAGCGGAATTAAGGTCTCATTTTGCTGTTCAACATCATAAATTTACATTTGAAGGATTAATCGGTCGCGGTGGCTTCGGCATCGCTTTCTGTCTCGTCGAAAAGCTCTCGCATAATAGGACTCGACGTCTTGTAGTGAAGCGATCTCTAAAACCCCGAGGAGAAGACGACCTAAGAAATGAAATAGAATGGCTAAAAGTTCGTATAGGGCGTGTAACAGTAACTGTAGATGGCTAATGACTCACATGCTGTAGACTCTTCGCGGAGCCGAACATGTTGTGGGGATACTAGCATCTCGCGACGAACCTCACCCAACGACCTTTTTTAGACGTGACCGAAAGCGTTTATTGAGAAGACGATCTGCCTTAGAAGAATATTTAGAAGGATTAACTGGACCAATAGCAGTGATCGAGTATTTAGAAAATGGAGATCTAGCACGGTTATATAAAAGACTAGTCAATCGTGATCAGTTACTACCTAACCGAGTAATATGGTCCTTTTTTCTCTGCTGTTAGTATACCAACTTTATTTCTCTTGTATCCTAGAAATAACAGTCTAATATATGCCTAATACGTTTAGTGACAAGAGCTTGTGTTGCCCTCGCGTACCCTCCGAATAGCGGCGAAGATGATCCAGACCAGTTGGAGACGATCCCAGGAGATGACGCACAGCCGAGCAGGATTGAACATGCCGATTTGAGTGCAGCGAACAGTTTGGTACTACTTTCCCAGGACGTTTCATTTCACTAATAGCATAAAGTCATGATAGGTAAAGCTGGTGGCGGATTCCCGGAGCACGACTTAGTTCCACCGCTCAAATTCATCGACTTCGGACGAACAAGAGAAGGATTTAAAGGCGTCCCCGATAACGTTCGATCAGTAATGAGGGTATTTGCGGCAATCCCGTTCCAACTAGAACTATTAATAAGCTAACGTCGCTCCAGATTATGGTTAACCTCATCGCAAGACAACAAGTGAGAATATCGGCCTGGATTACAAAATACCAAGGGTTCGAGACAAGAGCAACGGAGTTTTTACACCATGGAAATGGCGCAAAATATCCTACGCTCGACGATGATATTCGCGATTTCCTAGCTATATGCTTAGCATACGAAGAGTCAGACAGAATGAGCTTGCGAGATATGCTGAGAATAGCTGAAAATGCCGTACAGACCAAAACCGCCGCAGTATTCCCGGGAGATAGGGGTGAGACTGATGAGGCGATTAGAGACTTGATACAAGAATTTATATATAATGCAGATTCAGATATATAGGAGCAGGGAAGTAGATATAATAAGCTTGTAATATACTTGTTTCTTTATAGATCATATATATGTCATGAATCTCTACCATCAATCTATCAGTTGGCGGGAGCTACTCCGGCCCCGGCTCCGGTTTCAATCCTTTGTCCGGCAAACCGTACCCTACAAAACCGAGTTTTTTGGGAAAGGGCTATTCCATAGGAATTGCAAATCATTTTATTAATGCTGGGCTTTGAAGTACTTTTTGCCTATTCATTAAGTGATAAAATTTAAATTTTCGGGTCCCAACCTTTATCACGTAGCCGTGATGTAAATCCCCAGATATCTAGTAGCTAGGTCGCAACCGGCCATATGGAGCCTCATTGTAAGATGACGTACTAATAACTATTATGAGGCGAGAAATTGTTTGACTAAAAGGTGAATAAATCGTCGAAAGAGTTTCGTCTAGTTCGTCGTTCTCATTTGGTACACCGTAGGATTTCCAAAATCCCTAAAAAGAGTCTCCCATCTCGCAACAAGAAAGAACATGGCTGCCGCAGGGCGGAAAGATCAGAATAAAGCTGGCAAGAGCTTTGACACGGGTAGTATGAATGCCTTGCTAAATGTTGATCTAGCCAGCGGTATATTTGAGGCCCCTGGCGCTATCGTAAGTAGAGTCTTCTCGGTATTATGTAGAATGCTTTTGTTGACTTGGTTTAAGCAACCTGAAGCCCAAAAGACCAAACCAGTGTCAGTGGCTGGAGGTCCTCTCGATAAGCTGGTAGGTGTAAGCTTCATACAATAATACCTTATTACATATATAATAGGACCGAGCATCCCGCTGACTAGGACATTATAGTGCGGGAGTACCGCTAATGAAGAGCAGAAATCTACAAGTGGGACACAAGAAACGGTTAACAGCAATATGGGCATTGGCCGCAAACTAAAGGATACAGCTGGTGCCAGCGCCATGATACTATAGGTTTTGGAGTATTTGAATCGTTCGTTTAATAGTGTTGAAGTTTTGAAGTACTAATTGAGTTTACAAGAAAAGTAGGGTCCTGGAACTCGGGGTGGCTTTTCACTATAACTATCATGGAAATCATTCTTTAATGCTAGTAATGTAATGATAAATCTTAGGTTGAATGTCCCATTAAATGATCCATTTCTAACCGTACTCTTTCAACATAGAATTGTTCTGGAATATATCAGGCAGTAGTAATGTTTTCTACTGGACACGCGAACATCCATGGTTAGTTGTATCCTAATACTCATTCTACTCCCTTCAACGTAGATTATCAAGGATTAAGATGTATCCTAATACTCATTCTACTCCCTTCAACGTAGATTATCAAGGATTAAGATGTATCAAACTGATAGCCGCCAAAGGAATAGGGCTAGAACGCCCGGATGAAATGTCACTGTCGTGATCCTTGATCCCTTCTCTCCTTTTTACCTACTACGTACTCCTATTGTCAACTATATCTCCGCAGTAAGCTGAAAACGTCACAAACCCGAATGGCTTGGCCGGAATTATCCTGAGACACCTGGTTTTAATCCCCCTCCTTGCTAATCACCGTAAGTCCGTAGCCTTGCGGGGGCTACTTTTTTTGTCCTGAGTGTGACGACCTGATGCACCATCACCGCCCTCCCTTTCCATCGGCACTTCCATTTTGGATCGTGAATGGACCTCACCAGAAACCTGGGCCAGCCGCACGCCCTTACCTTACCCCAGACGACCCCAGGTCACCCCAGGTTTTTCGCTCGCGGCTAAGTATGGGCACCCTGGTTCCTAGGACGCTCCACGACATCGCACTCGGCTAATTGCGCCCAAATGAAAAAGGATTGCAGATCCCTACAACTTTGAACCAGTGACCCATTCGAGCGCGCTAGTTTCTTCGATACACCGACGACAGCACTTTGAAGCGGCGCTTCTGCGTGCGAGACTTAGGCATGCAAGTCGACATTGGCGTGGCGGCATGATCATGGCTTCTAATGTCCTATCTGCGATGTGCGGGACACATCATGTTCTTTTCCGTTTTTAAAAAAGGCTTAGGTCCGCCCCTGAGGTTTGACGCGGAGTCTTCTCTGTACACTCAGTCACGCGAGACCTCTTATAGCTGAGATGCATGGTAATCTATACCTAAGCGCCGCCGCAACAGCCGCCTTGCTTTGTAAGCACACACCTAAGGATAGATAGGTAGACGCGTGGATCCTGTCTAACTCTCTTGTAGTATTCCAACCATGCTCAGCACGGGCTAATGTAGCTCTGGCACCGCCAGTTTGCTCTAATATCACGACTAGTCAGACCTGGGACTATATCATCATAGGCTCAGGGGCTGGTGGCATCCCGCTTGCTGACAGGCTGTCAGAGGCTGGGCACACGGTCCTTCTTTTAGAGAAGGGTCCGCCGTCGACGGGCGTCTGGGGAGGCACTTTAAAACCCAAGTGGTTGGATAATTCGACACTTACTCGCTTTGACGTGCCTGGGCTGGCCAACGAAATTTGGCACAACCCTACTGGCGTCGTATGTACGGATGTCGACCAGATGGCAGGTTGTGTACTAGGTGGTGGCGTGGCTGTCAATTCTGGCCTATGGTGGAAGCCGCATCCAAACGACTGGGACTATAGCTGGCCCGAAGGTTGGAAAAGCTCCGATGTAGTTGATGCGACCGCGCGGGTGTTCGAGCGAATACCAGGAACGACGCATCCCAGTACGGACGGCAAGCTATACCTGCAGCAGGGATTCGAGGCGTTGACATCAGGACTAAATGCAAGCGGGTGGGAGTTCATTGTGCCTAACGAACATCCCGATCGCAAGAACCGGACTTTTGGCCACAGCACGCACATGTTCTCTAACGGCGAACGGGGCGGGCCCCTCGCGACATACTTAGTCGATGCAAGCCAGCGCAAGGAGTTCACACTTTGGATGAACACTACCGCAAGGAGGGTCATTCGTGAGGGAGGTCATGCGACAGGCGTTGAGATCGAGTGCAGTAAAAATGCTGCTGGACACGCTGGTGTGGTCTCGGTTACCCCTGGAACAGGCCGTGTCATCCTGTCTGCTGGCTCCTTTGGCTCAGCAAAACTCCTTTTCAGAAGTATAGCTTTTCATCTATCTATCATAACCTCAGGTACTTGTTGGTCTTCTGACAAGTTAAAATAGGCGGCATTGGGCCAAAGGACCAATTGAATGTGGTGAAGAATTCAACGTCGGATGCGAAGACTATGATATCTGAGGATTCTTGGATTGATCTCCCAGTGGGATATAATCTAATCGACCATGTTGGCGTGAGTACTGATATTATCCAGGGCTATGCTATTTAGGACCATTGTCTGAACTTACGGTATATTAGACCGACATTGAGATTGCTCACCCTGACGTCGTCTTCTACGATTTCTATGGGGCATACAGCAAGCCCATCTTAAATGATACGGAAATATACTTGCGTAAGATATCCAGGCTAGAATAATGAATCCGGCATTGACTTTATCACAGAAAACCGCACCGGTATTCTCGCCCAAGCAGCGCCTAACCTAGGTCCTATCGTAAGTAACTTAAAACGGGTTAGGGATAATAATATTGACACATGTATAGTTCTGGGAGATCATTCCCGGTGAGGATGGAATAGATCGTCACCTGCACTGGCAAGCGCGAGTCGAGGGTTCCAAGAACAGTAAGCCTATTATCCCGATATCTTTCATATACCGGTGCTAAATTTGCGGTTTAGCTTCCATGACGATCACCCAGTATCTTGGAACTGGGTCAACATCGAGAGGTCGTATGGTGGTCACACCTCAGCTCAATACTCGCGTGTCCGTCCCTCCTTATCTCCGAGATTCCAACGACAAGGCAGCTGTTATCGAGGGGCTTGAGAGAGTGCGCAAGTATTTCGGACCCATCTCGAACTTGACTTGGGTTCGGCCGGCTTCAAATCAGACATCAACACAGTTTGTTGACTCAGTGAGTTAGGATTACTTTTGCCCCTTTATAATTCATCTATTTCCATATAAGAGAAGACGATGTAAATAAAAGAACTAAGGACTGATGATGTTAACATAAAGATCCCTGCAATACCGGCGGTGCGATGCTCGAATCACTGGGTTGGTACGGCCAAGATGGGACTTGACGATGGCCGGGTGGCCAATGGTACGTCCGTCGTTGACACAAACACCAAGGTCTATGGTACGGACAACCTCTTCGTCGTTGATGCGTCCATCTTCCCAGGAATGATGACGGGGAACCCTTCAGCAATGATCGTTGCTGCCGCCGAGCATGCGGCGAATAAAATACTGGCACTTCCCGCTCCAAAGATAATCACGGTTAATTAGGGGGTGATCAGAGTGTGAAAATATATAGAAGAATATAATCCATTCAATCGAACCCCATTTTTCCGGCATATGGTCGTCTGGTCGTTGTCGTTGTCCAATTACTTGAAATAAACCATGCTTATTACTAGAGCAACGTAATGAGAGGTATTTAAGGCCATTCAGAGGCTGGCTCAGATGGAATAGGTGAGGTGATCGGTCTAGAGTACTTCCTCGATGGGAGAAAATTTATTACATAGTAATGCCTAAGGTTTACCTTAGGATACTGTGTTAAATGTGAGTAAAGATTTCCTATTCGGTATATATGCCTTATTACCTTGTGCGGACTTTTCCTACCTTACAAGAAGTAATAAAACAAGAATAAGAAAAAATAAATAAATGACAAGAGAGGTAGAATTCTATTAAGGTATAAATGATTGAGAGGTAAATTTAGGAGTAGATCTACTAGGCATGGGTATATAAGATGTGTGCAGCGCTCTCGTGAGATGGAGGCATTCATAGTTTAATCTATCTTAATATTCATTAAGGCTACAATACCTAATAAATATCAGGTATGGTGCGGTGTAAACCTTAGGTTTCTATGTCTTATAAGTATAACCTCAAGTAGGGGATGTACTTGTTCAAAAATACAGCCAGGCCAATGATGAGTCCACATGTTGTCCAAGAGAGCATCATGAGGAGCCTGCTCCTTTTTGTGCTTCCTACTATCGTTGCGAAGTAAGCCCCGCAAAAAAAGAAAGGGAAGAAAGAAAAGGTAAACAAATATCCAAAAAGAGACACCCATATAAAGCCGTACATACCGACCCCTGTGAGTATTAAAGTTGAAAGCAATATAAGAAACCGTTTCCATTCTCTTTTCATCCATTGCCACGAGCCATGGCGGAAGCTATACCCACTTCTAGTGAGTGGAGCGTCAAACGAGATTGAACCGCCATTGAGCTGTTTCCCAACTGCAACCTTGAGCTGTTGGTCTGTTAAAGAGCGGGCATCAATACCGGCTTCTTGCAATTCTTTGGTCATCTTTTCAGCCATTTTCAATACTGCTCTCCAACCTCTATATGTTTCTACCTCTCCTTGGAGAGGCAATTGAAATCGAGCTTTAAGCCACAGTAGATAAGTTCCAATCGTTCCAATGGACAAGAACGCTAGTACGAGAAATAATTGTATACACGAAAATCCCCATTTGAATCGCTAGAAATGATAGATGCTAATGAGTGATATAGTTTATAACATATGTGGAATGAACACCTACATCTTGTACAGGCTGACATCTACCATTGGTGGTAACATAGTCAAGACTATATGTGTTGTTAGAATATAGAAAGGCTGTATTCGATATATTTGTGAATTCTCGTGTATGTTCCGTCCCTGGGTCGCCGGACCAGTTAAATCCATATAAAGACTTGGATGGAGGTATATAAAAGGCTGATATATTCAACGTTGGACTTGGGATTGTCGTATTCATCCAGCGAGATGATATATTTTTTAGGCCGTAGAACCCGTACGAAGATGCATCTATAATATAGTGCATTAGTTGAGGTTTTGCGCTGACATGGATGTTTACGTAGGTATATACGAACAGGTAGATACATTAGACTGTAACCAGCAGCCGGGTCTCACGTAATAGTCACTAAATTCGCAAGCCTCGAAAAATCTGTCATAAGAGGCAACTGATTCCACTGAGTAATTTATCAGCAAATATGACTGCGTTCGAGGTACTTTGAATACCTACTTTGACTACGTTCAGAGACGAAATATATATAGTTGCTAGTGAGATTGACTCTTTCTCCGTCATGGACAATATATGCCAGTGGTTGGAAAGCTGAGTATGAGATGTAATTGTTGTCAATATCTGGGACAAATGCTTTACCGATAGTAGTATACCCAGTCATTGCGCCAGCAACTGTTGGCCATGCTATGATGAATACCATGGTCAGGACCATGAAAACCATAGATATTTTGGACTTGAGACCTCGTCCAGAGATGAAAGACCGTACGATGCTTATTGTTGAAAAGAAGGATGGCTCATCTTGTAGGAATATAATGGAAAAAACTGTAAAAGTTACTGGTGCAAACTCCATCGAGGTGGTTACATAGTCGGCAAATACACGCCAAGACACAAATGCCATAAGTGCTTGTCCTCCGCGACCAATTACCTAGGTAGGTAGGCAACCATGTTAGTTCATGCTTGCTTTATAAGATGCTGTGTTCCTCACTATATCCCATGATATGTCAATGACTTTCGCCTCCGCAAAAGTTAGGTTCCCAAAGCCTAAGCTTATGTCGAAGAAGCTCGATGATTTCCATAGGCTATAGTCAGATGCATTGATTATGAATGAACCGTCAGTCCTACACGCTGATCCATTATTAATCTCGAAATCGATAGAATTATATAAGGCAATAAAGATGAAAAAACCCAATATCGCCATAGTCCACAATGTAAAAAGCGTCCAAAGTCCCGCACGTGCCCATCGGACAGAGCGCAAATCCGACCACGTTTCTCGATAGGTACGAGTCCATTGTGTCGAGATGGTTGTGAAAACCTTCCTAAAAATTGACTGCTTCTTCTCGGGAGGTGTTTCTACAATGAGAGAGTCTAATGATAAAGTCGATAAGGAGGTCATTGAGCCTGTTGCGTTATAACGAAGGTCCATTTGAATAACATACCTTCGAATCCTGAGGGACAAGATTGGTTAGGTAGATAGCGAGTCGCTAGAGTACTGATACTTTAGTATGTGAGAAAAAGACAACTACTAAAAATAGATTCAATCGAAAGGGGGAAGTTTTGATTATAATGTCGCATAAATAGTATGGAATAGGTATTGATTGGCTGTGATCCTAATAATTACGAGCAGGCTATAAGCCACTTAAGGTAAAAAATGACGAGCAATGTTGGGGGCCGGGGCCGCGTTCTTACATGAAACTCTATATGGATTAAGATATGTATAGACATCTTCATTGTTTTTCTATGCCCTGTAGTATGCATTATGCGGCGCTTCTATTGCAGCTCGTATATTCGAATCAAGTTTCCTCACAGTATTTTTATTTATTTAAAACTGCTGGATAACAAGCTACCGAACACATCGACATATAACCCGAATCCAAATTGCGATATGCTTTCAATGGTCGTTCTCTATACTCAAAGTATAATTATAACAAATTTCAACTACTTAGCACAACGTTTACGATGTAGTTATAATAGGACCATTACATCACGGGCGATATCTATGATTGCTCTTATGTGGGGTAGCTTAGAGTCGCTTCGCTATGTAGGTACACTATTGACCGGATTCGGTAGAGGGGGAGCGTTTGGATTGGCTGCGGGGATAAGAGCTAAGAAGAATAGTCAGGTCGCGCTGATCAGATATCCGAGAGTTTTTGGGATGGTGGTATGCGATAGGAGATGCAGTACGGTGGACTATTAGTCCAACTATACCAAAATTAAAAAAATCAGCTGCAATATACCTAATATAGTCAAACACATAATAGATATTAAAAATCATATACTTAAAAATTAATAATAAATATTTAAATTATATACAATTTAAATAAATATATTTTATTTAAAATTTAATAACTAATATATATATATAATATAAAATAATATATTATTTAAAAAGAATTTAAATTATATAAATAATTTATATAATTAAAAATTTTTATTAGGGCCTTATATTTACTATTAATATAAAAGGTATATATATACATATATCTTACTTATTTTTAATAAATAATATTTTAACTATTATAATTATATTAATTTAATAATATAACGTATATAAATTATATTATTAAAATTATTTTAATTAAAACTTTTAAATAATATAAGCCTTAAATAAATATATTTAATATTTTAATTACTATTTAAATATTTATATAATTTTATATATATATAACCGTAAAAGGATATTATATAATTTCTCTTAAAAACAATTATTACAACTATTTATATCTAAATAACTTTATTTTTAAAGCTTATATTTAATAGTTTTATATATTATTAAATAGTTTTAATTAAAACAATTTTAATTATATAAATTATATATATTATATTATTAAATTAAATATAATATATTAATTAAATTAAATATAATATATTAATTAATATTATAAATATAATATAAGATTTGACAAAAAGCTTTTTTACGGTTACACACTATATTAAATTAATTATATCTTTAAATAATAATTAAAATATAGTATATATTTATTTAAAACCTATATTATTTAAAAACTTTAATTAAAATAATTTTAATAATATAAGATTTATTTATTATATTATTTAATTAAATATAATATATTAATTAATATTATAAATAAAATTTTATATTAAAAATAAATAAAATATATTTTAATATATAATAATACATATAAAACCTTAATAAAAATTTTTAATAATATAAATAAAAAAATTTTTAAATACGGTTATATTTTAATAAAAAAAATATTAATTAATTAAATTTAATTAAATAATTATAAATATATTTAAAATTTTAATATATTTATTATAATTATTAATAAAATTAAACTTTTTATAAAACTAATAAAATAGAAAATAATTAATTATATTATTTTACTATTAAATTTAGTAAATATATATATACATTTATTTTATAAAATAATTTATAAAAAATATTATTTTAAAAAAGATATATTATATATAATAATTAAATATTATAATTACAATTACTTAATCGAAATTAAATAAATAAAAAATTAATATTTTAATTTATAAAATAAATATTTACCTATTAAACTATTTAATTTTTAAATAATAATTTTGGTATATATTTAATACCGTTTAAATTTAAATAATAATTTAATTTTAAAATAGTTTTATTTTTGTTTTTTTTCTTTTCCTATATATAATTTACTATAAAATATAAAATATAAAAAAAATTATATAACGTTAAATATATTATAATATTTAATTATAATAAAATTAATAATATATTTAAAAAAAAGAAAATTAAAAAAAAATAAATTTTTAATTAATTTTTCTTTTAAATTAAAATTTACCTATTTTAACTTTAAAATATAAAATATAATAAATTTAAAGATTACTATTAAACCTTTTTTTTTTATACTTATAAATAATAGCTATTATTTTACCGTATTTTTTCGGAAATAATTTAAAATTAATTTTCTTTTTTAAAAATTTTTCCAAAAAAAATTAAAAAGAGTTATTATAAATATTTAAACATCTAAATTGGTTAATAAATAACATTATTATTTCTAATAACATTTCCCAATTATTTAAATTAATTTTAAATTATAATAGTAATATTTAATTTTTTACCATATAAATAAATAAATATATAATTTATAATTATAATAAATTTAAACTTTTATAATATTTAAAAAATAACCTTAAATTTATATATTAATAATTAATTATAATATAAATTTTTAAAAAAAAATATATTTATATTTATCTTATTATTTTAAATAAAAATATTTTAAAGTTAAAAAAAATAAAAATAATATAAAAAAAAAAAAGTTATAATATTATTAACCGATATATCCAATCTAATTTTAAAAATTTCGAAAATATCAACCTTAACCAATAACTTCTAATCTATTTATTTTATATAATATTTTATTAATTAAATAACCTTTTTTTTTTAAAATTAACAATATATTAATAATTTAAAAAAAAACGGAAATATTTATCTTTTTTAAATAAATATATTAAATTAAAAATTTTATTCTAAATAGTTAATAATAAAAATTTAAAACCTAACCGTAAATAATTATTTATATTTTTTATAACGTTTTTATTTATTTTAACTATTTTAATAAATTTAAATAAATCGAATATATGTTTATATCCTAAACTAAATAAAGAATTACTATCCCTTTTATATACAAATTTAAAAACCGTACCGGTAAAATCTTTAATATTAATATTAAAAATAAATAATTATTATTTTTTAATTAAAAAATAGGTATTAAAAGCGTTAAATCTAACTTCCTTAATTTGAAATTAGTTACAAATTTTATTAAAATTAAAATTTATAATATTTAAATTAAAAACATTATTTATATTATCGTAATCTCTATTAAAAACCCAATTATATACAATATATAAAAATAAAAAAAAATCTGTTAAAAATAAATATTTATTATTTTTAATCTTATTAAATAAAAAATATTTACCATTTCCAACTTTATAAAATAAAAAATAATCTTTATTATTATTATTATTTAAACGCAATTTCTTATTATTAAAATTAATACCCCTATTAAATCAAAGCAAATAAATATGCAAAAAATCAAATTAGCGTTTAAAAATATTTAAATTAAACTTTTTTCCGCATTTTTTATTAATTCTGCCATTATTATTTAAAATTAAAACCTTAACGTTATAAAAAAATTTCTTTAAAAAAAAATATATAATATTTTTATTAAAAATTAACTATATAAAATAAATAAATAAATATTTAGCAAAAATATTTTATAAACCTTTAATTTTAATATTTTAATATTTTATAATAATTTCGTAGGTTTTATTATTATTTAAACTTATATAATTAACGTATATTATAAATCAATACATTTTAAATAAAATATAGGTAATAAACTTAAAAAAAAAAATTAAAAAACTATAATTTTATAAATAATAGAAATTGTTTTAAAATAGAATTTTATTTTTTTAATTATTAAAGATATTTTTATTCGCATTAATAAAAATATTATTTATTTTATTTTGTTTTATTTAAAATATTTTTTATTTTAAAATAATATAAACTAATTTAACGCTATTAAAATTGTTTAAAATATAATATAATTCGGTTTTTTGGATTTTTATAAATATTAAATTATTTAAATTTATAAAAAATTTTACCTTACGCTAAAACAATAATATATTTAAAAATAATATTTAATTATTAAAAATTAAAATAATAATATAATATTTTCTATAAATTAGTAAAAATAAAAATAAAATTAAAATTAAAAAAATAATAAAAAAATAAATTTTAATTTCGAAAATATTATTTTTAAATATGGTAATATAACCTTTAATATTTATAATTTTAAATAAAAAAAGACCAGTTAAATTTATAAAATCTTTTTTTTTATTATTTTTTATAAAATTATTTACCAAAATATAATAAATATAATATATTATTAAATATTACGTATTATTATTTATTATTAAAAATTATAATATCGAATTATAATTAATTATAAAAAAATAATATAAATAATAAACGTAAATATATTAAAAAAAATAAAGATTAGAAATATATAACCTTTTATTTAAATAATAAAAAAATTATATAATATTAAAAAATATAAATCTAATAAAAATAATTAATAAAGTATTTATTAAAAAATGTAATAAATTTATTTCGAAAAAATTTAAAAAAATATTTAAAATAAAAATATTTTAAAAAATATAAGTAAAAATAAATAAATTTAAAATATTATTAAAAAAAAATTCTCCAAATTTTAATATAATATATTAAATATAATATTATATATAAAATATTAATATATATATTAATTAATTAATATTATAAAATAAGATAAATTAAATAATCTTAAATAAATAAATATATTTAATTTTTAAAATAATCTTTGAAAAATTTATTAAATTATATTAAAACTAAACCTACCTATATATTTAAAAAATTTTAAAAAATATTATAAAATTATATTTAACTATATTAATTTTATAAAATTTTTTATTATAAATTTATTATTATTTATTAATTATATTATTTAAAATATATTCTTTTTTTTTATATATTAATCTAAAATTTAAATTAATTAAATATATTTATAAAGAAATTTCTTTATATATTAATATAATATATTTAATAAAAATTAATAAATATATATATATATAAATTATATAAATTAATATAAATTAAAAAATAATTAATAAACATAATTTAATATAAAATTATTCTTATTTATTATTATAAAATTAAAAAATTAATAAAAAATAATAATTTTTTAGGGAATTTAAAATATAAAAAATTTTATAATTTATTATAAAATTTATATATATAATTAATATATTTAATTTAAAATTAAATTACGTAAATATTTTACCCCGCTAAATATTTATATAAATTTTAACCGTAATAATTTTATTTTATAATAAACTATAAAACGTTTAAATTTATTATAATTTTATTTTAAGTTTTATTTTAAAGGTTTTATTTTAAAAATCTTATTTTAAATCTTATTTTAAAAAAATCTCGGATTTAATTAATTTAAAAACTTTATTAATAATATATTAAAAAATAAAAAGATCGAAAATATAATTAAATATAAAAAAGATAAAAATTTTTATTTTATTTAATTAAAAATAATATTATTATTTTTTAAAAATAGTTAAAAATTATAAATTATTATATATAAATTATATAAAAATTCTTATATTTATAAGTAAAAAAAAGAAATATTATATATTATAAATTATAATGTTATAAAATTAATAAAGTTAAAAATAATATAATATTAAATATATTATATTTATTAAATTAATTTAAATATAAAAAAATAAATAAGATATTATATTAAAGTTATTTTTTTTAAAATTATTTAATAATATATATTTTATTAATTTAAAAATATATTTAAATAATATATTATTAAATAATATTATTAATTATATTTTTAATTTTAAAAATATAATATTTTAAAATATTTTTTTTAATATTTTATAATTATTTTTATTATATAATTAAAATAGGTTTTAATTAAATATTATATATACTAAAAAAATTAAAAAAATTTAAAAATTTTAATAATATAATTTATATTATGCTAAATATTATAATAAATTTACAATTTAAAATAAAATTAAAATTATAAAATAAATATTTACCTATATTATAATATGCTATAATACGCTATACCTAATATTATAGCTAATTTTTTTATTAATATTATTATTAAATTTATTAATAAATTTTAATATTAAACTATAAATTTTAATAATTTTATAATTTATAAATATATATATTTAAAACTATATTTTAAAACTTTAAATATATTAATATATTTATATATATAAGTTATATAAATTAGTATATAATTAGTTTAAACCTTATATTAATTTATTAATATAAAATAAATATTAAAATAAAATATATAAAATTTTTTTAAATAAATATTTAAATAAAAAAACTATTAAATAAAATAAATATTTAAATATTTATTATAATTATTAAAATTTATTTTTGTTATTTTTTCTTTTTTTTTTAAAATTTTTTTAATAATAATAATAATAATAATAGTAATAATAATTTTATAAAACTTAATAATATTTATTAAGATTTTATTTATATTATATTAATAAATTAAATATATAATAAAATATATAATAATAAAAATATTTATTTTTATTAATATTATAATTAAGTAATAAATATATTAATAGCGTTATTTAAATATTTAAAATATTTCTTTTTTATAAAAAAAAATAAAATTAAAATATTATTTAGTATAAAAAATTTTTTACTTTTTATTTATAATATTTCTAATTTTTTTTTATTTATAATATTATTTTACTTATTTAATAATAACGTTAAATAGCTAATTTTAATTAAAGAAATTTTATTAAATATATTTTTTTATAATAGTAATAAAATTATTTTTAATATTTAATAATATTTAAAAAAAAACCTAAATTAATTTATTTTAATTTAACTATAATAAAATTTAAATAAATTAAATATAAATATATTTTTATTTTTATTTATTTATTAAATAAAAAAATAAAATTATTACCTAAATTAAATAAAATTAAATAAATATTTAAAATAATCTATTTAAATTAAATAAATTATATTTTAAATTAAATTAAATTATTTATTAATTAATTTATTTAATTTATTATTATTATATAATTTTTAAATATAGGATTTATTTATTTTTTTTTCTTTATTTTAACTGTTAAAAAAAATTGAAATTTTTAAAAAAGGTATTTAAATTAAAAAAAAAAATAAAAAAAAAATATTAATATATTATTATAGTTTTGGTTATAATTTTATTTTTTTTTTTTTTTTTTATTTTTTATTATAAATAATATATATATTTACTATATTAATATAATAATTAATATTTATTTTTATTTAAAAATATATAGTATTTTTTATATTAATATATTATAAATTGGCGTAAGATTTTATTAATTTTATAATATTAATTTTTTTTATATAATATATTTTTAAATTTTATTTATAAATTAAATTATTATTATTATTAATAATAATAATATTATTTTAAAAAAATTAATTAAAAAGATCTTTAATTTTAAATTATATAAAAATTTTAATAATTTTATTTTAATTAATTAAAATATTTTTATTTATTAACGTTTTATTTTTTATTTTTTTATATTAAAAAATAAATTTATTTTTATTTTTATAATATAAATATTTATTTTATTTAAAATAAAAAAATAATTAATTATTAATTTTTTTATAAAAATAATAAAATATTTTAATATTATATAAAATAGATTAGTAAGAAAAAATTTCTTTTTAATTTATATATAATATTATTTTAATATTAATATATATTTTATTAAATAAATTTTAAACGAAAATAATAATTTTTTTTTATCCTTTTTTATTCCTAATTTTTTAAAAATATTTTATAATTATAATATTATTGTATAATTAAAATAAATTATTAATATTAATAATTAGTGGAAGAAATATATTAATTAAAATTTTAACCGTAAAAAAAATTTAAATAATAAATATTTTTTTATTTTTTATAAAATTTTTATTAATAAAAATTTTACTAATTTAAATATAAAAATATAGAAAATAAATAATATTTATATAATATAAAATAATTTTTTTTTAACTAAATTATAAAATAGTAAAAAGTATTAAAAAATCTTTATTATATATTAAAATATTTAAATAATTTTTAAAATTATTAAAAATAAATAATTTTTTTTTAATATTTATATAAAAATTAAAAATAGTTATAAAAATAATATTAAAATAAAAAAACCTTTTTTTTTTATTAAATATAAATTATAAAATAAAGATTAAAATTATATATAAATTAAAATAAAAAAATCTTTTATTTTTATTAAATTTAAACTAAATAAAGATTTTTTTATATAAATTTAAAATATAAAGTGTAAGATATTTATTTTTTTGCTAAATAATTTCTATTATTACCTTAAACTTTTTTAATTTTTTTTTTAATTTTTTTTTTAATATTTAAATAATTAAAAATTATTTTTTTTTATTAAGAAAATTTTTAATTTACTATTTTATCTAACTTTTTTATTATAATTAACAATTTTAAAATGCGTTAAATTTTAATATTATTATATATTATAATTACTTTTTATGCTATTAAAATTGCTTACTTTTTAATTAATTTATTATATAAATTTTATAGTTAAAAATATTAAAAAAAGCCCGAAAATATTACCTATTTCCAATTTTACTAATATTACTAATATTTTTAATAATAATTTTAATAATTTTGGTAATATTTTTAAAAAATTAATTTATATTTAATTCTTTTTTTATTTAAATAAAATTATATGTTATTTTCGGTATAAAAAATAATAATTTAAAATAACTATAATAATATACGCTATTTTAATAAAAGAAAATAATAATTTAAATAGTTTAAATTAATAAATAATTTATATAAAAAATAAATAGTAATTATATTATTTGTTTATTATTATATTATTATAATTAAATTTTATTATAGTTTATTATTGTAATTATTATTATATTATTTATATTTACTATTTATATTATAACTTATTATTATTTTTATTATTATTTTTATTATTATTTCTATTATTTAACTTTTTTTATAAATATTATTAATTTTTAAAATTTAAATTATTTTTATAATTTTTATTAAATTTATTTATATTTATATACGATATAATTTCTAAATAATTTAACTTTTCTTTACGCCTATTTACTTTTTATATAATTTATTTCAATTTATTTTTAATTAAAAAATTTTAAACTTTTTTTAACTTTTTTTTTAATTTAATTAAACTATTTTTCGAAAAAAATAGTGTTATATTTAAACCGAAAAAATTTCTATTATTAAATTATATTTAAATTATTATTTAAAATTTATTATAAATTTTAATAAATAGTTATTTATAATTATTTTTTTTTATATAATTTAAACTAATTTTTATAAAATAAGTTTTGTATTATTTTAAAATATTTTTAAAAAAATATTAATTGATATTATTATTTTTAATAGTTTTTTTAATATTGGTTAAAAAATTTATATTAATATTAAATCTTTATTATAAAATAAAATCGAAATTGGAAATAAAATAATTTTTTTAAAGCCGTTTTTATATAATGTTTTTATAATTTTATTATAGGCAAATTTTATACCGGTTTTATTTAATAATAAAAATATTAATTTTGTTTTTTATAATTAATATATATATAGCTATAAAAACTATTTAAGAAATAAAATTTTTAAAAATTTAAAATTTATTATATTTTATTTGTTTAAATAAAACTTATAATATTATTAATATTTATATTTTAATTTATATATAAATATAAATTTATTTATTAATATATTAAATAAAATATTTTAAATTATCTTTATTAAAATTTTATACAAATATTATTTATATTTTAACCGTAATAAAAATAATTACCAAATTTTACCGCAATTTTATTATTATTTAAGTATTTTTTTTATAAAAAAATCTAATAAATATTTAATAATAAAAATAATTTTTTATTTTTATTTATATAAATTATATAAAACGTATATCTTAAACTTTTTATAATGTGTAAATATTATTTTAAAATATTAATAATAATATTTTTAAATTAAAAAATTTAATATTAAATAATAAATCTTAAATAATTGTTAATTATATTATAAATATAAAATTTTTACTTTTTAAATTTATTATAACTATTAATATATTAAACCTAGTTAAGTTTAAATATAATAAACTTTTCTTTTTATTTTTAAATATACTATATATAATAATAAACTATATTAAAATAAAATTTTTTATATATTTTAAATAATATATTTTTATATAATATTAAAATAAAAAAAAAAAAATATTATTATTTGTATAAATTAAAAAAAGTAATTTCTATTTTTATTTTTTATAATATTATATATATATTATTATCTAAATTTATTTAACCAACTTAATTTAAAAAACTTTTCTTTTAAAATAACTTTAATAATATCGATTTTTTTTTATTTTTTATTTATTATTTTTATATAACATTTTAAACCGAAATTGCGTTAAATTTATTAAAATTATTTTTAAATAATATTATATTTTTTAATATTTAATTAGTTATATATATTTTAATCGAATATATTAAATTAATAAAATAATAAAATAATATTTTTTTTTAGGTTTTTTGATATATTTCTATTTATTTTTCTTTATATGTAATATTATTTTTATAATTTCTAACTTTTTATTATATAATTAAATATTTTATGTAATAATTTTTAATAATATTTTTATTTAAATTTATATAAAATTTATTTAATAATAAATTTTTTATAAAATTAAATAGTAATTTACCATTTATATAGTTTAAAATTAATAAATTTCTTTTTTATTTTTATAATAATATTATATAAAATAAAAAAAAAAGATATAAATAAAAACAATCTAATATATATAATATAGTTTAATATTTTAAATATATCCCTTAATTATATTTATTTATAAATATTTACTTATATAATATATAAATATTAATATATAATTTTAAAATATATAATTTTTAATATCTATTATATGCTTAACTATATTAGGCATATTGCAGCTAATTTTCTTGATTTTGGCATAGTTGGACTAATAGTCCACCGTATGCGGGGTGACTTTCGTGACGATAATTAGCGTAACGGTGATTATATATTGGAGACGTAAAACATCCAGGCAACTTGCCGTTGCCACTAAGTAAATAAGTAAAGATATCTTCCTATCGCTAGAGAACTTAGTATTATTTAGGTAGACAACCTTCTAGACCCTTAATATCACATTCAACTATGGCCGAATCTAAGTTAATTATTGACGTAAGCTTTCACCTGAAATTGGTCAACATTGATTACCCCTGAAGTATTCGTAGGTAGCTGATAAAGACATAGCTTAACCTCAAGAACCCAGAGCTCTTTCGAGACAAAGCATATGTCAATGGACAATGGATCGAAGCAAAATCTGGGAAGAGATTCGATGTCATCGGTCAGTAATGGCTTGTTCATTTGATATTCGACTTCTTGCTTATACTATAAGCGAGCAGACCCAGGATCTGACCAGAAATTCGCCTCATGTCCGGACATGGCCGCCGAGGATGCCGATGATGCGGTGCAAGCAGCCGAGGCGGCATTCCAAGTCTACCGCAAATTTACACCTCGAGCTCGCGCTGACTTGCTGGCTAAATTCGACGCCTTGATCAGGGAGCATAAAGATGACCTCGCCACTATTTTGGTATACGAGACGGGTAAACCACTAGTCGAAGCTTACGGCGAGATCGAGTACGCGGCTTCGTTTACGCGTTGGTTCACCGGCGAGGCGGAGCGAATTCAGGGGACTACATTTCCCGCCGCCATTCCCGGTAGACGTATCTTCACCATCAAGCAACCGCTTGGCGTTACTGCCGCGCTGGTTCCTTGGAATTTCCCAATTGCGTAGGTTGATTGCTGTAACTTAAGTGAGAACCGAGTCTCGGTCCTAATGCTACTCTAGAATGGTCTTGAGGAAAGCGAGCGCTGCTTTAGCAGCAGGATGCACGATGGTCGCGAAGCCGTCACCCGAGACGCCTCTATCGGCATTAACGCTAGCATACTTGGCTGAGAAGGCTGGATACCCCAAAGGCGTATTTAACGTTATGCCTACTACATTAGCCAATACTCCAGCTCTCAGCGAGGCTCTTTGCAAGCATCCACTCGTGAAGAAAGTATCCTTCACTGGCTCTGTACGCCACCCAATTTCCCCCCAAACATATTTAATAATTTAACTGACATGTTAGTAGACCAGGGTGGGAAAGATCCTATCTGCCCATTGCGCAGATAGCCTCAAGAAACTCACTCTCGAGCTAGGCGGTAACTGCCCGTTCCTTGTATTCGACGATGCGAATCTAGAACAAGCTTGCGACGGTAAGACTTCATAATTCCACTATAGATTGGCAGACAAACTAATCAGAAACCTTTCAGCATTAATACCACTTAAATTCCGACATGCCGGACAAGCTTGTATAACCGCGAACCGGGTGTACGTCCAAAAGGGCATATACGACAAATTTGCCAATCTCCTCGCGGAGAAAACACGACAAATCCGAGTCGGCCACGGCATCGACAAGACCACCACGATGGGCCCTCTAACAGTCCCCACGGGCGTCGACAAGGTAGCCGGACAGGTTGAAGACGCGAAGAAGAACGGCGGCACTATACTTACGGGTGGAAACCGCATAATTTCGAACGGCGGGTACTTCTTCGAACCTACCATCATCACGAATGCATCGCAGTCCATGCAGGTTGCTTCGGAGGAGACATTTGGTCCGCTTCTGGCGCTGTTCCCGTTCGACACGGAGGAGGAAGCTGTGAAGGCAGCTAATGACACGAGCGTGAGTCCTAATTATAGGTAGTGTAGTTTTATAAGTTCTAACATTGACATTTAGATGGGTTTGGCTTCATATTGCTTCACCAAGAACATCGATCGGATATGGCGCCTGTTCGAGAATCTCGAGGCGGGCATGATTGGGTTGAACAGCGGTAAGCTTCCACCCTAGTACTTGCAAACTAAGCGTGTTAGCAAGCTTCGCACAGAACTGCAGGCTGATAACATATAAACCGATTAGGAAATTCGTCAGCAGCGGAGGCGCCGTTCGGCGGGATCAAAGACTCGGGGTTCGGCAAGGAGTCTGGAAAGGACGTTGCTATAAACGAGTATCTCATCACGAAGACAGGAACATTGACGCTCGAAGGACAGTACTAAAAGTATAGAGTTGTTCAATCGACTTCGTGCTTAAATAAGAGGTAGTTGCTGGTACGCAAAACCGGATAATAGTGAGGGATCAAAAAATCACGTATGTAACATGGATCCACGATGCTTTTTTGGTTCAAGTTTAATATTTCCCGCTGAATTTTCCAATACGGTATACACGAAAGCCTACCTAGTATAGCGCTAGTACGGACATCTTCCGATTATTCGTTTTTTCCGACGCAAAATGCTAATCCTATACTGATGCCGAATCTCTATGAGTGCTTCTATGTATTGCTACTCACCTGGGTGCGGCGTTCGAACCCTTCATAAGGTCTAATCCAGCAAGTTCATATCCACATCCATGCTTATGAACCACAAAAACCCCTCCCAATATGCCAAATGGACCAGAAAATGCGATAGACCCCCTCCTTCCATGCGCCACAAAACACCATTTATGATATGTCTTTATGCAGTTGGCACCTCGAGAGAGTTTAATGTACTTCTTTTGTAATCTTCGCCAGTCGGTTTCTTCAGAGACGACCATGATCGATCCAAGTTTTTCCCTTCTGGCACCATCCATATACCCGTACATCCGTGACGTGCGGTGCTTCCGCTCTTCTTAGTTTGTTGCCATCGATGGGAATCTCTTCCAAAACCGGATTCGAGATCATTAAATTCAGAGTACCCCATATAATTATTCCATGAATGTCTTATAACTCTCCGTATGCTTCGGGAGAATTTGCCCAGTTTCAAGCCAAATCCTAAAGCAATTGCTTTAATCCATCCAATAACACTTTGCTCGGCTTCGAGCTTTAGAAATGGGTCTTCCTGTTCGTCTTCCTGTTCGTCTTCCTGTTCGTCTTCCTCGGGGTTATAAGTTGCTGCCCGCGTCATATCATCCAAGAGCCGGTATGCATCGCTCTATGACTCTGCCGGACTCTCGCGCTCTAATTCGTAGAAGAGCAGATATACTTCTCGCTGCATCCCTAATACCTCGCCCGTCTTAGCTTCCTTGATCTTTTCGTCGCTAATACGCCACCATCGGTCGGTTTGCTTTCGACGCTTCGGCTTCGCCCCATTTACTTTAGATGTAATCGCTTTCCCGTTTGCAGTAGATGGCGCGACCGGAATCTGGCTAGCTGGACTGCTCGGTCTACTGTTTCGAGCTGAGTGTGATATCCTCGACATAGTCGATCGCGCGGATGCCGCAACTGACTTGAGGCTGATGGTATCCGACTCGCGATCTTTTAGGGAAGAAAATTTTGGGCTACGACGAGAGGAATGTCGACCATTAGACGTTGCGGAAGATTGGGGCGTGGAATCCGTCGATGGCCGAGGTAGGACATCAACTGAGTGATTAGACGAGCTGCTTCCGGACGAAGAGAAACCAAGATCCGGAGTAGAGGCTATTGGGCTAGGATCCCCTGATCTCGCTATAGCACTAACGCGTGGAGTTGAGGCTGGGCTTGGTGTAGCTGATTTGGCGAAGATGTCGGAAGCCTGGAACGCATTTGGAGTTGAGAACGGAAGAGAGATGTTTTGTCGGCGAAAAGATTCGTAATGTCCGCTATGATGACTTCCTTTATGCGTAACTGTGGCAAGTAATTTGTATTTTTTACGATTCAATAGAGTTCCCATTAGTAGCTGCTCTGGGAATGTAACTTTGGCTGAATTCTTCTGTGAGATACTGTTATATATGGATCTGGAAAGATGGACAGCCATAATCTTAGGGAAGCCCGTCAGTCGCGTGTGCTTCGCGATTTTACAAGCGGGAGCGTCTCGCATAGGAGGTAATTCAACGTCTGGCGGAGGATTCTCAGGGTCGCTATCGATGGCATGCTGCAGCTTGGCAATCGCCTGTTGCGTACTGGCCTTAAAACTCTCAGAGTTGGATCGCGATAACTGTGTCTCCAGGACATCTTTTGCATGTACAAGACGACATTTGTCGCACTTAAAGTCGTCTATGTACTCAGTCTTAAAGAACCCATCCAGACAAGCATTGAGCGATGTCGAACTTGACTGCGGCACGTTTAGTGTCAGAGTGCAGAACGTATTTTCTGTTGGCTTTGGTTTGAAGCTACACTTCTGACACTCAATTTGACTTTCGTATTTGCCTTCCATCGGAAACCCATCTTCTTCGTTCCTTGACGGTAGTCCTTGCGCCTCGACTTCGGGTTCACTCTCCTCTGGCCCAGCAGTGTCAATATTTCCGTTTCCATTTATGGCTAGCTTTGCCAAACGCTGCTCAACAGCGTCACCATCAATTGGCTCTGCTTTATTTGCTGACGCTTCAGCACCGCATTTATTTCTCGCAGCTTGTCGAGCTCTCCTTCCAGCATGGTATTCATCGCATAATCGCTCGGCTACCACCTGTAAAAATTCCTGCGCGTCCTGCTGTTGCCTACTAATGCGCTGCTTGAAAGCAGTCTCAAGGACCCTGATAAAGGGGCCAGCAGATATGGTCTTCTTGTAAATAGGCCGTTCGTTAAGAGCATCAAGGATATCCTTCAGGCCCTTTGTAACGAGCCCGGCCTGTAGACCCTGGACCTTCCATTCGGGTTTGCTCTTGTATGCAGGATCCTGCACTATTTCTTGATATACCCATGGTTCATCTATGTTTCTTCGGTGAGTTTCTCGGATGAGGTAGATTCGGAGATCTGTGAGGCCGGCGAGGGCTTGGAGGACGGAGTTGATAAAACAGTCGTTCGCCGGGTTCGAAAGGCCTACGACGCCTTTTTTACGTGTCGAGTTAGAATCACCATCTAAAAAATAGTTGGGGGCAAAGACGTAGAAGAGAGTGATCGCAGCGAGAGAAGCACCGGCCGCATATGTGGCAACGGTAAGAGGCTTCTCAGGCATGACGGCGATCCGCTGGTTCGGTTCGTTTCACTTCTGTCTTATCACGCCGCTCCCTCGTGTTACAATTGTAGCTACGAATGCTAAGGGATGGTAGTAGAGATGATTGGGGAATTCGTCGAGAGGGTATGGGTATTCGGAACGCGACTCGAGGTCATCACTAGATACGGAAAAGGGAGACCGGGATAAAGGTTAAGAGAAGACGATGCTGGGCAAAAAAGACCATAAGAAAGAATTGGAGATTTGGCGGAGTAGAAGAAGATTGCTACAGGGATGATGGTCGGTATCAAAAGTAGAGATGCTTGGAGGCCAATGCAGCAATAAGATGAAGCACGGCAAGATTTTAGTAGCAGGGATAATGGCTGCTCGCGGTTCGGGAATAAGGCGACGAAAGGTCTGTGTATGTACCTAAAGTGGTGTATGTAGGTATTTGTGTAGGCTGTGATGTAAGTAGTTGATGTATACCTAGGTAGTTACATAAATATCAAAAAGGGCAGCAAAAACGTTCAATTTCAATTGCGTCACATGTTACAGTTAACAAAACAGAAATACGGGGGTAGAAATCTAGAAGAAGAAAAGATAATGTGAATATAGAAGAATTAGATAAATGGGAATTAGAAGAACTAGGTACCTCATAGGTATGTACCTAGATACATAGGTATGGTTTAGGTACGCATCAGGGTTATAAAGTATAAAAAGGTACTTAAATTAGGTACCTAAAGTATAAATGCAGCCTAATTTTATGCGGGAGAAGATTCGGTAGCGGTATCTTGAGGTACCCGTGAACCCGAGGCCATCCGGTAGGTAAGGTTCTCCGCAACCCGGGTAAGGATAACGGATACGGCGGTATCAATATTAGTGGATGGAATAAGAGCTTTTCGTGTATTTAACGTGTTAATCACAGGACATAAAGGGGAGTTGGGTTCAGACGAAACACGAAGGGGAAAAAAAAAAAAAAAAAAAAAAAAAAAAAGAAGAGTGTTGGCAGTGTTGTATTCTCTGTAGTTGCATCGCATCAAGACCAGAAACTCGAATTCTCTATCACTACACACCATTAGCATCCACCATCTCATTTTCGCCCCTTAACTACCATCCAATATCTTCTTCCCCGCTGTCCCACGTGTTTTAACAGGTTCTAGCCAATATTTATTCTTTTATGGAAGTTATTATATTAAATCTAGGTAGTTAATTGGTAAGATCAACCGCCTGAATTAATGGTGCATATTAAAGCTAGGTACCTAAATAAATAGGCACCAGTTCTAGAAGAAGAACGTGGGGGGTCTCTTATACTTCCAAATCGCTTCAAAAAAGTCCAGCACATACCTACTTCCTATCTACCTAAAGTACCTAACCTAACCTATAATAAGAAAACACTACAGGTCGGGTTCCAATTGTATGTAAAACATACGTAGCACTTGACGCACTCGATTTATCGACTATGAATTCAACCGTAAGCCTTTCCTAAACAATTCAAACGTAACGTAACCCCACCCCAACTTTACCAAGATCGAGATTCCATGCCGTCAGGGTCTTTGCGCGGGATTTTCTTGTCAGAGGCGGGGATCCCCATGTAAATCTAGGGCGCTTTGCCAAGTTGACCTGTCACTAGCCCCCCTCCCCACACGTCGACAGAGACCCTGACTTATCCCAGAGACGCGGATACCCAATACGAATCGTTGCTATAAGACATCATCTAGTAGCTGTAAAATATTGGCCTAAGGATTAGGATAAATGGAGCCTTAAGAGTTTCTTGTCAACATTGTCTAACTGGGCATTTATAACAGACATATGCATTTCCCGGAAGTTGCTCTAAGCAATTACCTTTGTCGTGCATTGACCTGAGTTGGTGCTGCTTTTACCTGAGCGTAGTGTGAGCCGGCATCCGCCTCAGGCCAAGATCAGGAGCCTCGTTTTTGGCCATCCAGAGGGCTGCCACAGTAGCCCGAGTTTACAGAGGTTGTACAGTTAAATATTTTGAATATTTTGAACATCTTCAATACCCTCAATACCCTTACCCTCGATACCCTCACCTACCCAAAAGGAGGACTCGGCACCCAGAAGAAGGGCTCGAAACCCTAAACAATACTCGACACTCTTACCCTCACCCACAGCACGGCTCGGCACCTAGGAGAAGGGCTCAATACCGTCACCTACGACTCGGCAGCCAAAAAGAAGACTCGATACTTGGGGGAAAGATCTGGAATAAAAAGATACGTATTTTGAGAAAAAGATGAAAGTAGGGATTTAGAAAGATTCTATTTATTTTAGAGATATACATAACGAATGAAAATGTTTAAAAGTTATGCATAGACGCACTTCCTATCTCGTAAATAGGACCCTAAGACAATATCCCTCGTAAACTCGGGCATTAGCTAGGCTAGAAGACCACCTCCAACAACCCGTTGTCGGCCAGCTTGGAAATTGATACAAAGAACGTCCTTCTTTTTCATACCGCACATTTCTCATCATGAGGGGAAGAGTTTCCAAGTCACGGGCCTGCCGCTCTCATCTCAACCTACCCAAGGCATCGCAAGAGAAGCAGCTAGACGCTGTTGCGAGCAGGACTCAAGGTATGCATGTCGAACGACCGTGTTCCAGGAAGTTGGAACATATACTAATCCGTGGTGCAGATTCCACCGGGTCGCGGAGGTCGTTCTCCAGCCGGTGAGGTGTCACGCAAGACACGACGCCCTTGCAATCCAGCAAACGGTCACTAGGCCCAGCATCTACGAACGATACATCGCCTCCGAAGAGAGCGCGGTTGACACGGACGGACATACATAGAGGTAAATATCCTGCCATACGGACAAGAGGTGTGAAAAACATGTTAACGTGGTACAGGACCCTCGAGGCATAGTGCAAGACTTCAAGGACAGCAACCCACCAGCAGTGGAGATCCTATTTGCCTATCGAGAGCTTCTTTCAGACGGCAAATCGAAGCAGATGCTTGGATATCACTATCAAAGCGACAGGGATCGATGAGAAGGAATCCACAACCCCAAGCGGAGGACGAGTAATTAGAACAAACCGTCGAGGTAGGACTACACTTGTTGATGTATGCCAACTACTGACAGCTTGTGTAGATTGCAGCACCCAAAGCCTCCAAGATGACCATCCACCTCACTTCTCGAGGCCAGGAGCGAGGAACAGGGGCGAGTCTCTCCAGCCACACTACCGCGGAAACGACAGATTGACGACAATGACAACGAATATCAGCTAAAGCCGGCACGGTTGACGCGGGAGAAGTTGGCCAAACTGGATAAAATGGGGAAGAAGGGAGCCAGGAAGGCGTCTGCTCCCCCCCCCCCCCTGAATCCACGATTGAGTCGTCATCAACAAAGACCACTTCGACAATAGCATCTGGCTTTGCCATCCAGGCCTACAATAATGGTATCCTTGACCCTCTCAGCTCCAATCCTCCCACAAATATTGAGGATATCCGCACACGATACGCCCAGTCTCGCGGTACGGCTTCACCAATTAAGTCGATGTACGAGGACTATGTCGACACAGTTGGAAGAGCTCGTAATGAAGCGACTATGGTCTTCGAGGTTGGTTGGCAACTCCTGAAGAATTATCCAAGGGAGGGTTACAACCGAGTATTCAACCAGGCATTCACAGGTTTTCCGAAAGATGCTGGTTTCAACAGCGGCTTGTCTGCGCCGCAGCCCGACTTTATTGAAGGGCTTGAGATGCCAGAATACCGCCCATTTCCGGTCGACGAGCATGTCAAGGGGGCCGTTCTCTATAAAGGCGACCCTTGTTCCCTGACATTGCCACATATTGCCGGGGAATGGAAGGGACGTGAAAAGGATATGGAAGAAGCGAGGTTGCAGAGCGCCTACGATGAAGCTACCCTTGTCTACGCCCGGAACGAGGCGTTGAAGCTTGTCGGGGAACCTAATCTTCCTAGTTGTGCCGAGGCCACAACATTCACCACAGACGGCACTACTCTCAACTTGTTTGCGCACTATGCTACCCCATCAGAAGATGGCACACTTGAGTACCACCAGTATCCCATTAAGTCGACAAGCCTCATAGACTCTCACCAGGGGCTCAAAGACGGCCGAATAGGGCTTAGGAATGAACAGGACTATGCGAGGAAACAGTCGTATGCCGTGAGGGATCAGCTAAAGGAGCACTGGAAGCAGCGGAGCAGTGCCCTCCACCCAATTGTCGAAGAAGCTTCCGCGCCTATTGCTGATAGCACTTTCGGGGATACGAACGCAGACGATACTAAGTACGTTGTGGTTGAGCAACCCTATCAGCCCACCCCAGCGGCGTCAAGCTCCGTCAAGTCGTCAAAATCGGCCCCACCTGGGGATGACAATATATCCTGTAGCAGTAGCCACAAGCGGAAGGCCTCGTCAGCGCAAAGACCTTGTCGCGGATCATCCAAACCAAAGAGCAAGGCTCAAGAGTATTGGAAATGGGATGCGAAAAGGAGGCAACACTTTCATAGGCATTCCGATGGTAAAGTCACCTGGCTTGAGGATTCTGAAGATGAAAATTAAGGGCTCCTGTTTGAGGTTTCTCTTGCTTCATGTTGCAGCGTTTTTCTAGTTAATTTATTTCAAATATAGCTAAAATTAGCTGAACAAAATGGCAAGTAGACCGGGCAGGTGAATATTGGTCGTGATGGCGTTGAATGGGCTTGCCGCTATCCCGCAGTTTACGAGCCTCGTTACTTTGTATCAACTGATTGTCAGAGATACCCCTTGATGGTTGTCATACGTAGAGTGAATGGTAGAAGCAGCAGCGAAGCTGCTGTATAGTAGTCGTGTAGTAGTATGAATCTATTAACGCTTAACCTTTCTACTCTCTTTCGAGGGGCGCGCAGCGCCCCTTATATACCTAAGCAACCGATCTTGCCCTTTTGTACCATTTATCTTCTATAATCTCCCCATATGCTTCTTCAACATTCAACTGTTAATATTAATCCAAGATCCCGCGTAATATGGTGTGTAGAGAGTGCTCTAAGCTTTAGATATAATTTTTTGGCAAAGAGACTATACGATAGTACTATAGGATAGGTATATAGGTGATTGTAAGCACTCTAATGGCATTTGACATTACTCATCGATAGATAGCCTTCTCAAAGGAGTCTAGTATACGACATTATCAATAATAATGGGAACCCGAGCGTCCCGAGAGCTTTTGTTAGTGTCTACTAGAATCGGGATTCGAAGCATGGGGACGTAGAATGCCATACCCCGGCCGTCGTATCGACCACCTATGTATTGGGTAGTATATGTATGAGCCCTGGTTTACTTTACCTCCTATACCAACTCCGGAAGTTCTACCTGCCTATTAAGTTATTGCATCCCATGTGGAGAGGTAAGCTTAAACCCACGTCTTGGATGCCCCAGCCGAGGTGTCCTGTCTAGGTGGAGTTGGCTAAGCCCTGCCTCGGTCTTGGCTGAGGATTCCTACGAATAGTGCCTCTCAATATAAGCTCTTGTTCGCCAGACTACTAAGAGCATGTTTAGAAAACTATACCACTAAATCATTGATCGGTAATGCTTTAGACACAAAAAGGTCAACGATAGAATAAAGTAACAGGTTAATCTTCGAGCTACCGACAATGAGTGACATTTTATCAGCGCTTACTAGCCCTGGGTTAACCCGAGCCCTTTACGCCGGAAATGCAGTAAGTCTTAGATTCTCAACTAATAATTAATTCTATTCGATAACTAACATTTCTTTGTTTCAAGCTATGGTTTAGTAGGTAAGATTTATATCCTCATCATGTTTACTCCGAAATTCACCCTCGATGCCGAATAAGATCAAAAACTAATCATGACAAGTGCTGTCATTCACTTCGGCTTTCGCCAAGCCCACGTAATGCGAAGGATTTCGCACCGCAAAACTTTCAAAGATCCAGCAATCCGATCTTCACCATCTGGTGACAAGTGGCATCACGACATCATGGCATATCTAGGCGGGATGAACTCCCCGCTTGTTCTTCTCTCAATTATTCGACTGTATTCACTACTACGCCCTTCGCGATACCTTTCTTCAAAGACTAGCGCGGGTGATATTCCGCTTGATATTACAGCATTGACTGTCCTTGGTCTCGCAAACTTCTCTCAGGCGATTTTGAATTTCACGTTGAGCCGAAAGAATGATAGATGGATCATGGGCAAGGGACTTGATCGCATCACGGTTTTAGACGCAGTTTTTACAGTGTTGGACTGGAGTTTTGCATTGGCTAGGGTAGTTACTAACTGAATCAGTCTGGACTAGGTACGCACATTTATGAGTACGACAAGTAGTACAATGAAGATAATGATAACTCTGTATACTTGGAGAAACATTAAAAGATCATATATATATATGTTCACTCACGACTACTAGAGTAGAAATATGAAAACTCAGTGTTAGGACTACAATATACTGTAGACATGATTATCTCAAGCAACCTCGAAGGATTTCCGAAAATCATACGAAGTATGCATAATTAATACCATAGCCTAAAACTATTACCCAACTCCAAATTCATTAAACCATTTTCCTATTACATATTATCTCCCGCTAGCACCCCTCCCCTTCCCCCTTTTCTTTTTTTTTAAAAAAAAATTCTTGGGCGGACTTCAGATGCCTCGTTGAAAAGAGAATAAACTCCAGAACATCTCTCAATAGACCCATCCCCGGACAGCTATATAAGATGGTCAATTATAAAAAATTTTCTATGAAATGTTTGTTGATAGCAGACACTTTTATGGTCGTGCTAGGAGAAGGGGTCGATGGAGGAGTCGTGGGGCTAAAGTTGGATGAACTTTGATCGGGACGACTTAGGTCAGCGGTGGTCGGGATCATCGTAGCCTCGCCATATCCCGTCCCATCAGGGGTGGTGACGGTGCTCACACTGGTCACTTGTGACGAAGTTTCAGTAGTGAACGTCTCGCTACTAGTCGACGTAGATGAATCGCTATTCTGACCAGTAGAAGAACCAAAGAGCCCCGTCGGGCTTATCGTCGGCGAGATGCTCCATCCTATTATTGTGCTGCTCCCTACGGTATCGGGCGTAGATGAACTGGCTGGTGACCTTGAGGTAGTTTGGGGTACACTGGAAGATGATGATGGAGCCTCTGGGGGATCAGCAATTCCCGGTCGTGGCCAGATGATGGCCACGGAAGACATGGTTTGATCCCCCTTAGTTGACGTTGATGTCGTTTCGGAACTTGTTGAGGGGAGCAGGGAAGGCTGAACCGATAGGTTAGGGGTGACAGTTATACATGAACCCCCAGTCCCGCTAATCGAGGTCTCTATAATGGCCGAAGTTGCTGCTGTAGCGCCTGTATCCAGCGTTCCTCCAGTAGTATTAGAGATGAGTGCAGTGGAAGGTTCGATTGGGGGCAAGGTCTGAATGGAGGTATTTGCCCATAAGACTGAAGGAACGGTAACCGTACTTGTGGTTGTAATTATCATCGAACGAATAGTGACGGTAGTCAGCTCTGGTGGTTGTCCTGTATCGAGACCGGATGCACGTACCACCAGAGCAAACAGAAAGTTACGCATCGCGTATGTATTCATTGTCGCGGCGACAGCCTTTGTAGCTCCACGGGTCTACAAGGTACCTAGCTGATTAGACGGGTCTTCATAGATCTTGGGGGAAGATAAGCAAGCCGAAAAGATAATAATATACAGATATATGTCTGCAAGGAAGTTCAAAAGAACCCGTGCTTGATTATATACTCATTAGAGGCGATGTAGGTAGTCAGAAATTAACTTAGCAAAATCACATTCTTCCCGTACTTTCTGCCGTGTACACCCACTTGTACCTGAGTCAGAATCTATCATGGCATCATTGTTTGTCTGTTCTCCAAGTGAAGTCGTGTCCTTAGTACCCAAATAAATAATCGTAACCTAGTCACTTAGTAGTCACCATTACTTTACAGCAGGGCTACTTCGCCATCAGCCATACTCAGATCGAAAAGAGCAATCAATATTGTATCTACATCTAATAGCCGATGTATTATACACCAGAGCCTAGTCCTTTAAGGGGTTATGCTACACTCATGGTAAGGTGTATATAGGTATCTATATTATTCACTAAACTAATTCTAAATAATTCACCAATGGCTTTAGCAAGTTCAATGTAGCCTTAAATCACCCTAAAAGACATTTCAATAATATATTTGATAAAAAAGGAGATTATTCGGTGTGAATAGGATGTTATTCTTGGATACTGTATATAGTAAGTGAACTTAAGACATCATTGGCCTAAAGATTAAACGGATCTCACAGCTGCCCCTTGAAAAGCATCCTCTACAAGCAACCTCAGGGGTTATATGTGATGTGGCGCTACAGCATTGTGGCGTTCGTTGTGGCTGAATAAGGACACATTAGGCTTCATACCTAAGATTTGGAAGCTTGACTAAAGAATCCTTCAAGTACACTCTTTCAGCAATGCGATCGATTATGGGTAAGGTCTTCGTTATTATTGATTGCTAATTACATATTTATATTTCTCTATTATTTCCGATCCAAGCGTTAGTGTAAAAGTAATTACACTAACTGTACATAGGAACAAAACCTCCTTTTGGAGAAATAATCCTGCCTTTTTCAGACTTTAGATCGATCAAATCTTGGGGACGTGTCGTCATACTTGGCCTACCCCGGTTGGTCCACTCATTAGGAGCCAATCATTTGCGCTGAATATTCCTGTTCCTGGCTTAAAATGGCAATGAGCAACTACACGCCTACCGACTTCTATCAGACAAGCTGCCAAGTTTTCCTACTTGAATCCGCCGCATCGAGCCCATCTTACGGCTGATGCAATCATGCCATATAATCTTCATCTTCATGATGTAGTGAGCTAAGCGCCCATGTCACCCCGTTACATCCACAAGTCTTAAACGTTACCCGGACCTATTATACTATATGCCGATGTTGATGTATCCGCAAATACCATGATACTTCCATCGTCATTGGTCCCTGGATTAATCCTGTGCATTTTAGCTGCCCCCCCGGAAGCCTCAAAAGGGTTGCTCTGTGATCTCATATCCATATATGAAGATACCATTCCCCCTCCCGTGGTCATCACCATGCATGAAGTGGCGATATTCTTTTATGCGGTGAATTTGAGAAGAGAACCATTTACGTGACAGTAAAATGCTATTTCACCATGACATTTACCAAAATCCTCAATAGCAATCCTGACCTCGGAAGTCGACAACACGAGACTCGGCGCCCAAGATTTAATTCATTAGTCACATCAGATCGTCTAAGAGAAGGCTCAAGACTACCAACATTTTCGATGGGGAACAGTATCAGGAAAGGACGACGATCAATATTTAAGGAAGTAGGACTGACCGCGGAGGAGCGAGAAAGTCAACAAAATATAGCCTCCGAAACACACGAAGAAAGTGACACCGATGAAAGAATTGGGCCATCCTCAGAATTAGCGTCACCGGTGGAAACGAGATCTTCTATTGGGCAAGGTTCGCTGAGGGGGAAGTCTAAGTGGTTGTCTAAACTGGCACCGTCGAGGCGCCCAAGGATGAAAACTACTTCTAGTGCGCCACCTCCCATGATCTCAGGGCTTCATAGGCTCTCCATGATCGCTCTACTTATCGCAATTGTTCTTCCTACCATTAGTTATAATAACGGCCGTAAAAAGGTTGAGGTCAGCGGCGCAGACGCAGGCGTAATTAGACCAAATCCGAGCGTGATTCTCAAAACCAGAGAGGATAGTCCTACAGACGTTTGTACAAGGTGGTCCGGACAAAGTAAGTGTCTATCGGATAATTTTGGGTTCTTCATATAATAGACACTAACCTCGTTAAGGCGCTTTGATTAATGGGACGGTATATATCTACGGCGGTCGGTCAAAGAATAATGGAGATCAGGAAACGAACACATGGAGTAGGCAAAGCATTGATGTGTTGGCAAACTTTCTGCTAACTGGGTCCTAGACAACGACTTTATAGCCCTTGATCTCACTGAATCATGGGATATCAGCTCACCAGCCCTGTCAGGTCTCCCTATACCATCAGGTCCGCCAGCGGTATCTCTTGGTTATCTCTGGAACGATTTAGACCGTCTATATCTCTATGGCGGCGAATTTTCCGATAACCCTGTGGTGCAACCATCGCCAATCTCCACATGGATGTATGATGTAGCTTCATCAACATGGACAGAACTCCAAGATCCTATGACATCAGCTGGCAACTTTTCAGATCCCGAAGGCACTCCCGTACAACGGGCGGCGGAAGGCGCAGGAATCTCCGTCCCCGAATTAGGCGTCAGTTGGTATTTCGGCGGCCACCTAGATTGGGCTACTACACCAGGATGGACGAACCAGGTTGACCGTGTCTATCTGAAGAGCCTACTTGAGTTCACACACCCAGGGTATGCAAACTCTGGGGTCGACTCGCTCCATTCTTCTGGCGCCCCCCCAGGCGGTGCTTACAGAAACATCACATGGGGCGGCATTCAGAATCAGAATGGCTTCACCGAGCGAGCTGACGGTGTTCTCGTTTACGTTCCGGGCTGGGCTCCGAGAGGTATTTTACTGGGCCTTGGCGGAGGGGTGGTCGGAGAACACGAAACCACCGACGCATTCTCTTCTATGAGTACTATTGATGTTTATGACATAAAAACTAGTACCTGGTATCACCAAGAGACGTCTGGTGAAGCACCTCAAGTACGAGTAAATCCATGCGCAGTTATTTTCTCGGCCCCCGATGCAAGCTCGTTTAATATCTATATGTACGGCGGACAGAACCTGCTCCCGTATGGAAATCAAACGCAATACACGGACATATGGATTTTAACCGTGCCCTCATTTACTTGGATTAAAGTCGATACTTCGACTAGCAAGGAGCCACCAGCCCGAGCCGGTCATCAATGTGCTGCCCGAGATGGTCAGATGATCGTGATTGGTGGCTATGTCGGCACTGAGATTGCTTGTGACAACCCTGGTATCTACAACTTTGACGCTTCAAATTTAGGATGGAAAGATTCTTTCGATACAGCAGACCACCCGGCAGACGATCACCCAGAGAACAGCATATTGGCTGGTAGTTACGGTTATAAAGTGCCCGATATAGTTCAGTCGGTAGTAGGTGGTTCATCTGATGGTGGCGCAACGGCAACGCAACCAGCGTCTGGCCCAGCTACAGACGGACCTTTCAAAACTGGTACACCGCCTGTGTTTACCATCACGGCACCGGGCAGCGTCGCAACCGTGACAAATAGCGACTCAGGGTCTAGCGACACATCTTCATCACCCACCGGTGCGAATGGTGGCTTGGTCGCCGCAGGCGTAATAGCAGGCCTAGCAGGTCTGGCAGCACTATACCTCGGGTTCTGCACATGGCTATACCGTCGCCAGGTGGCCGCGTATAAGCAGCATATGGCTATTGTAAACCGAGATTCTGGTTCCATAGATGGAGATAAGGGCTTCGGAGCGACCGTCGCCGGGATGCGCGAGAAGCTACGCAGGAGCCGCCGCGGATCCTCCGATGGCCCTGGCGAACAGTTCGGATGGGTGGGCCGCCAGAGTGATCAGAAGCAGAGGGCCGGCGACGATCCGAGTTCTGGTGCATCCGGATCGGGCTCGGGCTATGGTTGGTCGCGTCCTAGCGATGATAGCCCCTGGGCGTATGATAACTACATCAGCGGGGCGGCGGGCGCAGGAGGCATCGGGCGATCTAAGAGTGGCGCGAGTCGCAGCACAGCTGGGTCGGCAGACGCGCTATTAGATGGACGGGTACGTAGTATTCAATGTTTCTCTTCCTCCCTTTCATTTGTTTACGTCTTCGGAGTTTCCTAATCGCGTTGATCTAGGGAGCTTCGGGCTCCTTGCATCAAGAATTAATTGCTAACTTTATTATTATAGCAACCGAATTTCATTAGTGTTGTATTGGCCCCCAGACGTGCCTTACGCGTTGTTAATGGGATAGAAGATCAATAGTGATGCCTGCCTTCTCTCATGCTTCTTTTTTTTTTGTAGTTGACTCTAAAACATAACATCTTGGCAAAAAGCTCTGGTGAAAGATCTTAATAAGATGGACGAACGATATACGAGGAATGATCTGCATACGAGTCCTGTCCAGTTGGATTTTTGGGTTTTTTGTTTCGTTGAATGGCCGTACGATACCCAGATTTGTGACGAGGCTTAGAAACATGGTAACGACATGTAACGTATTCGTGCGAATTGATTGGAATACGACCGGCGAGTATAGGAGGAAACACAAGAGGGGGCATCAAAATATACAATAGTAATTTTATTGTTAAGAAGTGCCTATGCTCCTGATAGCCCTTAAACGCTGCATTGCGAACTTCGAATCCCATCCCATTGGATAAAGCTCAGTATGCTGCCCAATTCCCTCGAAACGCCGACCCAACGTAGATTTCCTTTCCCCTAATATAATTTTGAACACTATGGTCATTCCCATCCTCGCGTTATGGTTCTGCGTTCCTTACATCATGCGATAAATGGGTAATTCGGATGCGATCAAGTCCTTTCCAGGTGCACTAAAAATGCTAAAGTTCAAGTCGTCTCCTATTCTTAGCAAGAAACGCTCAACCCAGGAGACCTCGTCTGTATCTCCGACTTCTTTCAACCGATCGGCTGTATCCAGGGCTAAGCAAACAAGCCGCCTGCGGGTATATGGATGAAGATTTGCGGAATCAAAGCTGTTATGTAAAAACTGAACAGCGGCAGAATGGTTGGGCACGAGCGGGTGATGGAGCTCCAGATGCGCCATATCCATCGGCATCTTCCATGGGCGCCCTATGTCGACGAACGATTCGAACAGAGATGCTGAGGGTTTTGGCCGTTCCGAGGCGCACACCGTAGAAATCCAAGACAATCCAGCCCACGCCTTCCGGAAACTTTTGAGCGCTACTTCGTTCTGTCTAGGCAGTATATCGTTCGCACGTATTATAGCCTCGTACGAGGGGTCAAGGGTAGTCTTCACCCCAGAGTACGTATAACTCGTCTGGTTCACAATAGCGAACAATAGGGCCGACAGGGTTGATATGTGAAGCTTTTTAGTATCATAGGTCTTGTCGCATATAGATAAGCGCGCTACCCAGGTCCAAGCTACTTCCTCAAGGCCTTCAGCATACATAAACGGTATAAGGGCCGCAAATAAGGCCGAGTTAGAGCTGAACTGTAGGTCATTTTCTAGACCAGAGGCCCGAAGCCATTGAACCACCCTTAGCCCAGCCCCGGAGGCGGCCATACCCCGCCGAATATCGTCGGCCGATCCGTTTCCAATCTGTGATCGTACCTTGGCTAGAAAGCCGACAGCACGTTGCGGGGTCATAAGGCCCCGCGACACGGCAGAATCGAAGACATGGAGAGGGTCCTGAGATGCTGAAGGCAGCTTCTTCTTGCCCTGATGGGAAAAGAGGGGGTTGGAAAGAATGGCGCGTAAATGTTGGTCTGTCGGATGTTGTTGACCTGGGGTATCTAGCGAAGAAGACGAAGAGGGGAGAGATGTCGAAAGGATAGGCTTTTTAATTTGAGGTGCAGAAGTCTGTGATGTTATATCATCGTGATGCTCCCACGGATGTTCTCTATCGAGGTTCTTTCGGAAAGACGTCGTGATGGAATCAAGAAGCTGTTGGGATTCGCGGTGGGTCAATGGTAACGGTTGGTGTATCTTGGGGAGGAATTTCTTGAGCGAGTTGAGCGAAGTAGTTCGGACCACCATCTTGAGCTTTTGATGATGGTGACGATGGATAGGATAACAGGTTTAATGTTATGGGAATATCCAGACTTCAATCATAATTCTCAAGTTTTTGAATATATACCTGATAGGGTCGGGTTAAGATACGATGTTTCAAAAACGTCAATTCTTACGTCGTCGAGTCGACATCGTCACTTAAGAGGTTGCGATAGATATAGATGGATTGATGGTTCGATAAGCAGATAATGATTGGACGATTAGTTCTAGCTCTCTCCTCTCTCCCCCCCCCCCCGGTGCTTACAATGCTTACATAATTCAGCTCAGGTCGGGTACAGTCTACTACTACATATGTACCAAGGTACCTACATGTTCCAACCCGGGTTTTGGATCTACATATTGAATCCTTTGCCAGATTTCGCGACAGATCTCAGTTATGGGTCTTTTGAACTGCATGTATCTACTTAGGTACCTTACTTGGGTTGGGTACATATTGGACAATACAAAAGGATTTGAAAATACCTACCTCTATGTATTAAAGATTGGCTAACTAGCCCAGTTTCTTTTCAAGATTTTAATTCGATGTCTCACATCCTTATAATTCATTACATTATCAGGTATGTGTTGTCAGTCGAATAAGAGATATAATGAAGCACTAGATATCGAATTCCCACAAACTTATCATAATAATACGGTAACATGGGGCGATAGTCTCGCCATGCCAGATAACGCAACCGGCGATGTAGTCGGAAGAAGTCAAATGATGAACCAAATATGCGACTGAGTCAGGTAATGGTCACACAGCACTGAACCGCGCGGCACAAACAACGCCATGGCTTAAAATATGTACCTATAATACCTACTCCGGATAAAGTCATCGGGCAGTTCATCGTTAAATTAAATAAGAAGTTAAAGGCCATGACGGCATTAAGCGTGTCCCCTCAACCTCCAGCCTTACGATAAGTAAAGTAAAATATATGTACCTTCCATGGAGGTAGGTATAATTTATCTGCAGGACAGACACTTCCTAGATCCGGTATTGTATCTGTTAGATAGGTAGCTAGGATTTCTTAAATCAAGGGTTGGTATGAACACGGACAGATTTTAAAGGGTTGGCACGTGAGTTCGACCATTGAAATTCCAGGATCTCGTCATGAGAAGAAAAAAAGAAAGCCCCTTCTATTATTATACCTTTGTTCGTTTAATAGGAAAAATAAGTACCTAAATACGTATCTGAAAAATATTATGCCTACCTTCTGTTCCTGTTTTAGGTAAATACTTATCTATACGTTAACTTTATGAAGGTATCTACATATAATAAAATATAATAAAATGCGTGTAGTATAGCAGATCTAAAGTGCGTAAAACTAGCCAAGTGCACATTCATTCCCTGTCAATCGAATAATAGCCGATTTCGTAGAGGTATGCATATGTATACTATGTGCGTATGAAAGCATGCAGATTGATCTTACTGTGTACATACCTACATGCAATAGATACCGGGCAGGCATTTAGTTACCTCAGCGACTGTCTCCTAGGTTAGGTAGCCTTGAAAGTCACAAGGTTCAGCTTCCCCATACTGTAGGTACTGACTCGCACGTGCTATCACTTGAAGGTTCCACCTGTATGGTTATCCAATCATTAAAAAGAAAAAAAAGAGTTCAGTGTTTGTGGGGCATAATCCCTAGGTACCCAAGTCAGGTAGGTCCACTAGGTCAGGCGGAATATAGGTACATCTAGGGAAGGCTACCTGCACCAATCCGGCCTGAGGTCATGTTTTTCAAAGTATCACAGTACATTTAAATGTATCTAACATACCTAACATGCCTAAAAGCAAACCAAAGTGGTACAAGTGGTAACCTACATGAGATAGGCCAGGACTATTAGATAATCCAACAGCCGAAAAAGCCTTCAGATCCAGTCCACTTCCCTTTTTCGTTGCAAGCTCTGGATTGCCTTCTCACACCACGCACGTACTACAACACACACAAAGCAAATATCTACCTTAAACATCCCTCTCTCGCATTGAAGCTTCTCCTACTTCAACCCCGATTGCCATTGTCTAAAGACAATTGGCCAATTCGCCTGCCGTCGCGTTATTGACACGTCGCACATTTTTTGTCAGCCTCACCTTCACCTGCGTCGAATCGCATACAGTGCCACGCGCCCCCAACTTCTTACCTCTTCCAACATCCACCCACCCAAATCAATTCTGTCATTCAACCTACAACTTATTTCTCCACCATTTCACATTTCAGCAACGCCCACCACACTGGTGTTATCGCCGATTTGACTGCTATCGTTGAAACCCCCTTCTAAGAAGGGAATTATTTACACCACATATCATATTGTCTAACCTAAGTCTTAAAGAGATGGCTGAGGTTCAGGCTCGATCACAGGCACCATCCTCTCGTGGCCGAGGTGGTGGCCGCGGTGGCAGAGGAGGCTTCGCCAGCCGTACTTCTACGAACAGACGGACTAATGGTGATAAGTTGACGAATGCAGATGCGACCGCTTTCGATGACGACGGTGATGTTAGCCAACTCAGGAAGCAGTATGGTTCAAAGCTCGACACTATTAAAGAGCTCTTCCCGAACTGGTCGGATGCCGATATTCTCTATGCACTAAAAGAAACAGACGGTGATGTTGAAGTCGCCGCTACACGAATTGCTGAAGGTGCGCTCCTACCCTCATTATTCTTCGCCACCCTCGCTCTTTTACCGCTTCGCCTTGCTAATATAATCATCACTTATAGGTACCATCTCCCAGTGGGACGAAGTATCAAAGCAGAAGAAGACCACTACCCGTCCCAAGCCGAAGGATGCTTCCACTTCAGCTGGCCTCGCCGAATCGACCGGTAACAGCAGACCAGTTCGTGGCGGTCGCTCAGATGGTGTACGAGGTGGTCGTGGCCGTGGTAATGAGCGAGGTCGAGGAAGCGGTAGAGGCCGGGCAACTTCTCATGCTACTACGAATGGTCAACGGTTGAAGGAAAACCAACAACTATCCGTTCCGACTGAAGAATCCTCTGGGTGGGGAACTGCCAATACCACTACTGAAGAAGCTGCTACCAATGATCAAGGCACCCCAGCCTGGGGAATAACTGATTCTACTACCGAAGCTACTGTTACTCCCACGCCTGCCACGCCTGCCACCGCTACTACTACTGATTCGGCTCCTGCTAAACCCAGTGTTATCCCGCAAGGTACACAGAAGACCTGGGCTAGCATGTTACGCCAGTCGACCGCCCCGAAACCAGCACCGAAGCCGAAGGAAGCCCCTGCGCCCAAGCCCGCCGAAGTGTTGGAACCTCTTCCCCCCGCCGAACCTACCGCCGCTGCCGCCGCCCCCGCCGCCCCCGAGCCTGAATCGCCGCCTGCGCCTGAGGAAACCCCGAAAGAGGCCGCCGAACAGCCTGCCCCCGCAGAGACACCTAAGGTTGTCGAGCCTGAAGTTACACTACCCCCTCCTGAAGACGATTTGACCCGAGTCAACCTCGAGCAGCTACCCGACGAATCTCAACCCCCAAATACCGCTACAGCTGCTAGCACAGCCGCAGATTCCTGGGATCCCAGACAACCGCAGCATAGTGCTACGGCGACTCCGCTCTCGGCTTCCCAGGCGCAGCACCAAGCTACACGCCCCGCTGCTAGTGGGTTTGCGACAACCGCGATTAAGGCAACCGAACGTCCTGCCCCTCGCATGCCTAGTTATCAAAAGCGTCTTCTTGAGCAGGAAGAAGCGGTCCGAATGCCTGGGAATCGCGAGGTCGATCGTGCCGCCGTACAATTCGGTGCTTTCAGCCTAAACGGAATTGAAGATGATATCGATGGTGACCGTGAAGATCCTGAAACTAGAACTCAACCGCCACCTGAATCTCCGATCGCCGTTCCCCGTGCCTCATTGCCTCCGGTGTCTCAACCTGCAGCAGTACCCGACGCATTTGCGGCTACTCAGAAGCCTGCTACATCTTTACCCTCAGCACCCAGCGTAACTGGTAGAGCACCCTTTCACCGTTCTCAGAAGAAGAAGCTCACTAACCGTCGTCTAGCGACACCCGTGGCCCCACCGACCGGCCCCGCTGCTATTACAACTCAGCGTATGTCGCAGTATCCCCAAGTCAGTCACCCTACTAATATTCTTACAGCGCCGCAAGCGCCCTCGAGCAACCAGCAATTTGGACGCTATAGTCAAGCCAGTGCGCAAGAACCGGCCGGCTTCCCGCAGAAATCATTCGATACCTTCGGTCAGCAGACTGCTACCAGCTCGGCTGGTCTCGATAACTTTCCAACTCCTACAACTCAGGCCTCAGGACCGCAAACTGGCGGCGCATTTAGCTCCACACCGGGTGATTACCCGCCTTATTCAAATGACCCGCAGCTTCGTAGTTCATACAATAGTTATTACCAGCAGCAGCAGCAGCAATATGGGCAACAGCATACTGGCCAAAGCCATCACGAGACTTCGAACGCTTCAAACCGTGGATTTAGTAGCTACAACGCTGGTCAGAATGATAATCTAAGTCAGTACCCGCAGAGCGGCGCTCAACAGACTAGATATGGAGCTGCTGCTTCTGCCGAGTCTCACAACAGCGGCCACAATACACCAAATCCTATCGGTCAAGGCGGCCAACAGGCTTCGAGCCAAGCTACCCAGCCTCAGTCCAACCTTCATCAGCAGCCGCATGCTAATCAATATCCCTATTCACACCCGTACTACTCGAGTCCGTACTACGCCCAGTACATGAGCCAGTATGGCGGTGCTTATGGACAGGGAGCATACGGCAGCCCATACGGTAAAGGGGGGCTTTATGGACAACCCCATCAGTACGGAATGTCCCCACAGGGTCCTTATGAACATGCCTCTTCTCCCGCAACAAGCGGCTTTGGTCAGTCCTCTCTCGGTGGCCGTGATAGCGCAATAGCTTCCGGCATCGATAACTATGGCCGCGCAGGCTCCACTCAGACGGGCGCGCCAGGCGGTCTTGGTGGCAGCGGATTCGGCGGGATGCACGACACGTTCGGACGTGGTTCTGCTTACCCCTCTCAGGCCGGGCAGTCTTTCAACGCTCCGAATGCACCTGCTTCAAGTACGGGGCCTGTAAACGACGACTTGAAACCGTATGGCGACTCGAAGGCTGCTGGTGGACCTAGCCCTTCCCTCAGCGCCGCCGCAAGACCGGGTTCTGCTACAAACACTGCCGCAGCATCCGGCCTTCCACCTCCCCAGTCAGCCCAGCAAGGTATGGGCGGATATGGAGGGTACCCTAGTCATCTGAGCCACGGTCTACACGGCAACCAGTCTGCAGGGAGCGCCTATGGCCTCGGGGGCACTGCTGGCCAAGGGCACGGCAATGGTCCCTACGGGGGTTACGGAGGCAACCAAGGTTTCGGGAATTACTACGGCGGCCGGCAACAGCAAGGCTGGGGTGGTAACTACCACTAATCATCACGCAAGCGGCCGAATCGCAGACATCCCCGGACCTAATTAAGAGGCTTCGGGTTAGGTCCGACAGTACTACTAGATCTAAAGTACTACTAGCATTGGTAACAACGGTAACCATGCCACCTTTTCTTTTTCCGCAAAGTTGATCATGAGACTTTCTCTACTCTAATGAGCTCTTGGGGGTATCGCTTACTCCCTCGTTTTGATTGGCGGGGGCATGGAACGGACCAGAAAAGTTCTTGCTGAGAGGTACGGGGGTCTGAGATTTGCATGTACGATTGTTTTTCCTTACACAGGGTTACATCTCCGGCATCGAGGCTACGGTGCCTACACTAGGATTAGGATGATACCGATTACCAAAACTTTTCATACTCGGTTGAGCAACCCACATATTGTACACTTTGTTGATACTCGTGATGGACAGTTTAATGTTGATGAGGATCGTGACATGTGTATCAAGAAGTATTATCACGTAAAGGATTGACTATTCCGCACGCGTGTAATTATAAGCTACCTTCTAGTTAGGTTCATTGATATCCTAACAAGACTCTTCAATGATAAAAGTAATTAGTACAGTTCCTCTTGGATGCTTTTCCCATTCACATAGTCTATAATACGTATGCATACGATCCGCAACCCTTCGTTCCCTACGACACTAACAATATATGGTACATCACGCAATACCATTATAAGCCAATAAATTCGGGCTGCCGTTCCCGGCATCAATAACGACATCCGCGATAGCTAACTCCTTGATGCGGGCAACCGTCTTGGCAGGCGAATCCAGACCATCTTCGAGTGCCTTGAGGTACAACGCAAGGCCTGCGACATGCGGCGACGCCATAGAAGTACCAGATTCGAGGGTCTCAAGGCCTTCCACGTTCCACAGCGAGGGCACATCGACTCCGGGAGCGAATATGTCGACGTCACGTCCAAAATTGCTCCATGAAGGTCGGGTCCGATCCCAACCTACGGCGCCTACCGTCAAGGCGGACTCGGCTGAGGCGGGAGAACGTGTCGAGGCATCGGCATTATCATTGCCTGCGCTAACTACGGAGAGTATGCCTAGTAGAGAGGCAGCATTGACGGCGTTGTTGAGGGCTGACGAGGTCGTAAACGCTAAGAGGTTGTTAGATGGAAGGTAGAGTGGAGGATGAGATTGTAAGTTACATACCTAGACTCATGTTGATGACGGACTTGCCAGCTCGTCCCGGCGTTGAGGTAATATTGTTCACGGCCCAATTTATCCCGTCGATAACGTGGGAGATGGTCGAGTAACCCTACGATTTCACTCAGTATGAGAATATAATAGCTAATATAGCGAAGCACAGATTTAACTTACCGGCCCTCTAACAACCTTGACGTCTACAATAGTCGCATTCTTTGCCACGCCAAAAGTTTTTGATGCAACGGTTCCTGCGACATGGGTTCCGTGGCCGAAGTGGTCGTCGAAGGACTCTGTGCCTGTCCATGTGTTATAACCCTTGATGGCGCGGCCCCCGAACTCGCTGTTATTGGTTAGGACTCCAGAGTCTAGCACGTAGGCATACGTTCCAGTCCCTGCGCAGTCACTATAAGAATACGTGTGACCCCGCGAGTTGTCGTTAGCAAGTTGCGATCGCGAAGATAAGCTTGCAATACCCCACGGCGCATTAGTCTGCTGTACTACGGACGTCAGACGCGCGACTCTATCGGGTTCAACGGCCAGGACCTATGAGCGTTAGCACTTGCGCATTACAATAGAGTTGGGAACCGAGCGCTACATTTTCATTGACCATGATCTGCGCGATAGTCTTCTCGTCGAATTCGCCCGCATATCCGTTGAAGCCCTTGAACCCATATGTCTTCTCGGGACCATTAGTACTGCAAGGAGAGAGGCTCCGTTTGCGCACATTGAGCACCCAATCCAAGTGGGCCCCAATATCTATATCAGGCTTGAGGCTCACGATGTATCTGCCGGGCACTTGGTCGCCATCCTGCAGACTCAAAATGTCAACTTTCTTAGCAAGCGCTGGAACAGCGAGTCCGAAAATGGCCAAAGCCAGTCTTGCTAAGCGCGGCATCTTGTCTTGTCAGATAGATTACTTAGAACCCAGTGATGAAAAGCATATTAGTAAATTAGGCCATGCGCCGGAGCTTTATTCTTTTTCCTTTTTTCTCGGCAGGTCACCCCTATCCACCAAAATCAGGGGAAGAAAGCAATGTCCTCGTATTCAAACCTTCTGCTTCCCCGGGCATCATCCGATTCGGGTAAGGTGTGTGGAAATTACCGTCCCATTACCAAACTATGGCTGGGCCTGAGTGGGTCGAACCCGGGTATCGTTTACTTGGCATATTAGATAACTTTGACATTTGCCTATTCTACAGAGCATTAGCTTCAGCGCCAAGAGGGTTTTCTTCCGAAGACATACGCAGGTTAAGAAAAAGATGAAAAGAGTAAGGCGAGAAAAGCAAATAACTAACTAAAGAAAGAAAGAGGAAAACTTATTACATAATGCCTATTGCTTGTCTCCAAAGTGTAAGTGATCATAACTTCAAGCTCAGAACTCGTAGCTAGACCTACATAACTTTATTCTATATTTAGCTTATCATCCATCCCTCTATCATTCTCATCTCGTGAGGTCACAAATAATCTATTAAAGGAAGATAACCCATATTAGTCGTTAACAGAAACCTAAAGCTCATAACTAATGTTGTTACGAGACATTACCTCAGAAACTGTCCGTACAACGCTAAATATAACGTAACCATAAACATTGTGGATAGATATTACTTTTGTAAATAACTTAGAATATATTATTACATATGCTGGCAGAGATTCAATACGTGCTCCTTAATGCAAAGACGTGTCTTATTCAAGCAAATGGGCCAATAACTACCTCTTTATATATATTGACTCTGTAAAGTCCATTTCTAGCTGTGCTAATTCATTAAGTCATATATCATGAAAAATAGTAAGTGTAGTAGACGAGACTAAGTAAAAATGTGGTGGTAAGAACAATAGAATTTAAGATCAACACAAGAAATATATATGAGGAATAATTGAGTTGTATTTGGTTGTGTTGGAGACTTTTTACTCCGGCTGGTATTCATCCTCTACAAGTGAAATATATTGAGCAGATATAACGACGTTATTTACAGTAGTAATATAAATATTAATGAGCATTATTTCTCTTTGTAGTTTGAGGTGATGGTATTTCCAATTCCGATCCTGAAATTCTGCTTGGGTAGAATCAAAAATTATGATTACCTCGTAACCACCAAAGTGGACAGTTAACAAAGGAACTCTATCCAAAAAAAAAAAAGAAAAAGAAAAAAGAAAGGAGTTAAACTAAATAGTATCCTTAGGCATATGAATAGGTGAAATAATTGCTTCTTAGTCAGCTGGATATCCTAGCTGGAAAATATGGCGGCTGTCACTGTAGCAAACTACGTAGATATCACGGACCATGCCGTCTTAAAAGAATGCCTACAGAAAAAAAAAAAAAAGAATAAATGCAGTGACTTGAACCGTGGACCTTGAGGTAACTGCCAAAAAAGCTGGGGAGGCGTGACTTCTTAACTCTCCTTACGAAAAGCCCCTTTGGGTTTTTCTAACCATCAAGTCATGGGGTGGCACCAGCTTCTCAGGCCGCAGCCTCCACTGGGACGTTCCATTCTGGGTGACGGTTTGCTGTTTTATTATGACTTATAAGGAATACTTTCTCAGGTACTTTTTTTTCTAGGTTGCCCTGCAACCTTCTGTTCTTATTTATTTATTTATTACCATCACAACCCTCATGCACAACCCGGCAACCCAGTGTTTGCACCAATGTAACAGGTATATATGTACACCATCTAACATGTATTTATTTCTGTACTCTAGGTATCTATGATGCAATGCAATACGGTATCTAAAGCATCTATCTAATAGCCCATACTCCTTATACCACCGAATATTTTGGCCGCCCAGTAGTCAACCATCCAGCAATATTTTCTTTCGTCGCTCTATTGTAATTTGCGATAGTGTCACCCGCACACCAAGCAACATGCGGCGTAGTAACGATATTAAGACCAGCTACATCAGGTCCCACCAAAGGGCTGCTATCAGGATTCGCAGGTTCCTGCTCATAGACATCTGTACTATAACCCGCGATTTTTCTCGACTTCAGGGCTGCCACGAGTGCCTTCTCATCCACGATACCCCCTCGAGAAACGTTAACTATAACCGCATAGGGCTTCATAGCATCCAGTTCGGCGTTAGAGATCAGATTCATCGTCTCCGGAGACCGCGGCAGACATAACACAATAACCGAGCTCTCGCGGATCAGCGTATCAAATGGAGTACGGCCTTCCGCCGCCGTCGAATCACCTTTGCGTCCGGATATTAGGACCTTCATACCTAAGCCTTTAGCAGTAGACTCGATCAACTTTCCTACGGCACCATAACCGATGATCCCAAGGGTTTCGTCCCGGCAGGTCCTTGGCGCCCTGCCATCTGGACCGTTGAGGGTATTATGCAACATCTCCTTTCTCCATTCGCCTGACTGGACCATCGTGTGTAAAAGCGCTACTGATCTCCGCGTGGCAAAGTACAGCGCAACGGCATGGTCGACGACAGAAACAGTGTTGCAATGCGGCGTGTTGCCCACGACGATCCCTCGGGCCCTGCATGCTGCTAGATCCACGCAGTCGGTCCCAGATGCTACTACGGCTACCATTTTCAGGCGAGGGGTCATCTCGGGCCGCAGCATGTCGGCCTTGATCTGAGCAATAGTTAGGATAATTACGTCGGCATCTTTTACCCTCTCGGCTATCTCCTCAGGGCGGGTCCTTCCGTACTCCCTGAGCTCGTATGTATGTGGCGCAGGGAGGTCCAGCGGCGGAACTGGAACAATTGAAGCTTCCAGAGCGACAACGATGTGATGGGTATTTGTATTCTGCGCCATGTTACTCTGCAGGTTTTGCCGATTGCTACTTGGTAGGGTTGTATTTATGACTGCTGGATTGTCTTTTCGGAGATTAGAAAACTTGGTAGGGTTGGAAAATATAAATCGTCTCTGAGAAGTCGTGGGTCCGGACCGTAAAATACTTTCCGGAACCGGAGACCGGCGGCTTGTAGTCGGGAGGGCGTATCTGACTGATATTCTCGCTGCGTAACATCTTCCCACTGTCGTCATCATCCCGGTGGATTTGCGTCTTGCTGATTCGCTTATACTTGACTAGAACGGCAAATGGTATGTATATAAAAGGGCGCGAATTGGTGAGCTCAGATGATGAAGCGCAATGATGAGAAGCATCTATCTTTATATACACCTTACGAATGACTAGCGTCCCCGCAGTTGTTATTTTTGTTAGTTGTATTCGTTTACCTACGCGGTATCGTCAAGGACTTCAGATTGGGTGGGCCCCTTTACCTTTGGACAATTAATATTTAATCATCAGCTTAGAGTTGTAAAGGCACTATTCTTCTAATAGTTACCTAGGTAGGTACCTATATAGTTTATACTTATGATTAGGTACCTAGTTCTCTATTCGCACTACTAATACGGGTAAATAAATAATATATTTAGAGCACGAGGAGGCTAGCAAGAGCCGAAATGGTCTAAGAGAGAAATTATGGGCCGAAATAATTGCATTCGTAGCATGATTTGAAACTATCTTGATTTATCGATCCCTTTCACCCCCAAATCATAATCCGAGCAATAGACATAAATATGCCATACTGCGATACTATCAGGCCTTTGGATTCGACTCGAGTTCATCTTTATTGATATTTTAATGCTTCCTAAAGTTTTTCGTGATGCTCATAGTTTGCCTTCGTTAAGTACATCCTAACCTATCCTAAGGTAGCAGTGGATATATTCCCCGCTATCTTAAGTCCTTCATGGCTTAATGCGAGTCTCTAGCAAGTTAAATTCGCCCAGTGCCTTAAACTCGGGAAGAGCTTCCAATCGCTGCGCCCACGCCACGACGTTTGGAATCTCCTTGCGTATCTCGGCGTCGATAACGACCTTGGTGCCGAAGAATACACAGCCTGCTACCATGATATCGGCAAGAGTGACACTATCACCGACAAGGTACTTCTGGCCGCCTTGCAGAGCGGCATCGACACGCTTTAGAGCGCGCTCGGCAGCCGCTATACATTTGTTGTAGCGATCATCGTCCAGAGTGTACCCCTTGTAAAACACAATAGCTGTAGGCGGGAGGATGTTGGGGATAAGCTCGGTCTCGCCTAAGAAAACCCACTCGTCGATAATAGCTTGGGTCTTAGGATCGGCGCCGAGTAGTTGGTCCTTCTTGGGTCCCGAACGCGCAAGATAGTAGGCGATGGCACCGCCCTGGCCGACGCAGAAGCCGTCGGCACACTCTAGAGCAGGGACCATTCCTAAGGGAAACTTGGCCAGAAACTCAGGGGATTTGTTGTCCACATTCATCTTGAAGTCCTCAGCTAAGGGCACTTCGAGGCCATTGTAAGCAGCTACGACTTGAGCCTGTGAAATAAGTTAGATATAATGAGTATAAATTAACTACTATATAAAAATAAAATAAAAATACTTACCCGTTCGACACGGAAGTTTCCTGGGTAGGAGTAAATCTTGCCAAAAGGTGCCATGATTGTCGAGTAAATATGAAGTATGGTATTTTGGGAGTTATGGTAGGTGAAAAGACTATTTGCGATGTTGTAATCGATGGTCTTAATGTTGTGATTGAAGTAGGAACTGATGGAAGACAACCCCTCTTATTACATTTTAGGCTCGAAAAGGTACCCGTTATTTATACACTTCGATGTACACTATAGAAGCTTCAGGAATAGGTCCAATATTAGTTTTAAGGTGGGCTTTTGTATTAGTCAGTATATCAGCACTTACACGGTGTTGAAACGTGTCACTCGTTCTGGACAGGTCCGAAGCACAGCGGAAAGAGGGCGGTGACGGTAGTCTTTTCCCATTCCATCACTTCTGCAACATTGTCCGTTACTAATGTATTGCCTTGAATATTTCAAGCCCCACTATACTTATATTATATGTCAACCAATCTATTTAGAAATAGAAGTCTACCTATGATTTGGTTAGGTTAGGTTAGAATAGTTGGCCCATGGTCGTGTATCTAGACGCGTAGTAATAACAATGTAGATCTATCGAGATACCACCTTAAGCTTCATACAATATAAAAAGGGGGTTGCAATTGGTCGCTAATAAGGAAATAACTCTCATCATTACTAATTGGATGCTTATATATCTATACGATTAGGAATCAACATCTCAAATGCGGAAGTGTAGCCTTGCGATGTGAGCTTTTTATTGGTCTGGATGTTTTCTTGTGTAACAGAGATCTTACATTGTTTAGAAATAAACTCGCTCGTTGCTTAGAAAATTTTGAAGTACGGAGGTGAGATTGTCCCGTCGGTAATCTTTACCGAATCTCTAGAACTTCGAAATATGACGTAATTAACTAGGCAGGTAGGTAGGTACCTAAGGTTTTCGATAAAGTCTATGTCCACTGTCCTCCCGTTTTGTTTCATTATGTCAAAGTCAATATCCACTCTTACATAAAGTTCTAATGTTTTCTTAATCCTATGGTCCTATGGATCGTCTAGGTAAACCGTATCCGATTTGGAAGATCGTAGGGTGCAATCGCGGTCAGAACCTTGAGATTTTAACAGTCCTAATTCCAAGAATCTAGTCGAAATATCCGGTAAAGATGAAATTCTGAATAGGCCCTTGCCACGGGAGCAGTCGTCGCTCCATATTGCTGTTGACGACCCAACTGTCCTCTACCACGGGTTCGGGTATGAATTTACGGCTCACTGGGCCGCCCCGCACGTACAACACTGCAGCTTGGCGCGCCTCTTTACCGATGTCGACCAAGTCTCTATCATCCGGAATGAAGCATTCGTATTCGAATAAGACATCAAAGCTGTGTAATCTTCGGCCGACGATCAATTCCCAACTACCTGTCTCATAGCCGTATGTTGCCTTGTCGCATAGGAGAACATCGTAGAAGAGACCCATTGTCATACCGGACGGTGGTAGATCAACTTGGTAATAGTCGACTGCGTCGCCTTCAGGAGCGGAATAACTCTTGACTACGTCTAAGTGGGTTATGGGAGCTCGGCCGAATGTAAGGCTAATTTCGCGCCAGCTCGCTCCTGAGCGGCGATACGCGTCACGCTCACTTTCCGTTTGTGCCCATGAGAGCCTACGAAAGGGGAGTGTGTAATCGCCGTTGAGCGTCAGAAACGCCATTTTCTTTTTCTCCTCGTCCGTAAAGCACTCTGACGTATCGAATAGGCCTTTAAATTTTGTTCTCCAAAGAGGATGTATTCGTGTTCCCTCATCGTCGCTCACGTCGTCAGTACTCGAAATATTCTTCACGTCGTATAAGATATCCTTCGCGAGCGTATAAAGCCGGCGGTTCATGAGTTGTAAGATGATGAGTGACTGAAGATCGACATCAGAGAGGGCATTAAGAATTGATATGAGAATCTCATTAGGTAGGTTCAATAAGATGGCCATTCTCCAGAAAGTCAGAGTAGTTAATATCTAATGAGACATCGACTTTTTTATGCAGTTCACTGGGTAAGCGAGAAACTAAGTAGGATAACTAGTGAAAAGAAGATACGAGGATATCAAAATCTTGTAGGCAGTGAGCGAATCTGCTTACAATGAAGAAACAAAATGACCTCTCTTGTCTCATAAGAATGGCGAATCCTACAAATTTACGGATCCGTACCTGAGCGGTGTCTGAGCAGACCCGCTAATTCAATTTCATCATGAGACCTATCATTCGATTATAAGAAGTACTTAGTCAGCTCATCTTTTAATATAATAGGTTAGGTATTCCAAATACAAACAATCTTACAGGTAAATAATATAACTAGTTATCTATTAAACGATCAATCTATTACCACAAATCCAAATCAATTCTCAACGTATTAATCTAGGTTGTTATATTTTCGCAGCATATTCTTAATCTTTCACGATATATTGAATTTGTACGGATATTGATGTTACCGTTACCTCCATGTGACCTGAAGCTTGATGGCGGGGCAGGAAAAGGCGCGATGTTACAGAGCGAATCGTAAATTTAAATGGATGCCTACCTGGTACTAGGTATATTCCTCAGCTGAGACATCTAGGTTAGTGTACTTTCTTTCCGGCGATAACATTTCAATCTCAAACTCTAGATATTCCCACGCTTAGTTTTATGTCGTTCCTTGATAATATTCCACCTTCTAACATTCATTCTTGTATCTAGCCCCTACTAAACTTACAATGCCGGCTATTACAGACCTCCCTACAGAGTTACTTCAGCTTATTGCTGGAAGATGCACGGCCCTAGACATTCTAGCGCTCAGCCGGACATGTCGAATTCTTAACGAAGCATGTAACACTGCTGCCGTCTTCCGAATGTCATTCCAGCTTTATGTATTATTACTTTAACGTACATTACCCAATGCTCCTAAGGTCTGGAACTGATTTCATCATACTAGCTTCCCGAACTTACCTCCACCACCTTTGGGAATAAGGCCGCATTGGTGCGCTTCATGGACGGCTATGTTGATGGTCCCAACAAGCCTTGTCAGCGCAATGAAGGTCCAAAGATGACATGGCTCTGTCTCGCCATGGCTGTAGCTCGGCTTCCAGGTGTCGAGGCAGATTTAGAAAGATTAGCAGAGCCAATAGCATCAACTGTTAAGGTTCGCGGGAATCTTACGCTGACTATGAGAAGACCGCCGCAATTAAGCGAAGACACGAAAGCATCTCTCCAAGGCCTGATCGCTTTACTTTCTACATTACCTATCTGGGGATGTGAGTATTGCATTCGTGTTATAGCCCTGCTGTCTCTTTAGGATATATTCACTGATGGCTTGCATAGACACAACGGCCTGCAATTCTGGCGTCTCTGCTATACTTGACAATTTATGCCCTAGTCTCTTTTCTCTATCTCGAGACTTAAATACTATCAGAATTGATCAGTGTATTGGCGGCGAGAATCCCCTACAGTTCGCTTTCTGCTTGGTTTTAAGTAAACTCGAAACGTGGTGCCAATCCAGAACGCACCGTTTAGCTATCGAGCTTCCAGTAACGAACAGTTACCTCACTATTATCAAGAAAATATACGACGGCAACACACTGGATCAAGGATACGACAAATTCCAAAACTCGTGGATAGGTAGGCAGACACATACGCTTCTTCTGATAGAACTCGTTGCGCGAAATATTTACTATACATCAAAAGGTAAGGAGCTCCGTATCTTATGTTTGCTAGAAATCGGATTGTTAATTTAAGGTTGCCGGATGTTAATAGAGCTCCCAAATCCAAGGAATATCAAATTCTTTGGTTCTTGGTATTTCGAAAGCGGCCAAGAAGAGGACGTTGAGCATGGTACATGGATGGGAGCTACGTCTCTACGCGCACGATTCCCACTTCCTACGCCTAGTCTTATCTCTGTTGGAGGAAAAAAGGGTCGTTACTTCTACCCCTTCGCCGGTGATGGATGGTGGTCATGGTATACCACGCGAGTGCGCGACCTAGCAAGGGAAGTCGAGGGAGAATGGTGTGGAACCTTCGTATACAGCCTACTACCGGGAGCTCGAGTCGGCCCTCCCACTATATTTTCCTTTTGCAAGACTAACATCGAGGGCGATACATACTCACTAGAGGCATCTAATGGAATAGATGATATCGGACCATTTTCTTTGCACGGCGAAGTGAATGCTTCGCCCGTGGCGTGCACCGTTCGTTTACGGGTTCAATACTCAACAATTACGATTGAATGGCAAGGTTTAGTTACGCCGTTGGGTATTTGTGGTGGTTGCTATATACCTGAACCTGAGACATCGGCATCGCGTGCAATTGGATATTTCTGGCTCTGGAAAAAAGAATGGTTAGGCGAAGCGAGTAATATATGTGATTGAGGGGCAACGCATTTGTTGTTAGAAATACCCGTTATTTCTTACTTGCCATACAAATGCATAGGTACCTTAGTTATATGATGTTAATCTATTATAGCCTGTACTTATTAGGTGTTTTTGAGATGAAAAATATACCTTTTTGCTTCAACTTATACTTTAGGTATTTGCTTTAGTTAAATAAAGAAGGCATTCAGAATTTACACCATCTGCTAACAGGACAAGGGTACCGAATTGTATAAGGAGCCGATGGGGTACCGTAATTATTACTAAGCTCCCCAGGTACCGAGCCCCGCATATATATTCTTTTCCACTTTCTACCCCTGTCCTTCTGCCCCTGGACAGGGGGTTGTGCATGTATCTTCGCGACCGGGCAGTCGGGTAACTTACAGTACCTAAACTTCAATTGTACAATCGCAACGCTATTTCAATAGAACTTTGATCTCCTCGCCGTCAACTATCGGCTTCCACTTCATCATCTATACTTATTGGTTAGGTACATATTAGTATCTAAAAATAGCCTATAACCTACACTATAATGTACTTTTAAGATATACCAACCAAGTCAATATTCGACCATTTCTTACTCAATATACCATCACCAAAGATGGAGTACGAACCTTTAGCCCCCAAACCCCAACCAGTGTTCGGTCAAGGTTTTAAATACAATGGTAGGCTTACTGTGAAAGGCATACCTCGTGTGGAGCCTGTAGAGATAAGGCGACTCCTCTTCGAGCCGGAGGGTGCCGATGAAGACCAACTTCGCGAATGGCGTACAGAGACGTTCCGAGTAGTGACGAAACCTTGGCTCGAAGCTCAGAGCCGACACTATGGCGTGGTGCTAGGGCCCGTAGACAGTTATTCAAAAGATGAGTTACGAGAACTCTTCCGCAGGGAATCTCTCAAACCTGATGTGGGTTGATATATATATATATTGCTAAATATTAATATGATGGCTCTACTAACCAAAAGATCTCAGTTCGGCGATATCAAGAGACAGTATCAGTCATTTATGCCAGGTCAGTTTGAGAAGATGAAGGCGGACTGGGAAACACAATCCTCAGCCTACAAAGAGTCATGTTTCTCTGGCCGTCGACAAGCAGACTTTGATAATTTAGCTACCTTGGAGGAAAAGCTTAACTTTGACATCGACATGTTCCTGGAAACTTATTACAGCGATCCAGATATTCTTCCAGATCCCATGCCCTTCCGTGGGATCAACTTCGACGTCGTTATGACAGCTATAGAGCAAATTAAGGGACTGCACTGTCAAAAAGTAGGTAACGATTTTCAGAAGATGCTCTGGGTTGGATGGGACAAGAAAGACGTCAAGCAGGCGTGCAAGGAGTATGCAACGTTGGCCAAAGAAAATGCTGCCGTGCGGCGTCAATTGAAAAAGCAGCATACCATTCTTGCGCACGAGAAAAAGCTTGAAAAGAAGGCGGCGTCGCGGTTACAACCTCACCGAGAGTACGTGGCTAATGCTGTGCGTAACCGCGGGCTCGAAGGTTCTTACATAGTTGAGGCTACCCTCATAGGAGTCCAACGCGAAGCTGGCAGCAGTTGGGTAGAGATCAGGAAGACTATGTTGAACGATGTATTCGAGGCGACTTTTAACTTCATGCCTGCAGCGGAAGGCGTAATAATCCTGGCACAAAATCCCGACGACATTGACAGGTACATTCGTTTAGTCGAACCATTGCGCAAAGTGCCAGCACCGGCGGTCGAAAGCGATAATGTGAGTTTGAGTGGATCTCAACTAGGTTCAAAGAGGAAGAGAGGGCAGAATGAAAGTGTAGAACAGGATAGAATCGATGGAAGCTCCCAAATCTCTAAGCGCATGCGGTCAGATATACCAGCGGTCCCCGAGGGATGTACCAGATATTATATACATTGGCGCGGCACCGTAGGTACTACTTCGTCGGATATAGATGTAACCAAGATATTGCGTGAAAATGGAGAGGGCGAAAGCTGGATCGACTTCACGGAGGGCGAGAAAGCACAGTTTATCGCCCATTTAGAGACCCCACTCATGGCCGAGGTTATTCATGGTTACAAGATCCAGGACCGAAATATATATGAAGCTACGAAATGGGAAACTCGGCCCAAAGGATCAAGACACTGTTCATGGGGGTGGATAGAGTAGATAGAGCTTTGGGGCGATCGAAGGTCTTCGGTTCGTTCGATATGGATCTGAGCGAACTTAAGGTGTAAGATAGTCGTGTTATGATATTGGATATATATACCCTTATAGTGATTGGAGCTTAACGATGTTGATAAGTTCATACGATGGCATACTTAGTACTTGACCTTGGGGAGCAAAGTACGGATTGAATTGAATTTCAACAAGATACGACTATGTTTGAAAACTACAAACAGGCCATAGACTACGATGGATGCTTATTCTCTAGGCTAATAAAAGACACATCTAGAACGATTGCTATTTCATTTGTGCGGTTCTTATATTTAGACAAACTATAGTTCCGCGTATAAACTCGTTCCGGCTTAATATTTCAGTCCTTTCCATCTTGGGTATACTTATCAAATACATTCCACCTACATATCTCAATAGCACATGCTGTCATTAAATCCGACACGCATCTTTGCCCACAGCCCCTAAAAAGTCGTTCATAACCATGCCCAACCCGGGCCGAAGCAATTTCCAATCGCCGTTTATATTTACAAACATCCACAGAAATCCTTATATTTTAGTAATGCCAGTGATTTCGAATTAAGAATCAAAGATATGATGCCGAAAAATTAATGTTGCGGCGCGTATGCGGGCGCTGGCATTTGCATGCCTGGTTGCGGCTGGTAGCCTTGAGCAATAGGCAGGGCATTTTTTTGCCGAATCTTGACTTCGTTATCTTGTTGGATGAGAGCGCAGCACGAGCACCAGAACGATACACAGCAGTCGCCGCATCCGCTTCCCTTGATATCGTAGCGTTCACGGATCTCGGTTCGTTTGAGCATGCCGTAGCTGAAATAAAGATCAACACTGGAATCAACTTAAAACAGTTAGAGGGGGGAACATACATCCATCCGCAACCGGTGAAGCATGTAATAAGACCGTGAATCATGCAATCGCTGTTCATCATGTCGGCTGTCTGCATCGAGGGATCCCGAATTCGCTCGGAGGTTTGACCGAGCACTACGAAGGAAAAGAGATCGTGTTAGCTGTCTAATCTACTTATGTTCTATGGTCGATTAAGATCGGGGAACATACGGAGACATGGTAGACACCAGGCTAATAAGCAGCTCGAGCATGGCGAGCAATCGCATAAACTCGCTTGCCATTCACCACCTTGCTGGCCGTAGGCTTCTCGGGGAATCGCTTGCGGTTGTTGGGGTGCATGAGGATGCACATAAGGTCCTACTGGCGGATGGGCTTGCGGTTGTGCTTGAGGGTGTACTTGTGGATGAGCTTGCATTTGGTATTGAGGATCGCTGCCTTGAGGATACTGAGGTCCAGTATGGACATATTTCTCTTGACTGTCCATTATCGTGATATTTGCAAATGGACCAACTCGTCGAAGGTGTTATAATAGGGACAATATTGAACCGATTGGCTTTTTTGTTTGCGCTTGTCTTACACTGATTACAGGTTGGATAATATCAGAGATTGACCGGCCAGGAGAAAGATGGAGAAATTTTTAGAAAAGAATAAAAGACCAAACCTTTGTAAATCTTCAGCGAAGCTACTTTAGATTAATAAATAGGTAGGCAACGCGCTACCTATGTAAACTATCGAATAAACCCTTGCAGCCTATACAGACACTATACCCAGGTAATCTGGTAATGAAGGATTCATCTCCTGACGAAACACCCATCACATCACACTAGATCCACAATCGAGTCTCTGTTAGCTGCGGCTGAAGGAGCTGTGCATATTACCTGACTACCTACTCCGCCAGCGACGCCATAAGCGTAAAATGGTTCGCCGAGCTTTTTGGATAAGAATGAAAATCACCTCTTAGTAGGAATCGAGAGCACGGACATGACGATAATATCTGGCTTAATCGTTGGGGTCTATCGAATCAGCGTTGTAGGCTAAGAAAAATGAGTTGCTTGACCGCTTGCTGCGCCCGTTCGTCCGCTACAAAAACAGAAAAAAAGTCCCTATTCAGCCCCCAAAACCAGGGTTAAATTAGCGGCGTAAGGCAGAACTTAGACATGGGTTTAATCCCTAGGTACCCAGGCCCCCCTCCCTGCCCCAGGCGAATGTGAGTGAACCCTACGGGGCAATACCCCATTCTCGTAGAGCAGTTCGACCGTAGATCTGCTGATCTTGGCATGAACTTCACAATGTTGGTGTATCATTAATTCGAGGTACTTTTGTAATGCCGTGCGCAAGGATACTTATCGCCAAAAGAAAAAAGAGAAAACAATAGAATTAGCAGCGGTATTACCTATCGTAAGAGTCTAAAGAATATATTATAGTTAGCAGCATTGGATTACCTTTGTATAATAATATTTGAGAGAATATTATTCAAGTACCTACCTAGACACCTTGTTATGATTATCGTTTCACAGGGCTAGGTCTGCAATATCATAGGTATCTATCTGCAATACTACCCTCCCTCCTGACGTAGCCGAGCTAAATATAGCAAATCGTTAAGAACACATTAATAGTTTAGTCCATATGAAACAAAACGAGACGCCTCTGCACCTCTACAGAATACATACCAGCATAGTGGTTCTAATTCTAACGACGTGTCATCCTTGAAAAGCCCATCGGCAATAGTTGAGAGGGGAAAAAAGGATCTTTTGGTGGATAGGAGAACCTCTAGGTAGCAGAATTAAACCACCATTAATTGGAGCGAAGGTCACGCTAGTATCCTCTTTAAATCGCAATTTATAGCATTATAAGCAAGCAGTTATATTATTAATATTGGAGAAAGGTATGAGGTAGGTCTCCCCTAGTTTATTCAATCATAAGAATAACAGCAGGACTAGAACTAAGCTATGATAACCCCTCAAATATGTCATTTCCATGCTCCTAATAACTGCAAAGCGCAACTCGAGACGAGAACCGTGATTATAGCCTGGTCTGTATATAGACCAGCTTCAAACAACCTTTCAACCAACTTACAGCGTACTCCGTGATTAAATACAATTCCGCCTGCATGAGTATTCTCCTTGTCCCTATTCACGCATCCTAATTAACGCCCTTGGGTATTATTGAGAATTTTTCAAACCAACCAGAAAGAACAAACTAAGAAAAGAGAACCAAGAGGACCTTAGTCAACCTCCATTGAAATATTATCATCGTACTTCATGTAGGGTTCTTCAACTCGTGTGTAAAACGCGAATCTACCTCTGCCGATAGAATGTTCAACCTGGCCTCTTTTGCGATTGAACGCCATGGGTAGAACATCATAGGCGGTCAAGCCGCTAGGCATCTGAGGCTCCTCCGGAATGATGCTTTCTACTTGAGGGCTGACATAGCCAAGGGTTTCGAGTTGGTAGAAAGCTTGGGTACTAAGAAATGTTGTTAGTATTTAAAGACTGATGCTTGTAGTGCTGTAGATGGTTGAACTTACACGAAGTCAGAGCATCCACAGACTTTGCCATTGGTATCATAGTCAAATGAGAAGTACTGCATCTTTTTGCTGGTAATGGCCTCGAGGATCTGACCAACTTTCACAGAGGTAAGTAGTTTAAACATAAAACTACGAACCGACGATTTAGTCCATCCAGGGTATGTGCGAAACTTTACGCCCAACACTCCCAACACTCCCAGCTCGGCGGACCATTCTTCCGTATCTAGATTCATGGCGATTCGTACGCCCTTGAATTTGTCATGCGGAGTCACGAAGTCGACCTTCAACACGGTGTGTGTGGTAACTGCTATATTGTCCGAATCTGGGCCTTCTGTTTCTGGATCCATAAACTGTAGCAGGACTTCAATATAGAGCTTTGAGCACTCGATGTCAAGGAGTTCTTGTGGGATGCACTTAAGGTTATTGCTCGTAAGATTGTATCCAAAATCAGTGAGAGGTGGAGACCATTCATGAAGCTCCTTGCTGAGCTCCTCCTTGTTAATCTCCTCCTCTTGAATATCCTCTTGAATATCTTCTTGAATATCCTCCTTGTGAAGCTCCTCCGCGTGAAGCTCCTCGTAGGCTGTCACGCCGAGCTGCGGATCTGGATCCTGATCCATGGCTTGAATCGCTGATGCGCCTGTTCTCGGATTTCTTACGACAGAGATATGATAAGGGGGGGGACGTGATAGAGAGCACGAGCTGGGGTTAGCTTATGAGTACGGACGTCACTGTTCATTCACTGTGGTGTTGTTTGGTTGACCTTTAGTTTAGGCTTCGATCAAGGAAGGTAAACATAAGGTCTTGCCAGAAGTGAAATCAACGCCGAGTATTATGACTCAACTTCTGTCGCCGCCTGCGATGTTGTCCCTGGCGATTTGGATTTATGATATCCTCACCTTTTCGTGATCCACATGACAGTTTGATATTATCCCAACTCTACTAATTATTTAAAATAACATGCACCTGTACATTTGACATTTCTACAATGCGAGTAAGGACAGAGGAAACTACTTTGTCGTGTAAAGATCTAGGAGCTGCCTTCTAACATAGGACTAATGCCCAGTTCACATTCACGTAACTCCTTTATTCTACGTGTTTTGATGACCCAGTGACATGTTTCCTAATACATGTACTATAAACAGTAAATAAACCATCTAAATAATAAACTTCAAAGAAAAAGGTACGACTATAACTGAAAGTCAGTCAATCTCTCGAAACTATGCTTCTCTGTATGCTAAGTGGTAGCTTGACTGGCTAAAGGCTAGGTAATATAATGTCAAATATGTGACTGTAATTATAAGCATGAATGGTGTAGCGGTAACATTCAACCCTTCCATTTCTGATGTCAGGTTGAGCTCGGGGTTCGACTCCCCGTTCATGCATTTACTTTTGCAATTTTTTGCAACTCCACTACGCCAAGTGGAGTATTTTGAGTGAATTTTTTTTATAGTTGTGGATCTTATCATCTCCTTCGACACTAACAAATTCAAGCAGCTATTATGTTTAGCACTGGGGGGCATCTTATCTCATCGAGCGTTGGTTTAACCAGAGATAGAATCGTTAGAATCTCATATACAGATTATATATCACCGATATGTTATACTATACGTAGTAGACATATCAATTAGGCCCAAGTGTACTACGATATGGAATAGACTAATCAGCGACGGTCTAGTATTGACGACTTGGACTTGGTATGTATACGTGTGGTATTCACTTGATTTAAATGTATAACTAACTGAGTTTATAATGACATTGATTCAACAATATGCGTCTTTTAATACTAATATCAGAGGGGGTATATATACCACTTCATCGTGAAAACACCATTGCAAGAAAGCATTAGTACACAGGAACTGACAGCAATCTTGATATGTGACATAGTTAGGTACTTTTTATTCTCATTATAGCTGAACCTCATAGCTACATAATTACATACCCATCGTTTCCAATTCCGACCAATGTCATATCCAATTCATTCCCCAGTCCCAGTTCCAGTTCCAGTATTTGCAGCATATTCTCTCTCATTATTCATATCCATCATTCCCCTACACATTTATTCGTCTCATACGCGAAAGTATCCCGTGATATCATTCTCCTCGCCGCACTTCCTGCACCGGTGCAACACCTTGTCTGCGGGGTTGAGACCCGCCGGGACACCTGCCGAGGTACCAGCGATGTCCTTCTTCGGAGCGGGAATCGCACTCGCAGCGGTTGGATGAGCTACGGTTGCAGGTGTCTTGGTCTTGCTGGTTGTGTTGTCTAGGCTCTTGCGGCTGAGGTCGTCGCGCTCACCGATGTTGATGCCTGAAGGTGTGCCGGATGGGAGGACGTTGTACTGTCCGCCGTGGCTGGAGTCGCTCGACACACGGTTGCTCGAGCTAGTCGTGGAAGACTGGTGGTCGCGAGATGTGGTGGATGGAACAGTAGTAGTATTGTTAGTATCGCGCTGAGAATAGTGCTTTGCAGCAGCTCCAGCACCGACTATACCAGCAGCACCAGCAGCAGCTTTGGTACGGCTGTGGTTGTTGTCGTCCACAGTGCCTCGTGTGGCACTAGTAGGAGACGACGTAGCGACGTTGTGCTTGTTATACTGCTGGCTGTCGTTGACATTTATACCAGAGGGAGTGCCGGTTGGCAGGCTCTTGTAAGTGCTGCCTTGAGTAGAGTTCGTGGGTGCAGGACCGTTGGCGCCGGAGACCTCATATGGTGTTGATGAAGTGTTGCTGTTGTGCTTGCCAGTATAGTGAGCCGCAGCGCCCGTGCCGGCAACACCAGCACCAGCTGCTGCTACCTTAGCACTAGTGTGGTTATCCTTCGTCAAGACATCGCGTGTAGCATTCGGCGACGACAAAGCTACTACGTTCTTCTTGTCACTGTAATGATGATCTCCGAAGTTAACGCCGGAAGGAGTACCGTCTTGCAGGACGTTATACTCGCCGTGTCGGCTAGGGTCGTTGGGGGAGCGGCTGGCGCTGGAACCTGTCTGCGACAGACCCTGTGTCTTTTCATAGGGGACGGCGGTCTCTCCGGTGCCGGAAAACACTGCGAGTTGAGGCTTTCCGATAGTGTAACCAGTGTCCGATGGTTGCGTGGTTGCCTTTGACGCCGTCGTTGAATCGTGGTATGCTTGCTGGTTGGGGTGCACCTTATTCTTGTCGCTATCACCGTGGGCATGCTCGTGAGCAGCATAACCAGCACCGGCTCCCACGCCAGCGGCTGCGAGGCCGTAGCCAAATTTTGAATCGTCTCGTTGGTTAGGCTTCTCTGTAGTCTGAGAGGTAAAGGGGCGATCTCTCGTGGTCACATCTTCAGAGGGGGGGTAAGCATCGTTGGTAATCTTTGTAGAACCCTGGCTGCCAGGCTTCGTGTATCCGGCGGCGATAAAAGGATCCTTCGAATCAATCTTCTCATTAGGATGCTGATAAATATCGTGTGCCTTGTTATCTGTTATATCATGCTCAGATTCTCTAGTTTTCTTGTCATGCTTGTCGGCGTGGTTCTTCGCACCATATGCACCAGTAGCGGCGGCGAGGGCTACGCCAGCGTCCCTTTCTCTCAGTGGTCTGTCATCTTTACTGGGAACTGGTTCCTTAGGCTTCTCAGACTTAGTTTCCTTCTCACCCTTGTGATCCCGATGGAATAAGCTACCAATTTTACTCTCCTTTTTGGTATCTGCTTCATTGTGTTTACGGGAGGTAGACTCTTTCAGATCGTTTTCATGTTGATGATCTCGTCGCCTTTCGGCAAGTTCATATGTAGTAAGTCCTGCCGCTGCGCCTGTAGTTGATTCGCCTAACCCCTCTTTAAACCGAGAACCGTTGCGGTGGCTACTCTCGTCGTGGGGGGCATCGTTAGAAGTTTCAAGTGGGAATGCACGCTGCTGCTCGTGACTTAGAGGGTCCTGTGGATGAAGGGAGCCTTCGGTGGCTGTCTCAGAGCTACCGTGTCCAGTAACTGTGTTATAGACACCGGTACCGTGGGGAACATCGCCCCAGTATGGATCATCATGCTCAACGTTGCTGGTTTGACGTAAACCATTCCGAATGGTGTTACGATCCTCAGGTATTTGCTCTAGCTCTGTATTGCCTGGTTCAGTAGCGGTAGCTATCCCTGGTGCGGGTCCAACAGCACCAACGCCCCTTGCGCTGGTTTGATTTTGGGACGACGTATCCTCCGCGGTCGGCTTAGGATAGTAGTTGCTGCCGCTATGAACATTGCTATGACCATAGGCGCCAGTCATAACGCCAGGTTTATTCTCATTTCCTTGGTAGTTGGGTGACCTTGTTGTGGTATTAGTAACGGTGCTTGGTGCTACATCATTGTTCTGTAGAGTAGCATTATTTGGTTGAAAAGCTCCTTCGTTCACTCTACCACGAGTATGGGAGTTTGATAACAGGCTCGGATCTGTTAAACCAACACCCGAGTCCGTGTGTTGATGTCCCCACGCTGCCTTCTCTTCTTCACTCCAACCCCTTGGGTCTTCTCGCTTGTGTAACTTATTGTGTTGATGATGTGAGCCCGAGGAAGTTAAGCTGGAATCCTGTGTGGCGACCATGTCGTCTGTTGGGAAAGATCCTGGTGGGTGGGGTTCAGATTCTTGTGGAACGGTGTAAGAAGTCATTGCGAGAGTTGGATGAGTCGTGTTAGGAGTCGGTCTGTTGGGTATTGAATATAGTTAGAGGGTATCTTATGGCAAGTAGAAGTGTTTGGAATGTCTTGCAATATCAAATGTATTAATTTATTATAATTTCAATAACCCGAGAGGGTTCACGAGTCTTAAATACGTCTTACGAGCCTCATAGAGAGACCGGCCCATAGTTATACAGCTTGAATAGGTTACGCCACAGCTCCAATATCTTGCAGATCTTTCGCAAGTATGCTTCAGCTTTGCCCATCTTACATGATACCAGCAATACACATAGTCATGACATCAGACGTTAGCAGCGACCATGTTGAACATTTTAATGGCTTTGTCTCAGTCCGTTTTCGTTGTCCAATCAGAAATTGGGCTGTCGTGAACTAAGAGGTTGGTGCCGAACCGTCATAGACTAGAAGATCAATTTCGTCATCGGGGTTCTCGTCAGTTGACCCCAACTCACCAAGGCTTCTAGTTTTTATGGATAGATCTTGATCAGCTCCTATTTAAATAAGCTTGATTGCGTAGGTGGTGTTAGTTCGTATGACATCTGGTATGAGTTGTCACTTGTAAATATTTGAAGTTGACGTTGCGGCTCAAAGCGGAAACATAAATCTTGGCAATGGGAAGATCATCATGGGCTAGAACAAGTCAAGGACCTAAGAACCCAAGAGATACAAGGAATCCGGGAATCCGGCAGCTTCTAAGAATATATTAGGTTAGGTTACATACTATGTAGAGGGACTCAAACTTGTGCCTGTGTAAACGAGACCTCATAACCGCCGGGAGATTTCTTTTCCATTATTATGACCGTAGCCTACGTAATTTTAATACTATGTGCAGTAACTTGGTACGAGCGTCAAGTAACCCTTGTCTTTTGTCCTTGTTCTGACGAGACCACAACGCCCAAGCCAGTGAACACCCCCGTAAACAGTCCACCAGTTGCAAATGCAAAATAAAATTACACCTTGGATACCCTACACACAATTGACACTCAAATGAGCGTAGCTGTTGCTGTTCCAAAATTATATACTGCAATGTTCACCAAGGTGACGTCTTCACTAGGACCTAGAGGCCTATCGTGATTGTTGGTGTGTCTCACCTAACCCTTTCGTCTGCGCTCATGGTCTCATCTTCTACTTCATATCCATCTTCTTCAGCAGCTTCCCTGGCCAACCGTGCAGCATTCCACTCTGCATATTTGGGTTTATAATCAGGAGGTGCCACCCATTTAGGAATTAAGCCATGCTTACGTAGTCGTCTCCTATGTCTCTTGCGCTCCCAGACATTCATAAATCTTTCGTCAAATTGTGTAAAATCTGTTTTTGTAATCCAGTCCGAGACATCAGCAACCATATCTCCAATTTCTTCGCCAACCTTCCATGTAAACGCTCTTCCTTTGCCGCCTGTGGCCCATTCATCTAGCATGAAAGGCATCGCGTATGGAAAGTATGGCTCGTTTGGTGACCAATCACATGGTAACTCTGGTGTACAGTCGTAATGAGGCGTGTATAGGACACAGAAAGCCGACTCGAAAACGTACCATATGAGCATGACAAGTGTCAATAAGCCCAACTTCGTGAGTCTGAATTTAGGAGATTTTTGGTACAGGGCAGGGATGGAGAGTATAACGGGGGCGGGGTTAGGAACGGATATAGTCGTTTCGGATTTGGGATTGGGGATAGTTGGAATAGTATGATCCGGACCTTTCTTGTGCTCGGTATGCATAACCCTATCTTCTAGGCGTTCGATCCCTTTCTTCGCGGATCGAATGCCTAGAAGACCGGTCTTTAGCGACTTGCTCATCCTATCGTAAACCTGAAGCTCACGATCCCGTTCCGAGAGTTCTGGAAATTCAAGATCATTGTCAATCTTGTTCATGGTGTCGTTCACCATTTTCTCGAGTTCATCATCATCAATTTCCTGGTCGGCAAGAATCGTGTCGGAATCTTCAAGTGTGGAATCGTCTATTTGATTCGTACGCAGTATGGCGCGAATGTCGTCTTTGACCGACGGTGGTTTAGCAGTATTAATCAGAGGACGACGAGGCCGACGGCGTCTGGAAGCAGATCTAGCGCGACGAGAAGCCGCAGGAACCGAAAAAGATCGCGGCATTGATGCCTTTTTCAAATCTTGAGTATCATCATCCTCAGATTTAATGTGACCGACGTTCGAGGGGTCGCTAGAGCTCCTACCACGAACTTCGGAATCTATCTTCAAAGGTCGATTGGGGTCACCTAACGCCTTTATATCCTCTAGGCGTTCCTCTCGCTTAACTCTAACGGTGGCCGGTGTTTCAATATACGCTCCGGTGACGCGCGGGGTCGGTTGTGTCAATGGGTCAATCTTACTTGGGCGTGGCGTCTCTTCATCGATTGGCTCTGGCGGAATGGGCGACGGCGCTCGGACGGAGCCCTTCTCGGAGTAATTGTCGAGCGGTGCGAACAGTTTCATTTCGGCTTCGATACGGTCCGTAGGATCTACTTCAGAACCGGAACGACTGGTTTTTTTTTCTCGAACAGAGTCAATAGACGAATCCCTTGGCAAGCCTGTGAATCCAACTGTTGGCCTTTCTCTGAAGCTCTTAACTTCCAGATTCCTAGGTTTCCTTTCCTCTCGTGTTGGACGTGGGCGACTGCTTTCCCTACTCTCAGATGATACCTTTGGTAGAGTATTATCAGGAATGACAGGTTGTTGGATCTTCTCGGCAGGCGGGCTGGTACTTGTTGCCCGCGCGAGACGCCAAAGTAAGTCCTGTGAATCATTTCGTGGGAGTCTGACACTCTTTCTATCCTCTTCCACCTTAGTTTCATCTTCTTTCCCCGTCTCTTCCGGAGGCTCGTTGAATTTCTGGTTATTTGGGCTCCGGGAAGTAGTGACAGGGATGTTTAAAACGTGATCTTCTTTCGCCCCTGATCCTAGCTTTCCATCTGGCGTCTTTGTGATCTCTTCGGCCTGGAGTGAAGTCCTGCGTAAATCTTCTCTGTAGGGGTTCCTTCCGGTCTCCGGTGATTCCAAACGCGCCTCGGAATTCCTTATTCGGATTTCTTCAAGCCTACTCGAAGCCATCACCCGTTTAGATAACGCTTCTCTTTCTCGTGCCCTTATTTCGTCGAGTCGACTGTTTGTTCGCATAGATGAAGATATATCTTCTTCCGGCAAAACAACATTTGCAACCTCAATTTCTTTCTGCCGAATTTGATCGATCCGATTATTGCTGCGACGCGTATTGGGTGTACTCCTAACCGGAGAACTTGTCACACTTGGTGGCCGTCGGGTAGGTCGTTCGTTAGACTGACCGGCCCGAATGCGAGGACTATCAGAAACTTGGAGATCTCCCGCCGTAAAATCGGCGTTTAGATGCCAATTAAAGCTTTTTTCGGGTGATCGAGTGGCAAGTTCGTCGATAGGAGAAGCTCGGTCATCGCTAGCGGATTCATACTCGATTGACGGGATAGGAACAGGCGCGTTGGCAGGATCTTCTTTTCCTAACCTAGGTTCCCACTGGCTTTCTCTGCGACGCACTGGAGAACCTCTGAGATTACCATCGCTTATTCTCTTAGCTAGGCCGTTGCCAGCTTCTGGTACATTGGGCCTTACTCGAGTTTTGCCAAACAACCCGTTAAGTGGCCCGTTACCTGTGCTAAGTTGGTGGTTTCGGTCAAATCGTTGGAGATGACGCCCTAGGTCGGTGTTCGGACTACTTGTCGCTGTTTTTCGCGGAAGGGCGCCGTATGATTGACGCCCTAGTTGAGATTTTCGTGGAGCAGGACTAGGGGAGCCGTCAATACGTCCGTTCATCTCGGCACTGGCTATGTTAAAGGCGTGTTTAATGCTAAAGGTATCGTCGTCGTCGAGCTGGTCATCCACCTCCTGCTTCTTAGCCAGCGCAAAGGCTGATCTGAAGCTCATGGGTTGGCGCATATCGAGGGTTTGCCCCTGAGAGTTCGCTTGCTTATCTCTGGGGCTAGGCGAAGTTGTTAAAGGTGTTGTACTCATGGGGAGAGGTATTCGTGTCTCGCGCGGTGATTCGGAGTTTTTACGTGGGGATGGACTGAATCTGCGAGTATTCGGAATATACTTGGGGGCTGAATATAGCGGATGACGAGAACCGCTACTAGTGCTGGTCTCGCCGTCGGATGTAATATTGTTCTCTTTTGACTCGGATTTGATAGTATTTTTCGATACTCGTCGGTGGCCAAAGGACTGTGTCGCGTTCTTGCTAACGCGACCGTCGCCGTGACTGAAACCGTTTGTATGTCCGTTGGGCTTTGCGGCTAAGACGCCCGGAGAATTCAGTCGACCGCGATCCATTATCTCTAGTAACGACAGTAACGAGGGTCAAAGTCAAGCAGAAAAGAGCATAATCGTTTAGGTGATATATACATGCATGACATGTAATAGTTCACGCTAGATAAAAAAAAAATCAAAATAAGGAAGAAACAATAGACTCGAAAAAAAAGGGTATTAGAATAAGTATTTATTAACCATGGTTCTTAGTGTTACATCAATCTGAGCACATGGGAGGATAGAGAGTGTAGTGAAAAAAGGCAAGAACTGGAAGAGAATTAGAAGATAATTGGAAGCTGTTATGCTATCATCACCTAGAGAGCTCTGCTGCACTCAAAATTGGCGTCGCGACTCGCGCGGCCAGGACCCACGTTGATTCCGACTACCCAAAATGGAAAGCGGTGAACCATGTGCAGCAGTCTAGCTGAACTTTCCACCAATCTGGACCCTCTCGCTCAGCTTCTCAGTATTTGATTGGATTGATTGATTAGTATACGTACTGGTACGTACCTTAGGACTCATGTACCTTTCTATGAACTTTGTGAATATAATTTAGCAGACTGAGCAACTCATCACGAATCGTAAGCCTTGTGAACGTCATCATCCTATCATCACCTACTAATTTTATATGTAGTGTATAACAAGTCATTTTCAACTCCAAATGAGATACGGGACGGAAGGATATAGTTTGTTTTAATGTCATCAAAAACCACAATATTATCATATGTCCACGCATTTTTAAGAGCGTGGCAGATTACTTCTTTATCGCATTTATCGCATTGCTGCTCGTGACAAGTGTCAACTCTAGCATCGTGTCAATCTCTATTCTCCATTGAATATATCACACGTCACATCAGTGTCAGTACCAACCACGATGCGGCTCTTCTATCCTACTATATTCGAGACGCCGATCGTTGATATTCCCACATAGAAGAGGTGCATTTCTTAGTAGAAGAACAGAGCCACTCCAGTAAGCACACAACTTCACGAAATGCCGGTGCGGGGAACCCCTATCTATCTCCTAGATAAAATTATCCTAGGAGGTAGGTACCTATCCTATCCTATGAATGCAACCGGTACTAAAAAGTTTTGAATAATTTTATTATTACACACTGTCGTAGATATTATATGTGAGTAATGGCAAACTCCAAAGTAGCTATCATAACTGGCGGTGCATCAGGTTTAGGATTTGATATCGCCAGATCCCTATCTCAAAAAGGTTGGCGAGTACACGCCTTCGACTTAAACGTGATTGGCGAAGATGTCTTGGGGCTTGGTCTAAGTAGCTGCGCTTTCCATCAAGTTGACGTCGCCTCCTGGGATTCGCTATCATCTGCGTTCCATGCCGTTTTCAAGGCTGAAGGTCGACTCGATTTTGTCTTCGCGAATGCTGGCGTCATGGAAAAGGGGAAGTTCTTCGAGAGGCACAATCCATCTTCGCCGCCACCGGAACCAGAGGAACTATCTATCAATGTCAATCTCAAAGGAATAACTAGGACAAGTTACCTTGCTCAGCATTACTTCAGGGCAAATGTGAACAACGGCAAGGATTGCGTTCTCATTATGACATCTAGTGTTGCTGGTATAGTGAGTTTTTGATAGGATACCTCTTATGGTAATATCCGCATCTCATATACATCCAGTATCCTCAATCCATCACCCCTCTCTACTCGGCCGCCAAAGCGGGCATAATAAATTTTATGCGCTCGGTCGCCCCTATCTTCTATGAAGAGGATGGTATAAGAACATACGCCATCTGTCCTGGGTCGGTGCGAACTAATATACTACCTAAGGAGCTATGGGATGCGTATCCTCAGGAATACCTAACCCAGATGCAAAAAGTGACCACTACCATCGAATCGCTTATTCAAGGTACGAAATTTTCGGATTCTTGGGGGCAAAATTTCGAAGAATCGAGTATCGGTCTCGTCGTTGAGATTTTCGTCGATGATGTGTATTTCAGGGGTCCGCCAAGTCCCTGCAACGATGGTATGAAATCCATATTTGAACACATGCGCCCTAGAAAGGGGGAATATATAGGCGAGAAGAGGGTTTAAATTTTATTTTAGTTGGTTATAACTCTCGTCATTTCCATACGTCCAAATGGTTTTTTCAGGCTTGCCTCCCCCCCTCTCCTATCTACCCCCATCAGGCCACAATGTTAAAAAGGCAATACCGTATACTTTTAGTTATTCTTCATTCATTAGTAACGAGTAAATAATGGATTAAAAAACCATCACTACGCCCTATTGACAAGTCTTCCGCGCCTTAGATATTTCATTCACTCTTAACTGACATCATAATAACAACATTCCGTGACTATTCCAGTCCTCAAGAAATACTAATGCAGCTATTATTCTATACCTGCTCAAATTCAATAACTATCTGTTTTGATATTACTCGATATAAACCATAATAATAGTGCCTGCCTCGCTTCGAGTAAATCTATTAACACTGGCTAAGAAGACCTTGCTCCGGCCATCCCTTAGTATAAATACCTTTTGCGAACTACTCAACAGGTAAAATATATGATTAGGGCTAGAACCGGCGCTAAAGTCTATATTTATAGGAAATTGTAAAGAGCTATTATTCGAATAATGCCCGTGTGCTCAGTTGAAGACATTACCTACCTCTGTATACATGGCCTCGTACCACTAAGATTACCCCGACACCGACTATGCCGCCCCCTGACATAGATGACATGTCCCATCAGTAGACTAACAAGAGCGTTCAGCAAGGGGGGTGAGACTGTTGGCAATCCCGTAATATGAGAATATGACGTAACATTTATGGGTGACGGGCTAACGGAGAGCACCCCAAAATTATATAGGCGCTCTAGGTATACAAGATGCCAGTTGTTTAGTAAATGAGGGAGTATATAGTGAATATAAAATATGCGAAGTTGCTGACTTCCAACGGATATAGGGGCAGGGGTGTAGCAAGTATCATACCTGTGTCTACCGAGTAGATATATGGTAGTGACTACATAATGATGTCCCGTACTAGTATTTTTAAAGAAGTCTATCTGAAGGGGGTATAATTCTATTTTGGAGGGAGTCCACTACCATGTCTAAACGGCGCTAGACTTAGAAGGTACGTGAATTTGGAAATAAAGTCATAACTTAACTTGTCCACACCCTTAGAAAGGCACTAGATATTATAATAAGTATATCTCACTCCTTGAATACTATATATATTGGACTCTGGTACATAAAAATGCTCCGAGATTCAATTAACTACCTGTTAACTACCTAACCTACCTAATGAAACTCGGAAGTTTCGAGACTATGTTAAGTATATTATACACATTTATATAGATTTAACACGAGTTTAAGTGCTATTACGGCGTTCCTTATAATTATTGGAAATTTCGAGTTTACACGTTGGCTATTTTGCCGCCATATAGAGTTAAGATGGAGTTGCTGGCTAGTTCTGTTGGTGCTGAGGAGTTAACTTATATCAAAGAGGATATATTAATGTAGCCAGTATTAAACTTCAAAAGTTCTATTCAGACATGGTATCCTCATTAAAAACATGTATCTTTCCGTTACACCCGTATTTGGATATGTATTAGGAAGGTTGCGGGGCTTAACATGGAACCATGGAATTTAGGTATATTTGAATCCGGACTCTAGAACCAACAGTCGGTACCGGGGCTTGCCCGGGGATTCCGGGGTGGATACATACTAAATACTGTGGGTACCTATGCACCCCAATAACGGTTGTTGAAATGTGCCTAAGGTAGTAGTTAGCGGCTGGGACTGTTTATTCTCTTTCCGATATACCGGGGTGTTTGATTGCATTAGCAGACTACTTAAGCAAGTCGAGATATGTAGGTATACAATCTTCTAAATACTGCTGCCTAAAGGTTTATATTTTAGGAAATTCTGCTTGTTTCCTCTTTGTTTAAGAGGACTTTGTTTTCTTGAAACATGGTTGTAAGCTATTCGGCAAACTTTTAAACCACGATCTATTTGGGGCGTAAATCTATGCTCGTAGAAGTACTGAATGTGAATTGTTAATTTAATCACAACAAGTCAAAGCTCTCATGCTCCTTTCTTAGCTGGTAATTGTACCTAAAACTTATTTAAGGTAACTATTTCTATTAAATACTAGGGACATGATTGTTTTTCCAATAGTTACATTGTTTTGAATAGTTTATCACTAAACTACCTATAAACCAGGCTAAACAAATTGTATTAAAATAACTACCTGTTATACTAAACATAAACGAGATGCTGATGAAGATATTGCCTGATATCCCTGATAGCCTGAGTGGAAGTATATAACTACCCGATCACCGATCAATCCTGCTGACTGCCTAATTTCGCTAAAGGTGTTGGTACTAGTAGGGCTGAAGGCCCATTGTAACCCGCCGTTTTAGGTCTATAATTGTCATGATAGGTTACTTCTTCAAGGGGTATTTGTGGATTCAGGTACCCGAACCAACCTTAATTATTTCCCGCTTTTCCCGCTCAATTGGAATTCAGAGGCCGCCTATGAGATTCAAATCCGTGACCAGCCTTTTTGATTTTGTATTCTCATTCCTCTTGCCTCTCATAAATGGAAAGCTAGGTACCTAGGCGCCTGCAACGATGTTTACCTAGGCATAGTCAACTATCGCGGTTTAATATATCTATTGTGCGACTTGTAGATCGTGAGAATTTAATCCTTGGAAATCGACATATCTCCTTACATTTTATACCACTCCGTATAGATTGACTTGGACAAGCAAACACCTGGTGGATTTTGTAATATTTAATCATGACGCACATTAGTGCAGAGTCCGGCGCAAGGGAGTCTTTTACGACTGAACCCAAAACCTCGGGTACCAGCACGGACAAACCAGAGAATCGGCTAGTTGAGATCGATCAACCTGAAGCCATTGAGGTCAGTACCGACACCGACGCCGACGCCGAAGCAGCAGATGATGGTACTACGCAAAAGAAGCCCTTGGGGTTCTATCTCTCTTTCTTGGCTATCAATATCCTCGTCTTTCTATTTTCTCTAGATGCTACTACTCTCGCAGTGGCTATTCCCGTAAGTAATTAGTTTACCCCTTTTTTCTTCTTCTCCCCTCTACTCGATTTCTCGACTGGCTTTATGAGAATCAAGTCGGGGATGACCATACTGACATCACTTAGAGTATCGCGCAAGAACTCCATGGCAGTACATTGGAATCTTTTTGGGCCGGAATCGCTTACTATCTCGGCCTCGTTGTCAGTCAGCCCCTATTTGCGAGTATTTCCGACGTCTTTGGTCGGAAACCCCCGCTTTACGTAGCCTTCCTGCTCTTTACCGCCGGTTCTCTCTCCTTCTCCCTCGCCCCAAATATGGCTGCTGTCATCGCTGGCAGGGTCGTCCAAGGCCTAGGTGGTGGCGGTCTTGATGTCCTTGGCGAGATCATAGTTTCCGATATGACCACTCTGAAAGAGCGGCCTCTATACGTCGGAATCATGGCCTTGCCCATTGCTATTGGTAGTATCCTTGGGCCAACTATCGGCGCGCTTTTCAGCGACTACGTTACTTGGCGGTGGATTGGTTGGATCAACTTACCGCTTTTGGGCATCGCTTTTCCCCTATTAGCCTTCTTTCTTCGTCTTCGGTCACTCGGCTCGTCGCTCGATGCCAAACTGAAGCGCTTAGATTGGAATGGTATGTTATTGCTGACGATAGGATGTACCGTGTTTGTGCTCCCCTTAAGCTGGGCTGATGCTCTGTACCCATGGGATTCTTATCAAACACTCGTTCCCTTGCTCCTAGGCGCCGCAGTCATAGCATTATTTGTGTTTTACGAAACGAAACCCGAGGCCCCCGTTATCCCACTTCGAATTTTCCGCTCTCGAACCGCGGCGGTTACCTTATGTGGCGCTTTTATTCATGGTATGACATTATACACACTTCTGCAATATATTCCATTGTCCTACCAAGCCGTTATGCTTGATACACGAATCGGAGCCGCGGTGTCGTTACTTCCTACTAGTGTTACCAGCGTCATAGGTGCTATTGCTTCAGTAATCGGAATCGGGAAGGCCGGGATGGGTTACCAAAGGAGGATTTGGCTATGCTGGGGCTTGGTGACTCTGGGAACCGGTTTGCTAATTCTATTAGACCCGTACTCATCGGTTGGTATGCGATACGGGATCCCTATCATTTGGGGTGCGGGAGTTGGTGCTCTACTCCGTCTTCTACATCTTCCCATGCAGGCAAGCGTATCTAGCGTTGATGACACTGGACATGCGATCGCCCTGTTGTTGACCTTCCGGTGTTTGGGTGGTCTAGTCGGACTCGCTATTGGTTCGACAATATTCAGCAGCACTTTTGGGTCCGCGATTGCTACGATTGGGGAATTGCCCGACTCCCTAAGTCTTCTCAGGGATCCGCACAATGCCGTCGCCTTTATTCCAATAATGCGAACCGTAAATCTTCCATTGGAGGTCATAGCACCCGTCTTACAAGCGTATTTGTCAGCCATGCGTGGCGTATTCTACGCAATGCTCGGTTTCTCTGGCCTTGGTTTCGTATCATCTTTGTTAACAGAAGAGTTGACTCTCCAAAAGACGGAACGCGGACGGCAGCACTTTGAAACATGATTTACCGCTACGATTTAAAGTGACCAAGTAGGGCTATGAAAGGTCAATCGACTTAGTTTGGCGACAGCGGGACTCTCAAATGATGAGATATTATAGTCCAGGAATATATTGATTAAGATATGGGAGGATACATGATAATGCTAATAGGGGTAGCAACGCCTTTAGATGTTGTTTAATATTAATGATAATAGTAAAGACACGACACGATATACATATTAGATTAGATATATAATCACGAAGACCAGATTCGCGACCGCTAGATTCGGTGGGCTCTCGTTTTACTAGAACACAACAGCTTTTCAGCCCCCATAAAACGCTTCCATGAAACACCATTTGAATAATAGGAATCACACATTGAATGTAAAGTACACCTCAAAACTATCACCTTCGTATCTTGAAGTTTCGAGAGGATACCAGCGAGGCAATTAGAGAAATGCGACATCTAAGGGGAAATATCTCATATACAAGGCACTCGCAAATATAAAAAGCGGGCAAGGCAGAGGTACCTAAGACATCTAGAACGGTGTCACCAATAAAGTTGTCATGGAGGCTATGTATTAATTATTCATATCTACTTTTCGACGACTACTTACGATAGAACTGAACAGTAACCCGGTATAAGTAATACCAATTCATAAACGGCCTATGTTCAGTGTGATTAATCCACTCTCTTGAGTAGCTGCCCGATGATAGCCTTCGAAACATCAGCCGACTCTAGAACGTCTTGGAAATACAAGTTCGGCCACATCTCCTCGATATTACACGCCGTATAGGTCGCGAGTAGGCTCCTCAGCTTGTCCTGCTTGCCCCCTTTATTCACCGTGTTCCTATATGAGTAGTCGATGAGCTGGGATATGTCGGTCACTCTCGTCCCCTTGTGTAGATTGAACACTTTCAGTGTCCGATGTAATTTGCGAATGCTGAGCTCCATAAGCGTATCGATACCGTAGCAATCTGCAAAGGCGTACAGACGCGCGTGTGAGAGGAAAACCTCGGAGTAGTTTGCTGAGGGGACCGTATTTGGAGTTTCCTTCACTCTCTTATCCGGCTCATCATTAATTTCCTCCTGAAATTCACGCCAGATGATATCCTTCTTTGACGGTGGTGGCTGCGGTTGTTCTTCGAAGAACCCCTTTTTCTTGTTTTTGTATCTTCTCGACACTCCATAGGCATCCCAAGAATCTACTGACGATCCACCAAACATAGAATGATTAACTACTAGCTCCTGAGCCGAAGCTTCCTCGATAATCTCTTCTCCGTCGACTACTGGTCCCGACGCGGATGTTGCAACTTCACTGCCTACCTTTCTTGTGAGTATATTTATGTCAGGTAAGTTCTAATAGCATACCCTTTTTCTGCTCTAGTGGTGTCGGCACATCTTCGAACGGTTCCGCAGCCTTATAATCCCCTGTGTATGCAAACTCGTAGAACCGGATAAACGTTCCCTCGTCGACGTCGGGCCATTCCGTAAATCCTTCATTTCCTTCCTTCCATTCGCCGTTGACCAAAGTCCCGAGGGGTTTAGACATCCGCGCGACCAGCTCAGCATGCATAAAGAACTCTTTCTTGTCCGGCCCGACGAGGAATCTGAACGGCTTCGAAGCGGCAATACTAGAGAATAATGTAAGTTGGTTTCTATAATAGGATTGACTCCTTTAATTTGCGCTAGTCTTACATTGCATATGGGACGCTTGCCATTGTCAATACTTGGATAATGAAATTACATCTAAAAATAAATAATCATCTGAGAATTTGATGGTTACTTAAAGGATGGGTTAGTATTATATTGAAGACAGGTGGGAGACTTCGTTTGTAGTTTGTACGCGAGGCTCGGGCTGCTGCGGGGTTCTGTAGCAAGCCGTGTCGACAACCAGCCTGCAGAAAGTCGTGCAATGCTACCAAGGCGATAGGTCATTAACTACCCAACCTAGACATCGCAATGTGATATTCAAAACAACGCTGACAACGCTGACTTTGAGTCCTAAGACAAGCCAGCTCTCTAGGTCTGTCATACATATCTTAGGTGCCTAGGTAACCAATGGAACATGGAACACAGCATAAGGTAACGTTCAAAAGCATGCGTGCCACCTAATGCATGTCGTGAGTAGCAGACAAGCATTGGCCAGATCGGAAGACCGCATAAGAGGTACCTAGGTAGGTAGAAAACTTACCCAGATGCCAGTCAGCCTACTCATGACTTAGCCACAAATTCTGCCTCGTATTTATATCCTCAACGAGTTCTACTATGATCCGAAAAGACATTTACGTTAGTATTTATAGAATATTAGTATAATATTTAAGACGGCCCTTAGGGCACGCCGGCTACTCTTCCTGCTTGCATATTATAAGCCAAGTTAGCCGCTATAAATGAGGCCCGAGTCCCATCTATCTAAAAAGATCATGTCGTTATCATGCATCCCTTTCTATTATAACCTATAACTCAATATCAGAAAAGTCGTCGTGGGTCGCCGTCACCGTGGCCAACTTTCTTCAGCCAGAAACGCCGCACCCGAGTCGCCGAAAGCCTCTATATCCGAATCCGCTTTTTTTGCGCCGAGTTGTATGTACATTCGTTCTCATCGGAAATTAATTACCCCTAATACCTGCGTGAAGTTCTTGCTTCTCGGAAGTAATTATATTGCATAGGATCCTGTTCGGGCGGCCCGAGGTCTTCTTCCTGCGGCAGACCACCATAACCTCGCGGGCCGCCGCCCAACATTCCTGCACCACCTGGTGCCCTGACAGGAGCAGCTATTGGCATCGCTGCTGCATTTCCTACCAGGTTAGATCCACTATCGTTTGCATGCGCATACAATGGGCTACGCGATCGACTAATACTGGGTTCGGGAGCGTAAGGGTTACCTAAGGGTTGGTTGTATCCGCTTGGATATGTCATACCTGCGTCAGAACCAGGTGAAAGCGCTCTGCTCATCAATCCTGGGCTATCCAGCCTGGGAATGCTTGGAATCGTCGGGCTTCCTGATCTAGACGTTGGCTCACTCCCATTCCATAAACTACCAGGCGTCCCAGGGCGCATAACATCATTGGAACGGCCAAAGATATCGCCGCCACCATGTTCGGCCGCAAATTCAGATCGTGTCTTGTAATACTCGAAGTCAAGCCTTGATTCTGGCACTATTTCAAATCCCGGTATGCCCGCCATTTTCCCAGGTTTACCAGCATTCATTGGATTCATGATGTAGGCATCTGAATAGCCAGATGTAGACATCGTATCTCCAGAGTAAGCTTCACGGCCATCCGTTAGGCGCCCTTTGTATATGGAAGCTAAAATATTCTGAGCCTTTGCGTGTACCATTGGCGTGATGAGAGGTTTGTAAAGAGCGGGATGACCAAAGCGATGAGCGAGTCCAGCCGAGCGTAATGGGTCCTTCTGCATAGTCCCTTCAGGATGTTTCTGGATGTTGCGAGTCGAATAGAAATGGATCTTGGCATCGAATGTTCGAGAACAATATACTTTGAAGATTACCATAATAAATGGTAAAGGAATGGCTGCAAAGGCCATTGTGTGGAGTCCGTCACCATGCACCCAAGCCGTTAGGAAGACCACCAGATTCGAAAGTATAGTGCCAAAGACGAAGCGATTGAACAGGACTCGCCAGAACATCCCGCCAGACTCCGTCTTTGTCACAAAGATGTAAAGCAGCAGGTACTTCTTCAACCATACATCGATAGAAAAGTATAATGCCGCAGCCGGAAGAACAAGGGGCTGGAGGCAGCTAAAACCTAAAGCCACAGTGGAGTAGAACAAAAAGTAGTTATAGTAGCTAGCATAATCGAAGGACGGAGGTGCCGTTAGTTCGATCATCTCCCTCGGCGTGGGACTCGAAAATTTGCGCATGAAGAAGCTATAGATGAAGGTCCACAGTTGGGCTAAATCGATGGCAGCACCCAAGTTTCTCTGCAATAGCCAAGTAACCCAGAATGATGAGATATCACACAACGAGATAAAGAGGGTAATGCCGAAGTTTGATAGCGTATCCCAAGCCTTCTGCGGGTCGCTGGCAACAGACGAAACCAAATTCCAGATAGTGCTGAAAAGACAGAAGACGATTAGGTTGTTGAAGACGAAGAAAGCGTACAATTTAGCAACGACGTGGCGCTCGCGTCCGGTCTTCGTGCGATCACCAGCTCTAATTGCAAGTCGACGGAAGATAATAGGAAGCACTAGGTAGACCAGAGATAAGATGGCCGGAGACGCAACACCTTGAACAATGGACCAGAACCCAGTATTGCCGGACAGCTGGGCCTGAAAGGCAGGCCAAACCAAACCTAAGTTACTTAAATTGACTAAGAAAATAGCAATCATAGCACTAGGCGCAATCCAGATGATCGTTAGTATAGCAATCCAGAAGTTGATAATCATCCTTCTCCAGCTCCGCGTCGCCGGGGTAAGGGGCATGTTATCCCATATAATGTCATTTGGTCTCGGAGCCAAGACGATGGTAGCACCCTGAGGCTTCTTCTTACGCAGGGCGTATGCGATACTGTGGGCTTCGGAAATATCATCGTAACTTGCAAAGCCGTAAGATAAACTGCTGCGTTTATCAATATTGGCCCGGGCCTCCTTCACTTCTACTTCGAGTTCTCTTATTCGCTGAGTAAGGTATTCAATAGCATCAACCTTCTGTCCCTTCGGATAAGTACTATATGATGGGTCCTTCTTGGACGGATAGCACACGGGCCGAGCAGCTGGTAAGTTTTGAGGGTCTTTGAGATATATGGCCAACACCTTCTCGAGCTTTCGAACGGTATGGTCGTGTTGTTGGATTAAATTAGGCAAATCCCTAACGTTGCGAGCAGCGGCTGTCCTAGCAAATGAAGCGTGCGGGATGACATCGTCGATAATCCTTGCAATACCTTCATCACTGGCATATTTTCGGGGAATATCGTTCAACTACTCTTGGTAAGTTTTGATATAAACGATATGGGAGAAACAAGGACTTACCATTAGGGTCCGAGCGGATAAACTCTGCTGGTACTCTTTGGTTTCAAAATATACTCGTCTAAGCTTCAGAACTTCCCTATAGTTCCACCACAGAAACCCGATGATGACGAAGTTAAATATATAACCTGTTACCACAACTGCCCAAACAGGTTGATCGTTGACATTGGAAGGTGTCAATCTCATGAACCATCTCTGGTTGCCTGTCTTGTCGCTGTTAAGAGTGTAGAAGACGGGGAGGAGAATTCCACAACCGACGACGCCAAGCACAAGAAAGATGTTGCGGCACATGGTTGTGAATCTTATAAATATGGCAGCGTCCATGCCGGCGTGGGATATCATATCTTTCTCACTCGTCCTCCATAACGGCGGGATCCACGCAAGATACCCCTTACCAATCGGAGGTGGTGCATGCTCTTCGTCGGCATGTTTAAGCTTCGGTGCATAGACAACGGAATTATATGGTCGAACAAACGAGAAAGCGATGGCGATAAAGAGTGTGAATCCTACTGATGTACCCAAGGCAGACCAGATAGCACCATCTGTAAGCTATGACGAAGTTAAGTTAGCTATCTATTCTGCAATAGAGATACGTAGGTAAGTAGGTAGGTTGATCTAATTACCGTCTGTTTAAAGGGGTTCCGCAGCAAGTCTAGCAGCTCCTCAACCGGACTTGGTCCGTCCCTGGGTAGCAGGAACCGCGCATGAGCCCAGACATCCATACTACTACGGAAGTCTGTTTGGGTAGCCTTCTGTGGCCAGTGGTGGAAGTGGGCTCCAAAAAAATTGATTTGAGGCCTGAAGAGGCAACTTCAGTGGCCAATTGTCTAAAAAACGTATTCAAATTCGTAGATTCGTATAGGGCTCATCCGCAGCGTCTATAGAGCATTTGATAGTCCAATATCTTATAGTGATATATATATATGTTATCGTCGGGTTCGGTAGCGAAAGTATTCTAGGGTCTTGTAGTCTTTCCTAACAAGAGAACACAAGCTCTTATTCTCTTATTCTCTAACAAAGGCGTTCGTTATGGTCGAGATGCTACTTAGGTCGAAATGCACAAAGCAACTGCAAACGAGCGACGTGACCGTAGGAATAAATCGAGAGTCGAACAAGTAACACGAGCGAAGGGAGAAAGAAATATCCTATATTACGTAGGTAGGCTCGAGGTATCGTAGTTTGAGGTACGTAGTTGGTGTTGTTGGTAGGGAAGAGAGAAGATGGAGGAGAGCCAAGATCGCGCCTATCAAGATCTGATAGCAGCGTGGGGATAACGACAAGAGATATGTAGGTACCTAAGGTATCTAGGTAAGCATGTACCTAATCTACATGTATGTACTTGGGTTTGGATAAGACCCTATATGCGTGTATGTAGAAAAGAAGGTATCGTCATATACAATGAAGAAAACGAATACCTTATTTGAGAAATTTTTGGAAATTTCAGGAACATTGAATGCACTGATAACTTGAGTCAGGATCCCTTCTGAACTTTTTAGATCCAGGGGATACTTACCTTGTACCTTACTGATTGAATGACGAAAAGCCGCATTGCCGGCTGGAACACGTCGAGCTACGCACCACATAGTACATGCACTAACCCGCTCTAGCTCACTTAACGAGTCGCTACATACGAGCTACATACGAAATAAGCGTTTATCAAATACTCTAGATTGGAAGATGGGAAGATGGGAAGATTGGAAGGTTACAGCTAAGTTTCTGTTTCTACAATTAATAGCCTATTCCATGTACAAGTGCCTGAAGATGTATGCATAGGTACCTACATACCTACCTACCTACCTACCTACATAGCATATGTACAGATGATCCCTTTGCAACCATACACCGTATAATACAAGATTTCCGAATATCCGCGTACCAATGCCTTATAACTGCATAATGCTCAAACATCAAAATCGACACTTATCCTACCATCTCACTATGTACCCTTGAAGAAGCTTCAAATGAGACTCGAAGCCAAACATTTGTGTCCAATCGCATAACAAAAATAACGAAACCGCTCAATCCCCACTCACAACTTCTATTTTTGACTGGTCCATCCCTAGGGGCAACACTATCGCATAGCCAATGAGACCGTAAGATCCGGGGGGTATCTCAGTGGGGCCATTCTAGAATACGAGCTCGACCGCCAGAGGTATGCAAGACATTGTTGGCCTCAACGTTGTCTTTAAATGGCCTTACGCGCAGGTCATTCCGTCTCATATATCACGCGCTTACAGACGCGTGAATATAAAAATACCTAATATAGCAAGGGGTTGCGAATGCTCGAAATGACCAACCATTATACATTCGACGTATATGTACCTAAGCCTTCGATCTGAATTTATCGAGTGCCTACCATAGTGCCCATCTATTTACATGTATGTACTATGTATGTAGAAGATACAAGGTCCAGTATCTGTAACGTAGTAAGGGTCGCCGCCGATCCCCCGAACCAGGGTCTCGGGAATTGGGGCTTATAATCCACTATCTAAGAACCTCATCCTTGGCAATGTGTAAATCTAACTTTCAAGGCTCCTAAACTACTAAACGACAACCAATAGAGTATTCAAGAAATTACTCATTACACGTACACACATGTACGTATGTACTGCATTTAGTTGGTAAGATGTCGCGGCCGGTGGCCTCGGTCTCCTAAACGGCCTTTCTTGAATCAGGCTAAGAAGCCGATACGCTCGGCCGGCTTAGTGCTACCACGCTTCGGATATCCAGCCGTACCGCAAGACATTACCATGGCAAAATCTTTCGCTCGGCTCACAATAACGATGCATTTCGAAGATTTATGTGCGGATATCCTAATATCTCTTCCGTGTATCCGTTAGGGTCCATGTGGGTGACCCCACGTGACGAAAGGCATCAGTACCAACAACTAATTATTCGTGGGAAAAGGTGGCTCCTAATCGATGATATAAACGCGTACCAAATTATGAATTGGTCGTTCCTACACTAAAGATTCTTCCTAACATAGAAATATGCCGCAATTGCCGAGCGAAATGTAAGACCTTTAAAGAGAGGACTTCTGTTTACATTATAAGAAGTCCCACGCGCATATTCTTCATACTCGCTCATGAATTCTTTCGCTCTAAATTTGACCTTCAGTTTCCTTCACGATTGATTTTACGGCGTTTAGACTAGAAATGAGACCTGCCGTTCATAATAGTTATTCATGTATAAATACCCAAGTCAGCATACATCAAGAGTCTTTGAGGACCTTAATAATAGGTAAGGATATTGCCCAAGCGCGACGAGGTACAACTTAATAGTTTTAGTGCTTAATATATGTTCGATATATTATTAAAATTGTCTTACAGAAAATTAAGCTCTAGTGTCGAGTTGCACTCACAAGTAGGGCTGACCAATGCCATCCAACATAGTCTTTAGTACCTAATGGAGAAGACTGAGACTAAGGTACTGCCTCCACAATACCCCGTAAGAAACTTAGGTGAAGTTTCTATCAAAAGCCACTAGGTTACAGAAGGCTACTTATAAGAATGTTGCATAATGCATCCCACAATCCATAAGCTTGCAAGGCGGCCTTCGCCTCTTTGATACTCGTTCGAGGTGTAAATGTACCTAAGTTACTCGGATATACCTCTTATAGACTGCGGGTTCCAATCATTATTCGGAGCTTCAAGTCGTGTGTCACCCGATAAAATATAAGACTTGATATATAAATAATAACTTTCAATAACGAGAGTACGCTTGAGCACAGTCTTTGTCAGACATTGTACCCTTAATTAAGGTCATACATAGGGTGAATATCAGAATAGATAAGTTAAACCATTATCGCCTATCTTCTACCTTCTTACGAGGGCGCTACGCGCCTCCTATATAGGAGATCTACTCCTACATCTACCCCTAATTCACTTGTAGCCTAACAGTCATATCGAATGTTCTAACTATGTAAGCTCTCTTATAACTAGACGTAGGGTAATAGATTAGAAACAAAACATCCTAGAGGAGAGGCGTAATTTATAAGAAGCATAATGATTTTCATCCTACTTCAAGAGGCATAGATGGAAAGGTCGTGCATTGATACACCGTGTAGGTTTTGAGAAGCGTCCTATATTATAACAATGTGACATGGCGATATAACCACCTGAAGTTAAAGCACCAATAACCACATACCCAGATAATTAATAACCAGTATTATCCCTAAGCAATAGACCCAATAGTTTGTTCTAGACTTCTGCCAGCCGGGCAGATACGATTGAATGTGGTATGGAATATCAATTGAATCAGATACCTGCTCGTAGTTATAGACTTGGAGTAGATTAGAAGGGAAGTTTTCACGAGGTGGACCAAGAAGCTAGGCAATAACTTCGTTCCGCGAGGAACTCTAAACCATCTACGGGAACATATGGTTATAAGGTAGGTATGCTATTCTTTTGTTCTATGTAAATGTCTCATCTAAAATCTTAACAGAAGTTAATCTTGCTTCATCCCCTCTCCATCTAACCATTCCGGAGTCATATATTTCAGTTTCTTATATTCTATGCAATATTTATTTTAAGATTCTATATTGATCATTTTTATAGGATACCTACTTTGGGTAATCCTAGGACACTATCTTCGACTAGCTAACGCTACGTTGCTTGCGTCGCACAACACACATTCCCATCGCACAGGCCTCTGGTTTTCCTTCCATGTATGCAACGACAAAAAAGGGAATTGACCCTTATTCTTGATCATTCAAATATCAATATGTACAAAATAGGATGAATGTAAAACATTACGCCTCACAAGCCTGTGGATAGCAACTCCCACTGACGCCTCCGATATTCCCAGTCCACGGCCTTACAAGATAATCGAATCGATGCATAGGAAGGGGTAAGAATGAACAACATCCATCCGTCATTTTAGTTTAGATTTGATCCGCAGCTCCCTGGCTTCTGGTCTTTCTTGCCGTCCTGCCAACGGGGAGTGGTGCTTTTTTATCTTTCTTCGATTCTTTCTTTGGTCGACCAACTTTCTTGGACGTGCCATTAGTATTAGCTCCATTGGTCTTTTGCTTCTTCTCGGCCGGTGCATCTTCCGGGGACTCCTCCTGCGTAACATCGTCATTAGATGCTTCAGATTCACTTGGCTTGCGTTTCTCTCCAGTATTTGCTTCTGGTTTATCAGGCTCGGCAGTAACCGGTACTGGATCAGCTTTCGGAGTATCGTTTGCTGGTTCTTGGACGGGCAATGCCCCAGTCATCTCAGCAGGCTGAGGTTGAGCCGCAGCTGGCGCATCTTGATCGTGAACCTCTTCGATAGTAACGGGTTTAGGAGGCTCTTTAGCTTCACCATTGGTAAGTGATGGTGGATCAGTTGCTATCTTCGTAGTAGTAGTAGTAGACTCTGTAGGCACTGTTTCGGCTGACTTCTCCGGTTGCGAAGCCAATTTGTCAGCAGCGTCTATCTTCTCGGTCAATTCCTTTGAATCAGTGGTAGCAACATCGTTTTGCGCCGGGGTTTCGGAGTTAGGCGCAGTTGCCGCCCCGGGAGCTACGACATTGGCCACAGTCGATGGCTCCATGGATTCTTCTCCTGGATTAATGGGACTCTTCGCAACTGGCGGGATACTAGGTTGCGACCCAGATGTTGTTACTTCGCTACTCGTGCCTAGTTCTATACAGTTAGTGTACTGTGTTGAATATATTGCGATCCAGTCGCATAACCGTATAAGTGCGTATGAGCTTTCAAAATAGCTCAATTGGGCTCGGATCAGGGTCGCAAAATCTTCTACGGTATATAGGCCGTAGAGTTATTGGAAACAATACCTTTTTCGATGCCGTTGGTAATGCTGTCGGCCATGTTGATGACGTCAGAAGAGCTAGCTGAAGAATATGCACAGTGTGCGATAGTTGGTATAAGGGGATCGGTGCAAAAGGAATACGCGAGCTAGAAAGTATAGCAATGTAAAAGTTTTGATGGAAATTTGATGTTGAGTGTTATAAGGCTTTTACAGAAGCGTTGTTAGAAGCTGACATGAAAAGAAGAGAAAAAGGAATAGAAACGGAGGAAAATTGAGGTTTGAGGTCGACCAAGCTTCTTGATCCATCTCACAGTTCAGTAGTACGAACGAATCAGAAACGTCGACGGACCGGGAAAACTATTGAGGATGAGGAAGCTTCCATTCCATATCCATTTGCTCTCAGATCCTTACGCAACCGAGACACAAACATGCATATGTAGAATAAATCGGGCAAGGGGTGGACAGGGGAGGAGCATGGAAGCATGGAGAGCTAGGGAACACTTGCATCCGACTACCAATAAGAAACCACCAATGGGACCAAATAGGACCAATAGGACCAATGAGGGGAAGCTGCAGAATACATAATTGTGAGAGTTGGAGCCGGGGGAGATCTAGTTGACCATTAGGATTTACGGATTTATAGAATTTACCCAAGAGAATTATCAGACCATTATCTACATACACTCAACTGTACGGCATATACTGTAATGATATATTGTAACGTACTTGTGTAAGTTATGAGTATCGAACATGAAGTTCATTACCTATATTATACATTGTACATGATAAATGGTATAGACAAGACGGACCGATGCTAAAAGGTTCAAATGTTATGAGAAGACGGAGACTATTGTGAATGTGAATTGTCATTTGTCAGCTTGTGGGATGACGTTTGCATCGGAAATATCTGTTTTCATATCATTTACCTAACAACAGCATGGATCGCATACATACCGTACCACCCGGTTAAGGACATAGTATTTAATATTATATTCGCACAGTCTAATAAGTAAGACGAATACCTAGACAGACTTAACAGATAATGTATTCAATCATTTTCGGTTTCGATGTCGTAAGGTAAGTTCCTTTACAAACCTAATATAGGTACATTTACCGTAAGCTGAGGCTCACGTAGAAAACGGCGTGATAGGTGGATTTTAAGAGATGGAAATTGATGATCTACATTGGTAAAAGGTTGAAATCTTATTTGTTATGCACACGACATGATGATTGAACAATTCCAAAATTCCGAACCAAATTTATGCCGACTAGCCGATATTCTGCCGCCAAGCACTAAGGGGAATAGGCATTGCGTCACGTGGCTAAAACTGCTGAAATTTAGTTAGCACGTGCAAACCCTCTTCCCCAAAATCAACAGGTTAGCTCCACTTTAAACTCTCCTTCTATCCTCCCAAGACTCAACTACGAGTCGCGCATCACCAACACCCAGCCTTGCGAGCCTCTTAGAACAAAGACGTTCTAGAAGCCAAGTCTTAGCGCTAAGAAGCCAAGCCTTGGGTAAACTTGGGGCCAAGCCGTATGTTACCAATTACGAAGGTTGATTCTTCGCGTGCTGTGCCGAACCCCGCGACTATCTCTTGCTTAGGAGCCTCATCCATCTTTTATGTAGTGATGTGGTGTTATCTCTGACGTTTTAATTTCTTGGGACCGACTACATGCCAATATTTTCTGCATGTATTAGCCAATTAGAAACCTTCATACGCACAATACCCACGCTAAACAGCACCTCGGTGACTTATCAACTCCTCGAGCATACTAGAATGCATCATGATGGTGATAAGTGCTCTTGGTTTACTTGGCGCCGATGATGGAATCACAAAGATTTTGTATCTCCAGCGGCGTAGTTCCCCGCGCCTGGGCGAACTGTTTGCTCCCATTCGAGGTTATAAAAGAGATCCATATCCCGGATCTGTGCGGCTGGGCTTCCAAAAAGACTTGTGTGATCAGATGATTCCTTTTTTTCTAGGATCTTTTTTTCTATAAGCTATCTAGAAATATTTTAAGCTAAGACCAAAAATCTTGAAATTCATAGACGTATATACCTACAATTGTATTCATCTATGAGGAGCCGAGTTCTAAGTCGAGTCCTAAGCCGACAATATTCGTGTAAGCCCCAAACCCGATTCGATGGCTGGGCAATTTGAGCGCCATCCATTCCTCTTAACTGCCCAAGATGTTGCCAAGGAACTCGAGACAGACCTTGAAAGAGGCTTGTCCTCTGCCAAAGTCACGCAGCTACAGGAGAAGTATCCCCCTAATGAGTTAGATGTCGGCGGAGCTATTCCCGGGTATAAAATCTTCCTTAAGCAACTATTCAATGCTATGATATTGGTAAGTCACTTATACCATACCCGAGAATATGACTATAGAGCTAACCCTATATGATAGATTTTATTCCTTGCTATGGGACTAAGCTTTGGCATGAGCGATTGGGTTGAGGGTGGCGTCCTCCTTGCCGTTATTGTACTTAATGTTTCGATTGGGTTCTACCAGGAGTATGGTGCAGAAAAGAAGTTAGATGCTCTTAGAGCACTTTCCGCTCCTAGTGCTATGGTACTTCGTGATGGTAGGACTCGAGTAATTCCTAAGTAAGCCCGCATTATCATCCGTGTAATTACATTAGCTCCACAACAATGCTAACGTACCTATTCACAGTGCTGAAGTGGTACCTGGCGATATTGTCATTCTGAAAATGGGTGACACAGTCCCTGCCGACATCCGTCTTTTTGAAGCCATGAATCTGGCCGCCGACGAACAATCTCTTACTGGAGAGTCAGTTCCCGTTGAGAAGATAGTCGAACACCTGGAAGATGACGACCTCGGCATTGGCGACCGGATAAACATTGCCTACGGAACAACAACTATTCGAAAGGGACGTGGTAGGGGTGTTGTTATCTCTACTGGTATGCAGACCGAGGTTGGCAAGATTGCTGCTTCGACTGCAAAGAAACATCGCAAAGCCGGTCGCTCTATGAACTATAAGAAGTACGGAAAGCGACAGCCGATTATTGGTCTTTTTAGGCGCATATACGATTTCATTGGCAAGTTCCTCGGACTGACTGAAGGCACGCCGCTTCAGATCAAGCTAGCAAAATTGGCCTATGTACTTTTCGGCTGTGCTCTATTACTTGCCGTCATCGTATTCGCCGTCAATAAGTTTTCTGTTGACCGGGAAGTTGTCATTTATGCTATAAGTACTGGTATTGCCATCATACCTGAATCTCTTGTTGCGTAAGTTCTCGTCATATATATATATCCTTGCGCCACTACCACTAACATATTTTCCAGAGTCTTGACTATTACTATGGTTGTTGCTGTTACTGTTATGCGTAAGACCAATGTAGTAGTCCGAAACTTGTCCGCTCTAGAAGCTCTTGGTGGTGTTACCAATATCTGCTCTGACAAAACAGGCACCTTGACTCAAGGGGCAATGATAGTGCGGAAAGTATGGATTCCCTCCAAAGCAATTTATACCGTTGAAGACTCCAAGCATCCAAGTAACCCATCTGAGGGGAGAGTCACGTTCTCAGAGGTTGATGACCAAGACCAAGAGCCTGAAAAAAGAGACTTTGACCAGGAACGTAGCGCGGCAGTTCTTAAGTTTGACGTCCCAGACGAGAAGCTCAATCCTCCTAGACAGAAGAAGGAAGACGAGAAAGAGGCCACTATGAACCCTAAACTAGAGGCCTTCCTTCTTTCTGCAGCGCTTTGTAACCTTGCTACAGTTAGGCACGAACCAGAGCCTAGCGATGGTCGTCCCGAATGGCAAGTTACTGGCGAACCGACCGAGATTGCCTTACAAGTATTTTCATATCGTTTTCAGAAAGGGAAGAAGATCATGGAGGCAGAAGGCTGGAAGCAAGTTGCCGAATTTCCCTTTGACAGTGGTATAAAGCGTATGTCTGTTGTCTACAATGGTCCAAACCTTGATCATAGTATGGTATTCACCAAGGGCGCCGTCGAGCGAGTCATTGACCTTTGCTCTACCGTCGGTACCGAAGACTCCCAAGAGCCAATGACTGAGGAGTACAAGGAGCGAATTCTAAAACAGATGGACGTCTTTGCTAGCCAAGGGCAGCGTGTTCTAGCCATCGCTTCTCGACCGTGGGAAGGGAAATATCAGGAAAAGACTACAGCTGAAAATAACGAAGGGGACGACCCTCTGCGGAAGCAAGTGGAGAGTGGCCTTACACTCTTGGGACTCGCGGGGATTTATGACCCGCCACGGAAAGAGACGACACCGGCGATCGCCGAATGTTCTACTGCTGGTATCAAGGTAAGTCTTTATATACTTTTAAACGCACATCGAAACATAATACCTAGGTACTAACCTACTATATCATAGGTACACATGCTGACGGGCGACCATCCTGCTACGGCCGAAGCGATTGCCAAGGAAGTAGGTATTATTCCCAGAAATCTAGGTGTTCTTAGCCATGAAATCGCCAGTGCGATTGTGCAGAAGGCAAGTGACTTTGATAAGCTTTCTGATGACGAGATCGATGCTTTACCGGAATTACCACTTGTTCTTGCACGTTGTGCTCCGGACACGAAGACCCGTATGATAGAAGCTCTCCGCCGCCGATCTGCTTATATGGCTATGACTGGCGACGGTGTCAATGATGCTCCGTCGCTATCCCGAGCTGATGTCGGTATCGCAATGGGCTCGGGGTCTGATGTAGCCAAGTCTGCAGCTAAAATCGTGCTGACTGACGATAAATTCAATTCCATCGTTGCTGCCATCCGCGAGGGTCGTCGAATGTTCGACAACATCCAGAAATTCATCCTGCATCTACTTACCTCGAACGTGGGAGAAGTTATTCTTTTGATATGCGGCCTTGGATTTCAGGACGAAACAGGCCTTTCGGTGTTCCCCATCTCGCCTCTCGAAATTCTTTGGATCAATATGGTAACTTCATCGTTCCCCGCCTTCGGCCTCGGTCGTGAGCCTGCCTCTCGTGAAGTGATGCGTAAACCTCCGCACGATAGGAAGCGAGGCGTATTCACGAACCAGATCCTGGTCGATATGCTTGTTTACGGACTGCTAATGGGCACCTTATCACTTATGTCATTTGTCATCGTCATCTACGGGGTGAACGGTGGGCAGCTAGGCGTAAATTGCAATAGGGAGTATGGCCCTGACGGACTTTGCGAGCCTGTGTTCCGGGCGCGAGCCACGGTGTTCGCGGAGCTGACGTGGCTGATCCTTATTAGCGCCTGGGAGTTTAAGGACATTCGCCGGTCTATGTTCCGTCTCAACCCAGATGACAGCTCCAAGTTCCCGCTATTCAAGGACGTCTACGAGAATAAGTTCTTGTTCTGGGCCGTGGTACTAGGCGCTATTAGCGTGTTTCCTGTTGTATACATTCCTACAATAAATACCAACGTCTTCAAGCACATTGGTATCAGTTGGGAATGGAGTCTTGTTGTCGTCGCGACCATTATATTCGTTGCTGGTGTGGAACTCTGGAAGTTGGCTAAGCGTCACTTCAGATTACTCGAAGATGCTGCTGTCGTAAGAGGTGCGTTCTCTCAAGGTAGCGAGGAAGGTAGCCGCAAGTTCCACCACACGTTCAGCTTCAGCAGTTTAAAGAGCTGGCGAAGTATTGGGCAAACCCATACTACTGATACCCGGGCTAGTACGAAGGAGAGGAAGGACACGAGTCCCGTATAAAGTCATACATCTTGGATACGACATAGTTTGTTGGCTGGATGAAAGCAATAATTATGCTCTCTCCGGGGTTGAAAAGTCGACATGATAAAATGGGGACGGTATTTACTAAATATTGTTTAGAAAGTCGAGGAAATGTTGCTCGGCTAGGATACACGAAGGATACCAGATAGTGTAATTATTGTAGATACCATGTTTACGAAGGTTATGTATTGCTTCCGATTATTTCAATTTTACCTACCTACACAGGATGGCCCAGAAATATAAATATGATATACTCACAATGAATTAGTATATAATAACTCTTTGAATATTAATTTTGACGTTGTTTTAATATTATAACTTCATCTTTATTTGTTTTTCGATCTATTCTATGTCCAAAATGAAAAGGGGTAATGAAGGCCGAAAAGGGGCTAAATTATGCTGAGTCATCCGACCCGTAGCATTGCCCCACGCCCCAGATCTTTTTATCATTTAGCGTGTTCAATTGTTAATTGTCCCTTGTTCCTTGTCAATTGTTCCTTTAACCCAATTATCGAAGTTACGCGCCGAATTCCAACTTCACATCACCCAACTTCAGTCCACTCCTTTGCCCTGTATCTGTAACTTTACTTCACTTTCTACCTATACTAATTCCAATTCCTCTTATTTTGAACCCTTATATCCTAAATAATCAAGGTCGAAATCACAATGGCTCCGACAAAAGCGACCGCAACCAAGGACAAGTACTCGGTTATCCTGCCGACGTACAACGAGCGCCGCAACCTACCCATCATTACCTGGCTTCTCAACCGCACCTTTACCGAGAAGTACGTTATCTCCCCTCCTTATTTACTCCTTGGGTATGATTAGGAGCTAACTGCGGTATAGCGACCTCGACTGGGAACTCATCATCGTCGATGACGGCTCACCCGACGGAACGCAGATTGTAGCGGAACAACTGGTCAAGGCCTACTCGCCGCACGTAGTGCTGAAGACGCGATCGGGTAAGCTCGGGCTAGGAACCGCATACGTACACGGACTACAGTTTGTGACGGGCAACTTCGTCATCATCATGGACGCCGACTTCAGTCACCACCCCAAGTTCATCCCGCAGATGATTGCGCGCCAACGGGCCGGCAACTTCGACATTGTTACAGGGACCCGGTACGCAGGCAACGGTGGCGTGTACGGCTGGGACCTCAAGCGCAAGTTTGTTAGCCGCGGCGCCAACCTATTCGCCGATACCGTCCTGCGCCCCGGCGTCAGTGACCTAACCGGCAGTTTCCGCCTCTACAAGAAGTCCGTCCTGCAGAAGGTCATTGAGAGTACCGAAAGCAAGGGCTACACCTTCCAGATGGAGATGATGGTGCGCGCCAAGGCCATGGGCTTCAGTGTTGCTGAAGTTCCCATTAGCTTTGTCGACCGTCTCTACGGCGAGTCGAAGCTTGGTGGTGATGAAATCGTCGAGTATGCGAAGGGCGTGCTCAGCTTATGGTTGAAGGTTTGATGTGGAAAATATACCCCGGCTAGGTGTGCAAGGGGTAAAGCAATTGAGTCGGCTTGGCCTCTGGTTAGATAGTTTTATCTATGTATGTACCATCGATGCTTATACATACTAAGTTAAAGCAGGCGAAATATTGTGATATCTATTTATGAGCGATCAATTGTTTAGAATGTGAAGCTCGGCGGGGAATTTCTTACAAGCCGTTTTTTAAGCGGCTTCCTCCCTATTATTTACTCAATTGTCATCTACCATAATACATGATAGCTAAGGTCTCATATCCCTAAACAGACACATCGATACGATAAACCCTTCTCCTAGTATCGCAATAAGAAACAAACCTTTTATTACTCTTACGAAACTACGAGCTAATGAAAATCAAAACAGCCGAACGTCCATCAGTACAATCCTGACAGCCAAAATGGTGAAATAGTAAGAGGAAAAGTATCGCTTTCCTCGGACGGCCCCCGACCGTATACCTTACCTCGACACGAGAACTACGTTCCGAGAAAGTATGTTAGGGGATAAATTACTCACCAAGTTAACATTTTTCAATCTTTCTTGCATTCTCAGTAGTCCTCAGATTCGAACGTCTCTGAGACTGTAGAAGCTCAATAAACTGCCGTCCTCCCCCGAAGTTACCTAAGATTCAGGATTATGAGTAGCTCCGTGTCCAGGAGGCATGAAAAGGTTATCCCACTATAGCAATAAGTTAGCGATCGGTATTTTAATTAATGAAGGTTGGGGGGATTTAGCGAATCGAAACAGGTTATAGAGGGTAAGAAGAGGGTTGTTACATACATTCACTCTATCCTTATCAGGGTATTCAAAATATCCCGAGTCCCCCTGCCGATCCCGAAACCAATCTAGGTATCCGAGAGGAAGGCCGGTTATTTCCTCTAGGGTTACTGAACCGCGTAGTAATCTATTTATTCCGTCGCGAAATTGTACATTCGATGCGTCTCGAGAAAACATGATGATGCGTTCGCATATCTTCATCCAGCGCCTGTGAAAACGGTGAGTTAGTTTAGTTTTATAGGGATTGGAGCAGGAATACGACTTACTCTATGTGGTCGGCGTCTAACGTCCCCTGCATGAGCCTTATCTCTAGCGTCTCTGTGTCCTTCTCCTTCATAACCGATACAGTGTCACCATAAATCCGGAATTTTACATAAAGAAAAGCATCGCCAGACATGCCACCACTTAACTCTGTGATACTTTGGTACTTCCAAACCTCATGGACTATATCCCGGATGTCGTCACTGAGGTCATATATATCCCTTACAAACGGCGAAAATGGCACATATTGACTCATCTCATCCATATTCCTTTCGTAAGCCTCCGGGTCTGTGCTTTCGATGGTTGACAAGCAGTCAGTGGTAAAATTTTCCAATGCTACGATGATTGGGCAACGCTCCCGGTTAGGCAAACAGTAATTGTTGGAATTGTCAGACCGATCGCGTCGGTGAAGTGTTTCCAGCATTTCCTCGAGAATAAGCCAGAATGTGGCGAACTATATTCTAAAGTTAGCATGGTTTATCATATAGAATGAAACGTTATGAGATTGCATCGACTACTATTCGGTGATATACTAGCCCATTGATAGTAAGGCAATATGCTGAATGTATAAAGCAAATATTCCAACTTACCTTCTTAAGATGTAATAATGTCCATGCCTGTTCCTGTCCGAAGTGGATATGGAGGCCAGTCCGTATGACCGACATCGGTTTATGAATACAGAAAGCATCTCGGAGAGCAGCGCACTATATAAGAGTTAGTCATTTTGAGTTAAAAATAAATGTGGAAGATAGGATTTGCATTAGACTCGGGGATGATACTTACAGCCTTCCGGATAGCAGTCATAGTGCTCCAATGGTTATAATCCAGGATGGGTGTCCGTAGTTCTCCCTGATACCAAGAATAGAGCTTTAGGGGGTTTTGGGACAAGATTTGGTATCCGTCTTTATCTAAGAGTGGGCTCCCATCTTCGTTAAAGGATAGGTACGAGTCGGGAATAGAGTCTGAGTCCTTTAGAACCCGATAAAGACGCATACATTCATCGTGTGGAAAGTCATCTGGCATTATGGTTAGATCTACACCACACGTCCAAGCTCTATAGAGAGGGTTAGATCCGTGGATATCAATAGCGTTTGGGTCGACCTCCTCTGACACTCGTTTCTCATACTCCCCCAAGACTTCTAACGTTCGATTTTTGGCACATTCTCTGAATCTTTTCCGTGCCAGGTTGAATTGAGCAGTTTTTGGCCACTGCCGCGGTCCTTTATAATTAACATAGAGTTGTCTTTCTTGAATAAGATCAATATCCTCATCCAAAGTATGATGAAATTCCAGTGAATTTTCCTTATGGAAATCCTCAAACTGGTCTAGCCAATGATTAGCGCCAACGGAGATGTTCACTTTATTGTCTTGAGAGTAATCCCATCTGTACTCGCCCGCAAACGGCATGATCTTAGTACTATTTCGAATTAAATCTTGCTCCTTACTATATGTCCAGCTGAATTCTGTGCTGGGTTTGAAATTCATCACGAGCTCGGTGTCGTTCCAAGATTTCACTGCTATCACTCCTCTCTCCCTAAGCTTATCAATTATCTCATTACGAACGGTAATTCTAAACTCGGCGGAGGACTCGGAGAAGGGTGCCAATTTGCGTGCATGCCATCGTGTCTCTTCCGGATGTGGATCTACGGCCTCCTGCGCTGTTTTCACAGCGAGTAGAAACTCAAATTCGACACCTACGGTGGTTCGATCTTTCTGCTTTCTACGAGCAGCGATAAATTTGTCTATTCTGTCCTGTCTTGTTCTGCCTAGGCCTTTTCGTCTGGGTCGCTCGAACAAACTGGAAGTCGACTTAGTGTTATATGAGAACCTTCTTCCCTTGTAGGGAAAGGGACTTTCGCTTCCCATTATTTCAAGATTCTTTTTTAGTAGATACTCTGTTATTTTCGGATGAGTTGATTGGTTTAGTAGGCGTCCGTAATGATATATCGTTAAGGTTGGGTTATTAGGTTAATGAGTATACCTAGAGATGCGGAAATCAAGTCGAGTTCGAATGACCGGATATTTAACTTCTTGGTCAACTTTCACAAACAAAAGAATTGTTTAACAACCATATTTAATAGCCCTATTGTACAATGACTTCCTCAATGTTGGTCATTTGATGTATAAAAAATTACGATCTAGATATAGTCAATTAACTGTTCTCAAGGTCTTTGTGGGTTTGTACAAATATGAAGAACCTTGGAGCGATTCATTGGGAGAGTGTTGTGACTGATTAAGTTGAGTCCTGATTGAATCAGGTACCTAGGAGGTAGTATTAGGAAGCGTAGAAGTGTAACCCAGAAGCCGTATAGGCCAGCCACATAAATACCTCAGTAGATGTATGTATGTGGGTTAGGTACTTATAAGCTTAGGTATACCTATAGGTTAGGTACTCTAAGGGTCGTCACCCCGCTAATCCTCTTATCGCTTTATCGGAGGTGCTTTACCAAGTGCAGAGACTCTTAAGACATCATTTTAGCCTTTTACAGGTATTTCAACCTTTCAACAATTGACCCTAATAAAATTAACCCGAAACTAATCTCAAACTTATCAACTTCTCAGGACATTTTGTCCTGGACGTGTGTCTTTCGTTCCACCATTCGCTTTGGCTGTTACTTGACATGACCTAAAATGCGCGGACGCGGGGGCGCCCGAGGAAGCAGAACACCTTCTGCACCATGGAGTCGTCTTAAACCAGTGGATTTGGACCCGCTAGAGTCGATGGGTTTGCCGTCTAAAGGTGATAGTAGGTTGGTGATTAATCTATTTCATAATCTATTTCATAGTCATGATCTTGGTCTATTCAAGAATAAAAGATGGACACAACTCTAACAAAACACGGGTAGATTGCTCGATTTCAAGACTCAAGAACGTTACTACACCAAGATTGTCGAACGCTACATGACCTTTTGCTCTGATGCCGGCGAACGTGATGAACTCCTCCGCCGCTTCGCATCGTTAGAGCTCTCGACTATCTCTAAGCACGAGAATTCCATCGCGAAAGTTATCCCTAGTTCCTCCTCTTTGGTTTCGAATCGACTTTCAATGGCACCAGCTACCATACCGAGTAATACGAAAGGTTTATCCGATGTCTTGTCAGCGTTGAGGAAGTTACGAGAGGGCATTGTAGCCTCTAAGCGTGTCGACGACTTTGCTATTCAAGTGTACCTCTTTTGTATTCGACTTTCTGTTTTAGTCAGGCATCCTGAATCATATCATCCAGCCATCCTTCACCTACTGCGCCGAATCCAGCCGCTGCATAGCATGACGTCGGTCGAGATGAGCGAAGTGGTTGGTTATCTTGTCCTTGACACGGCGTGTAGGAGAAACGACTTAGCCGAGGCATTTGCCGTGCGACACAAGTATCGGCTGAGGGACGCAAAGGTTGATATGGTTCTCGATGCGCTAGCACACGACAACTATATAGAATTTAATCGCCTGAAGAGAAGGGTTGATGGACATAAGGCGAAGCTACTGGAATACGCTGATGAAGGTATGCGGAAACACCTACTCAAGTGCTTCGGGAGGGCGTATTTGAGCGTGGACCTGGACTTTTTGGAGTCATGCGCAGACTCTAAATGGGGAAGCCTCACGGCAGAGGACGGTGTCGGGTGGGAACTAGATGGTGGGAAGGTTGTCATTAGAAAGGTCAAGGCTCGGTAAGTCTGGCAGAATATATTTATTGATACCCTTAGGGTGATATGATCATCTTCAAACATTCTCGTGATAGGTACTACAAATTTCATACGAATCATCCCGTCTTCGTTTCAGTTGTATTCTCGTTCTGTAAATTATGGGACTGGAGCCTAGTGCCAAGATTGCCAAGATCTTTGGGTTTATGTTGTGAAGCGATCCTGTGTAAGGGTTGTTGGTAGGCTGGTAGGGCTGACTGGGTCGAAAGCGGCTGTGCGCTGTGCGAAATACAGGTATGTATGCGGTAAAAACTAGGATAGGTCCTATAGTTATTGTGCCAAGCTGTTATACCGCTTCAGGGAGGATATTAATATAGTATGTTAGAACCCCATCTCATGTCTCTCTAGGGCTAGCCTTAGGTAGACAGCCATGGTTATAAGCGCATAGGGGTAATTTCCGACTTTCAGCTAATATATATATATACCTAGGTCTCTAAGGCGCAGTACCATCAATAGAAAAGGATGGCCGCCTTTATTTTACATTGGTTATTATCACCGTAGTCCTGATCTAGCAATAGTTGGCATTCATTCGTTTAGAACAGTCATTTAGCTGTACCGTTAGTATCAGCCCTAGATATTTGTGCAATTTAGCAAATCTTGTAGCATCAAAAAAATGGCAAGGGTCGTGTTTAATCCATTAGCCTGGTTTCTGGCCGCCCATGGCGCGCTTGCGGGTTTGACAGTTGACGTCGAAAATACAGGTTAGTACCCCCGGCGAGAGGATGTTTTTCTTGAATAATTAGGAGGTACCTATTCACAGCTCACACGAGTCACCAGATTCTATCAAGGCGGCGGCAGCTCTCGTAGCGGAGGATCTCATGGGATTATATGATGGCGAAAAACCAGGTAATATTCCTGGCGTTTTGCCTGAGGTTGCCGATGGAAATATTGGTTGGTGGACAGGGGGTGTTCTCTGGGACACTCTACTGGACTATAAAGCTCGCTCGGGAGAGTCCAAGTACGACGAAACTATCTCGCGTGGTATTCAATGGCAGGTTGGGTCGAATGACAACTTCCTTCCTGCAAATTGGTCCGTGACAATCGCCAACTCGGATCAAGGCATATGGGCTCTGTCCGCTGTCACAGCTAACGAAACCGGCTTGCAATTAGAGAAAGACTCTCCCCAGTGGCTTACGCTGGCTAAGAACGTCTTCGACAACTTAAGTAGCGAGGATAGACGAGTCGAAGAAGGTGGCTGCGCTGGGGCCTTGAGGTGGCAGTTATATGCGATAAATGAGGGCTACAATTATATTGACTGTTGGTAATCCTGTCATATTAGCAGTTTTCTGCCGTATCCCCTATGATCTAGTATAGATTCCGCTCGCTAACTTTGATCCTAGCTTCTTCGAACATTGTATACTTGAATCTAGCTGCCCAATTGGCATATTTGACTGGCGAACAATCCTATGCGGATGCAGCCGCTTCTACATACGACATACTCACGCGTATCGGATTTATCACCAAAAATTTCAATGTCTACGATGGGGCACACGTGGATGACTGCAAGGATATTAACAAGGTGCAATTCTCATGGAATGCTGCGTATCTCTTGGAGGGCTCCGCGTTCATGTATAATCTTGTAAGTACCTACTTAGGTACCTTACCTATTCATTCATCTTTTTCCTAGGTATATGTTATCCTCAGACGCTAATCAAATATAGACCGGAAACGATACCTGGAAAACACGCGTGGATGGTCTTGTCGATCGAACTATCGAACTCTTCTTTCCGGATGGCGTCGCGACCGAGATCGCGTGCGAAGAGAAATCTTGTAACTCTGACATGCACTTCTTCAAGGGAATACTACACAGGGCGCTCGCGTCGACTATGCAAGTTGCGCCGCACACCGCTGGCAAGATTCAGCCTAGTCTCAAGTCAAGTGCTAAGGCGGCCGTGGCCGAGTGCACGGGGGGTAATAACGGTCGACTATGTGGATTCGTCTGGAGTACTGGCAAATTTGATGGCAATACAGGGGCAGCTCAGCAGATGAATGTATTAAGTGCCTTGGTAAGCATCCTGCCTGCGGGAGAGCAGGCCTCAGGGGGCAACAGCAGCGTTGGTAGCGGTAGCGGTAACGGTAGTGGAAGCGGAAGTGGAAATGAAGATTCACAGGAGAATACTTCCAGCGATGACACTCACGGTAATGCGGGAACGAAGGCTAGTGTAGGCCTCGCTCTCTTAGGATCAGTATTACTGGGAAGCCTCCTGTTGTAATATTGTAGTATACCTTTTTATTATGATTAATTAGATATTAGATAGCAGTATGTAGGTAGATAGGTACCTGTTAGATAGAACCTATGAAATATTCTATTCAGGCGCCCTTGGTTATCTAGCCCAGGCTTTGCTAATTCTGTTGATGATATTTTCAAGGACGAATGTGTCTGGGTTGGGTCGTCGAAAATTAACAAGCTAGCAGTATATTTCCCGCGACTATTCATTGTCCTTCTTTGAATACCTTGGAGAATATTATGAACACCCCGCAGCCTTTACAGGCTTGTCCTTCATCGTAGACGCAGCCGATAGAGTCCGACCTCGTTTTGCAGCCGCATGTTAAGTTTACCGTAGTCTCACGACACATGTTAAGCGTTGTATACGCCAATAGCAATATAAGAGAGATAGATTATCTTTTCTTGAGATGATACCTGGAACCTTCTAATACAAACGAAGCTGACTTAGTAATTTCAGTATACCTTTTTATGTGTATCTAGAGCTATAAATAATTTCATTACTTTGAAGATTATTTCGGAAACGGAGTTGGAAAGAGCATGATACAAAGACATTTTAGTTATGCACTCAGGGGCTCTCACGCATGGCCTTGCATAATAAAAAGCATGCCCAAATAATAGTATTCAAAGCAAATTATTAGAAATACTAGTTATATTTATATTAGCTGTGTTTTACTTGTTTAGGATATGATTGTCTTTATTTCTTTTATGAGATGTTTTAGATATTGACCTAGGTATCCGACTGCTGATGCTATTATTAGGAGGTAACTATAACCCAAGCAAGCGAGAGATCTGCAATTTAAGTCTGCTTCTCATTGTCTTTAGATATTTCAAGTCCATGTCCTTTATATCCTAATCCCTACAGTCTATAGAGTTTGTAACTGCATGTTAATGAAACCGAGAGTGAAATTGACTTTACGCTTCGTCAACTTTGTGACTAAGTGGCTTGGTATTCCGGACAGTACAAAGCGAAAATGTTCTTTGTGGAAAGGTTTTGGATCATACATACACGCCGGAACAGACCCTTCTTCTTTCTCAAGACGTTAACTGATATATTTATAACTATCATCAGTAGACACCTTTTACAAATTCAGTCCAAGTAATAAAGGAAGACCGAGTACGAGTCAACATCAACTTACTCTAAAGAGTCCAAGTAAAATCACCATTGCCACTTAAATAAACTAAAGTCAATATGTGCAAGAGTCACGACCTTTTCTATATGTGCGGATGCCGGTTCGTTGAAGAGAGCACCGGCGAATGGAAGTACGAAATCGAGCTATGCGACAGAGCTAAGAAACGACAGAAACCCTGCGCGAAACTCGAAGTAGCGCTGCCGATCTTTGCCAAAGACACATACTGCGATGATCCGCACTGCCCAGCTTATGATTGAGCTGGCAGGCCAATAAGATAGAGATGTCGCAGAATTCGGCACGTCCGTCAGTCTTTTTAGTGGTATGCATCTTGATACGATATCACTTCGAATCCGTATGGCCGATTCTCAAGCGCTGGTTGAAGAACTGTCATTGGTTACCCTCTGCGTTGGATGCCTCCTCTCTTGCCATCAAACAATGGAAGTCTGTCATGAATTCATATCCAAGAAACCATGGATTCGTATAGATGGTTATTGGTAGATAATGAAGTTGCGTCGTTACCTAGATTAAATTGACAAATCCCGTACTACACATATAGATGAATATATTCCTAAGAACATGAGAGTACCATGGAGACATGCAAGTCCCTAATGTCTTACACCGCCAATCAAAGTACCTAGACTGAGCTCACCTCGGTTGCACGAGGCACATCGGCTTGCATCAGCAGACAAGGGGATTTTCGTGGGATCAAACGCCAGCCTATAGATGATGTCTTTTTACCTTTTTTTTCATACCCAAATACATGGTTATATTGCCTAAAGAAGTCTTGATGCTGCGTACACAACCTGCGGGTTCGAGTTGATAGGTCAGTTCACGCTAGCCAATGTTAGAATTGGCCAACCGGTGGCGCCAGCTATCACCACGGAAACGTGTAGCCCCTGTCATGAAAACATGCGTGGACGTGGGTTTAGCCAAGCTTTGCCGAGCCTAACTATCAGCCCTATATGCCAGCTATGATAATCTTGCTATGTACTCCCTCCTTCGTGCTAGTGTATGGCTGTTGGAGCGCATATCTTAGTTGCGTTAAGGTATAATGTAATATTGTAGGTAGCTATGCATAGGTTCTGATGAGCCGTGTGAAGAATTTCCTTTTATGAGGCTCCTGGTCTTTACTGAAGGATAAGGACGACAACGCAGCATAATACCTACAAGGGATATGTTGAAAAAAAATGGATACTCAACTCAGATGGGGCGAGACGCAGGCGGAACACTGCCCCATAGGCTGGGCACCAGCGCAGAGCTGGGTCGTTGGCCTGAACATATAACTTGCGGAGAGCCGCCGTTCTTGGCTTTGACTTGGTTTGTGCATCCACAGCATTCCTATCTTCTGCGATCGTGGGAGAGGATCGTCGACTACCTAGCTAAGTAGGATCTAAAAAAAAAGAAAAAAAGACTTCCTGCGAGTTCGAGATGTCCCATCACGATCTCGACTATGCCGGCCGACGGCTGCAGTTAGTGGGCTCCCGAGTGGTGGAGGCCGAGGACTCCGGCCACCGAGTTATTCCTATGCAGCATCATCACCATCACCATTCTCATTCTCGCTCTTACGATGACACGGAAGAGTCAAGTCCTGAAAAGGGGAGGCATCATACACCGAAGTTCCTTAAGGTGAGCTTTCTTGGCCCATACGTCTTTTCTGCTTGAACAGGACTAACATACATTAGACTCACTCGGCTACAAATTTCGAGGTTCGCCTAGGCCCGTGCTCTTACTTGGTACCTACCTAAGTTTTCTATTATTGACGTTTGACCTAGCTATTCTACGACTTGTGGTTTGTAGCCAATCTAAATGTCTTTACTAGCGTGAGTTTTCCTACATCTCAGACCACATTGCCGTATTGATCATTGGCATAGAAACATGACATCTCAGATATATCGAAGTTCTCGTCTTTTATCGGATACATCGTGTAAGTTAGCTTGGTAGTTCATGCGTTGGAACGTCGTCTCACACAATATTTAGTCTCCTATGGACAACATGGCTATTAACTACCCTCTACGACGTACGGTTTACGGCCGATAGTGTGTGGGAACGCTGTTGCAAGGCCATTCATTTAGGGGTCATGATAGGATTTGCCGAGATTGGTGCCGCCTTCGACCCAAACGACCAGATAGTATCGGTATTTAGGGCGATGTCGCTATTCCTTGCCGTTTCTCGTTTCGTACTTGCTTTACAGTACGGGATGGTCACATTCCAGATTCGCAAGTATGCCCACGGCAAACGTGCTATGTTCATCACCGCCGTTCTCCATTTCATCGCCGCCGCGATATACTTCGGTGTCTCGTTTAGGTATAACTTAGGCAAGACGAGTCGGGTCTTTCTCGTCTGGTATATTGGTGGTGGTGTCGAGATGGCTCTACACCTACGTATCTCCCAGCTGTCCCATGTTCTAACATTCCTTGGTACACATCTGGGTGAGCGCTTAAATCTCCTCACCCTAGTTATTCTTGGAGAAGGTATGCTTATCGGCCCCTAACCGAAGAACGACGCTAACGCATATGACAGGTTGTATAATTCTAGCCAAAAGTATCACTCTCTTGGTGAAAGATACTTACCTCAAAGAATCCAGTTACTCGATGTGGAGTACGTATTATTGCCCTACTTAGGTTCTTTTTCCATCGCTAACATGCCAAGGTTCGACTCTCATCGGTCTCGTTACCGCCGGTACTGCATTGATATACATCATTTTCCAGCTCTACTTCGACTGGATGCATGACGAGCATTCAATGTCCAGACGGCATCAGGTATTATGGACAGCGGTACATTTACCCTTCCATATCGCCCTTACTCTTCTCGTTGAAGGCGCAAACCAGTTTATTGTCTGGGCCCGTATCCTCGAAACCTCCAACGCAGCTCTCTCAAAGGTGGTCAATCTTCAGATCCAGTTCGTAGACATGACGTCCGAAGAGGTTTCCGAAAAGCTTGCGAGCGTGATTCAACCGTTCCTTGAGAAATATCAACCCGCCGACGTCCTTGAAACGATGGATTCCGTGAATGAGACTCTGGAGCATATTGCTGATATGCCTGACTCATTCTGGAAAGAAGATTCCCACCCAGATAATTCGACGCTGGTTCATTACCAAAACGATCTGATAGACTTGATGAACACGATGCTCAATGCTGTCTACAATGCTTTTGAAATCGATCCGCCTGAAGGGGAAGGGGATGGCCCCAAGCCCGAATATTGGCAGTCTGAAGCAGCAGTAGCAGTCGCCAAAAGGTTTAGATTAGTTGTAAGTTGTTTTCTATCTTACCTATCTTACCTATCTTACCCCCTTTTCCATATTAAGGCAGCTGACGTGATGAATTTCAGTATATTTATGCTTTTGCATGTGCTGGCATTGTCTTGCTTATTTTGACTATTATGCACATCATCTCTAAACGAAGAGGATGGACACCCTTCAATATTCTCAGGACTGCCGTCTGCATTTCAATTTCCATCGTCCTAGCACTTCTTACTCTAGTAGTAGCCAACCAAGATGCTGTATTCAGAGGCGACAGGCGCACGGCATTCTACGGAAGCTCTTGGATGTTACCAACGATTACAATCAGTTATTTCGTTGTGCTTGTCCTAACGCATCTGCCACATCCATCCGGATTCTGGATGGGAAGCTTTAGAAAAGGGACATATAAGGCAGTTGACGTGCCAAGGGGTCCTAAAGGGGTTCAGACTCCACCGCCTCTGCGGAACAACCATCACCTTATGGACTATGAAGATGGACGAGTCGAATCCTCGTCGGGCGAATACGATGTAATAACTCCACCTCTTCCACGATACGAAGAACACAGAGCAAGGGAGGCACGAAGACAAAGACGTAGTCAAGACAGGCGAAGCCATGATGCAAACTCTCGTGGGCAGCGACGCGGATATGAATAGGGCAGTTCATGAAGCTGCGGATAATGATTGGTTATGCATAAGTTAAGCGTTGACGATTGTATATGGCGTATGTGGCTAATAAGTAAATTGTCTCGATTCGAAGAATCTTAGCAAGTGGATAGGAGTTTTGGTTCCCTACGGTGTTCTTTGGATAACAAGTCTTTGACATGGCGTTATGGATTTAAAAGGCTGCGCCAAGTTGGATTGCAGTAGGATTATTTTACCATATACTATGGCCAATCTCTACGCTGTATATATCGAAACACGATAGGTGCTACGACAACGTAAATAGGAGGCGAATATTAGCCTTTCAATACACACTAAGACAACTCATATTCATTTAAGTTATTGCTGTGAGGATGCGACCAAGAAGTGAAAAGATAGTTTTGTGTAAGTACAAAAATCTATGAACTTAGCTAGAACCTTTTCATCCCGGATGTCTCACTGAGCCAGAGATCCAGGGGTCGCCTCTTCCTAGACTATGCCGGGTAAAAATAGACCTTCTCAACGCTAGCAACCCTAAGATATATCAGCTAATGAAGTGAAAGACCGTTGAAGCTGAAAATATTGCTCAAAGTACCGACAACCGATTACGAATTTCTCTTCCCGACGTATACCGCAATGAGAAGACCCCCAGAATAAGGGGCTGTTGTCATCTTAAATCCGTTGGCAGGGTCTTCTAGGTAGCTAATCAAGTCCTTGTATCCATCCGCCGCTATGATAGTGTTGTCAGCAACGACCATCGCGCCAACCTTTAATCGTGGGTGCACAAGGACCAAGGTTGGTAGCGCTAGGGGAGTCCAGACTTCTTCATATTAGCTCATCTCATCATAAAACAGGTAATTCCACGTTAAAGTGATGAGGGAACGCACTGTCTAGCAGTAGGAAGTCAATTTGCTCAGGCAAATCCGTCTTGAGAGTTTCACGAAGATCGCCCTGTCTTAGTTCAATCCACCTATCGATCTCGCCTCCAGCGGCATCCCAATGCTCTCGGGCTTTATCTGCCTTAACAGGCTCGTTCTCCGTTGCGATGACCTTTCCATCAGAGCCCTGTAGTCCGGCATTCTGGCCTACAGCCAACGCGAGATATATGGTGCTCAAGCCAAAAGATGTCCCGGCTTCAACAACGAAGCGCGCCTGGGTAGATCGCAGAAGAAGGTAGACTAATGCGCACTTGTCGGGATCAAGAGCTACAAACTTGTCTAAAGCTCCTGTTGTCGGCCCATTCCCACCTAAAAATGGGGTTTCGGAAAGGGCCTGTGTATGTAAGTCGCGAAGAACCTGGAGGACTTGAGGGCTGGCCTCTATAGAGGCTAGCGCTGTATCGATCTCGGGGAAGTCGGGCATGGTGGATAATGAATTGGTTCTGCTTAAGCATGTAATACCTCGAGGAGACTCTTGGGATGTTTGCCCCTTTTATATTCATACTTGGTTCATTTATTAATGTTGCAGGTGGGGATCTTCAAGATCGAGCACTAGAGTTTCGGTAATAAACCTCGGCAGACTATGGGGATTGAGTGAGTCATATTAGCTTTCCTGTCTCGGCCTTCAACAGTATTATATAGTTTCATTGCATATGATTCTCTGGTATTCATTGCCAATCAACTACTCCAACTCCGAGGAGATACAAGATCGTGAGAAGCAACATGTAAGCTACGTCGTGTAATATTACGGATTCCTTCCGATGGCGGCCCAATATTTCGATCTAATACATAATGAGCATATATTGGTTACAAGTCATGGCTATTTTACAGGGATGAAATAGTGGTTTTGGTTCTAACGAAACATACCATTGGCTCAGCGGTTTCATAACTTGGTATACTTGCAATTACTAGCTGCTTAAAGGTACCTTATTTACCAGGTAAGTAAATATGAATGGACCCCTTTTATCATATTAAGTCTTGCTAGTTATCTTGTCAGCGTACCTTGGGTTCCATGTAAGGCACAGTACTTGAACTCGTATTAAAATGAAGTTAATACTGGATATATTTTCCAGACATAATAGCTTATAAGAATAACTTAATTCGACAGCTCCTTATTCTTTTTATATGAGTTTCAACGCGAACGACTTTGCTTTAAAATAAATATTTTATATAATTTACATCGTATTGAACACATTAACTATCTAACTAGTATAATCATTATGACACGCTACAACTTCAACATCCTACGCCCTTACTAATACCAAGTAGCCCTAGAACGCCGATTAAAATATCGTGATAGGTTAGGATACTTATACCTAGATTGCCGGATATTATAACCAAAATTGCGGGTAGAAATAGATTCTTCACATCTTGGTTTTCTAGGACATATTTGGTAAGGGCTCCACTCATGGATGAGATAGTCCTCAAATGCTGGGTTAAGGTATTCAGCTTCTTCATCTACCACAGGTACATACTTAGCATCATTTTCCAGTATGGTCTCTATATGATCAGGTGGCTTATAGTCGGCGTCATCGTTTCCTAAATCGTCGATTTCCCACCCTTCACTTCGCATAGTTAATTTCTTAAAGAGTTCGTAGTCTGCATCTGCCCGGCGGAAATATTCATCAATCGAAGATTCTTCGGTCCACTCGAAAAGCTCAAGGACCCTATCGTCACCGTCAGTGAGATGTCCATTGCAACGTCTCTGGAACCCAGTCGTAAATGTTGTCGGGAACCCTCTCTCATCCACAAGTACATTTGCATGACCGTGGAGGAGACATACATCCTCGCTCGTACCCAGCCTTAGAGTCATGTGTGGATCAGCCTCCACAACAAGATAATCAGTTGGATTTCCAGCATCGTCCCACTTCGTTGGCACCCTTTCGCCATTATCATAAACGTACTTACTAGTGTGAACTGGACAAATTATCCACACAACTGTACATCCGGACCTCACAGCTACTGTCTTTGCTATATCGGTATTAGCATCGATCGCACGGTATAGGTCTGCTTCGTCCTCAAACTCGGGGACTGTCAGTTCTTGTCGTTGTTTTTTTGTCAAGCGAGCAGCCCAAATCACCATGGGATTATCGAGTGTTCCTTCGCCATCTCTGGGGTAGTTTTTAAGGTCATCTGGCTTTATCCGTAATTTCGGTCTGCCTCCTCGTGGAAGATCCATACCAGGTTCCCACTTTCGTCCTTTGGCTTTGTCGAACAACATTTTGAGTTTTTTATCTCGTTATAATATACTTATTATGGATTATAAAACTTGTTATCTAACACAGTACTTTATATAAGATCATATTCATCATATATATACCAATGTAAATAAAGACGGCAGTGGAGAATAAGGGCTGCCATTAATAGTATGGGTTAGTTGTTATTTGGGACCATCTGTAACAATTGAGTAAGGAGTTCATTGTCTACTTGTCTTGTGGTCTCATTGTGAAAAAGTTGTACTCAATGATAGAGTTTCAATATGTCTACAAAAAGCACGTCCAAGTAGTTCCTTCGGCTTACAAAAGCCGGGTTTCAAATTTCTCTTGACTTAAGTACAATTAATTCAATAGCTGTATCATTTCTACCTTAGGTGTCTACTAGGTATGGCATTGATGATACGGACTTAGTTGATAATGATTAAATACGGCCCAACACTGTACATGAATCCAGTTGAACATATTATTTTTTTTTTGGCGATTTAAGAGGTAACTAAGCTCTCGAAGGGGAGTTTTTTTTTTTGGAACAAATTTAGCTTTGAACAAATTATGCATAAAACAAAGACTCATGTTTAACATGTTTAATGGAACTAGGAATCTTTTCCAAGACCGGGCACTATGCGGACAAAGAACTAATTTATCCTAAGCCGACGGTCGGGCTCCAATAAACGTATCTAGAAAACTATCTCGCACCCAAACTTACAGAACCATCATCTACGCCGTTGTCCTTGTAATAAGAAATCGGTTCTTATATACCAACTACGCACAGTAATATTATTAAATAATTTAATCTATTCGTGTTTGCTTCTAGGAAGAATACTCCTACCCGACACTACCCCAAGACATCGTGAACAAAGGAAGGTTCAATTTATGTATACCCGTAACCTCAAGCAGCTGATTTGATCATTTTTAATTGTTATTTTGGTATTATTAGGTCGCATCGTATTATTTATTACTTATCTTCAGGCACTATGAAGCCCTTTCAGCGTTTATACCAACCTGCCGTGGAAGACACTGGGGAAATAGAAGACAGAGAGAGGTACCGGCCTGGTGGATATCACCCAATTCATTTCAATGATAACCTGGGACCTAACGAACGATTTAATGTCATCCATAAACTGGGGTGGGGCGTGAGCTCTACTGTGTGGCTATGTTTCGATAAAGAGTCCGGGTACTACAGATCAGTCAAGGTTATGACTGCAGATGAATCAGCAGAAGACTGTTCAGAACTTCTCATAATGAAAACCTTGGGTGACATTAGCCACCGGGAACTCGAAGATAATCATATCATTATACCGCATGAATACTTCTGGATTGAGGGGCCCAATGGTCGCCATCTTTGTCTAATTTCGGACCTCCTTGGCCCAAGCTTATTTAGGAATTCACCTCTCGGCACCGGACTTCACACCCCTGAGATTTTAACAAGTTTAACGTACCAGGTCAGTAAGGGGCTACAGTATCTTCATAAGAAAGGAATTTGCCACGCAGGTAAGTACCCAATCTCTAAGAACTAGCGTATAAGAAATAAAATTAAAAATTAATGTGATAAGACCTAAGGCCAAGCAACATACTTATGCAGTTACATCAGTATAGTTTGATGGAATTACCAGAAACTCGGCTCTATAGGTACCTTGGGCCCCGAGGATGCGAGACTCTTTATCCACGGAATGGGACGACTCCTTCGCATCATGGACCTAGGTACTTAGCACTACCTGCTTCGTTGGACAAATTAGAAACGAAATGTCGAACCGGCCAGGTAGCTCTTGTCGACTTCTCCCATAGTTTTCATAGCTCGAGTCTCAAAAGACCCTCTCGATGGCATAGGCAGTATGCAGGACCAGAACTCTTGTTTACAAAAACCCCAAGCGGATTTCCCCAAGATATTTGGGGTTTGGCTTGTACTATTTACGAGGTTAAACTTCAAACACAGCTCTTTAGTGAATATGAGGACTACAGTTCCCTGATACGCCAGATGGAATCGTGGTTTGGGCCTTTGCCTGTGGAATATCGAAAGACTGCAAGCACCGATTTAGAGAGAGATAGAAAGCGGAACCTGATATCATCTAATGGAAAGCAGCCCTCGAGCAACACAACATCAATATACGAGGATAAACTATCTGATCCAGATCAGCCGCTTTCATTATCCCCAGATGAATACAAGAAAGCAAGATATTTATTTACGCAGGGAACTACCTGGTCAAATCCATTACAAGCAGTATTAGGCGAAGAGCAAATATGCTATATCTATGAAAGAAACGATGCAGAGTATATCTCATCAAACAGCACGGACACTGATTTTAGTAGTTCAGACGCCGTGGGTCAGAATTGGTCTTCGGGAGACGAATGCTCTCATGTGGACATCAATGTTCAATTAGAAGTTGATTTCGAAGGTATCGAGAACCAAGAAATAGTTTCAGAACATTCAGATGAAGGGAGCGAAGAGTCAAATTCGCCGTCATTACCGATACCTGATATCCCTGTGGATCTAATAGAGCAACCTCAAGACGAGCAAAACCTCCCTGAAAAGTTACCGCTGGCTGAAACGAAAGAAGCGTCCCAAGATCTACAGTCTCACGAAAATGATAATAATCAAACTAAGACTCCATCGAGTCCTAAGGAGTCCTTAGGGAAGAAAAATACTAGCGAATACAGGGAGGAAAGAGAAGCGAAGCGCCAGCGCACCAACGAAAACTCGACAGAAAAGGGGGGCGAATTAGTGAAGCGGGTAGTTCGCATGCCTAGAGAAGAAGTATTACTCCTGTCTGACCTTTTATTGCGCATGTTTAAACACGATCCGAAGGAGCGTATTGATATCGACACTGTCGTCAATCATGAGTATTGGGGCGATAGAAGAAACCACCGGCCTATCAACAATGAAGACCTTGGTGAAGAAATCCCCGATCCTATATCCTCAAGGACTCGCAGCCGGGTCTCAAAGCCTCAACAACAAGCGGAGCCCAGTTCTCCTTAGACTATTAAGTTGTTTAGCTACCACTAGGCCAGCTTGCTAAATCATTTCTATATTTCATTAACAAATGGTTTGGGGAAAGCCATAGTATTGAAGAGAGTGAGTATCGCTGCTCTTGGGTATGGAATCTTTGTTGGGATTGACTGTCGGCTTAAGTGGAGCGGAAGTAGAAAAGCAATAATTAGAATAGTTATGAGATAAAATTTTCAAAGAATTAAGACGTGAATACCGCCATGAAAGGGAAAATAATTATAATAGAATTATGATGACAAGAGTGTATTTCTCAAGTATTGTTTCCCAACAGGGGACCCCAGCCCAGGAAACGTACGCTATTCGGCGTAGAAATACCGTAACACCGTAGGTAGTCGTATTTCCGAACGTTCGGGACCAACTAACTTTTTAATGTTTACCAGCCCGGTGGCACAGACAAATATCGTATCTATTTGTGTAGCATATTCGTACTACACTGTCATACGAGACTATTGGTCTATCACAAATCATTTTTTAAGACATTCACTAAGTGAGCCATCGTGTTACACTACGAACAACTCTTAAGTACGCCCTGGTAGCCACCCCAGCCACGTTTTCCGAGAGTTCTACGTCGAGGATTCGGGTAAAGGTTAAAATATAGGTTGTATTATTTTGAAGACTCTCTAGTTGTCGCTGTATATGGTTTCTGAGAAAACAGCTTACTAAAAGTCCTAGATCGCAACGTGATATCAAGCTAAACTTCACCTAACAAGTCCTGGCTATCGGCATACCAAGTCAGCCTATGGAGGCGCGTTTGCGAAGGATACGAGAAGAGGACGTTATTGAATATCAAGTCCAAAAAAATATTTACGGTGACGGCTAACAACAGGTCACACGTGGTGAATTTATTAATAGACTATGCCAAGAATAATGGACTTGGCGTTTGCAGCCACGTCGACGGGCCAACTGCAAGCCCAGCTGAGGGGATATATCCGCACAGCCACGTAGAATCCGGGGCCTACGTTCAAGTCCCACTGGGCATCGTTATCGTGACCACTAAGAAGAATCCGTTGGTAAGAGGTAATCTTAGCCCCATCTCTCTAGTATCTCTACTAATCTTATTGTCTCCTCTCGACCCCATCATCAGGTTATGATGTGCAAGCTCGCACCAACCTGCGCTCAGCCGTGCTTTGCGGTCAGCAGCCAAGACCCGACTATGGCTCCTTCGGCAACCCAGCCTTGTAGAAGTTTATTTGCTGCGGGGACCAACATGACGAGGCTTGTCGATCTCGTAGATATAAATCTCTGATCGGTTGTCACTTTAATTAAGATGACTTACCATCACCATCTCCCACACATTCTACATCTTTAATAATCTATTCACCATCGACCTTACTCATAATCTCGTCACCCCCTCTCGGAAGCTCATTACTGCTTATAAAACCTACCTTTCAAGCTCTAATTTAGCTCCTTTTAATTCATAATAATATCAAAGATGTCGTCATTTGCCAAGACTGCCGCTTCTTTGGCCTGCCTCGCAGCGGTCACGATGGCGACTCCCCTCATGAAGCGAGGTGAATGGGACTGCCCCACGGGCAAGGTCTTCTACTCATGCTCGAATGGATACCGCGGGTGCTTCGAAAAGGACCCATGCGCTCTTCCCCCAGTTGCCACTACTTCTCTCGCCTCTCCTAGCACTACCACCACGTCCATTGCCAGCTCCAGCACTTCTTTCGGCGCTGCTGCTTGCCCGAACGGCACCAAGGGTAGCGTCTGGCAACCGTCTATGTACAACCTATTCCCGGAAGACCCTGACCATTCTGAACCATCCGTTTCTTTCATAAACGTCTCCACCCGGGAGAACAAGCCACCCGTGGAACAGGCGATGGTCTTCCGGGGCATCCCGTCCGAGGCCAAGACATGCAATATCAACTGGGACCAAGCCGACGAGTCGGAGCGCAACTTCACCGTCGAAGACAGCGGCTACGTCTCCGTCCTACAGTTGAACGGCTTCCCTTACGGCGAGCCCGTCTCTTCATCCAGCGTAGCCGCCTTCGAGCCGGCGGGTGCCAAGCCTGTGCACGGCGACTTCACATACTGGGACAAGCAGTCCAAGACCGCCTGGCCTCACTTCATCGGCCCCGTCAACTGCAGCTCGGAAATCTACATCCGAATCGCCCTCGACACCCTCTCGGGCTTCGGCCACGTCTTTATGGACCAGGACAAGAAGAACGGGTTCCACATCGACTACACGTGCTAAATGAAAAGAAAGGAAATAGGGGGTATTTTTATTACATCGGTACGGATTCGGAAAACTCACTCATTTATGATCATGCATTAGCGTTGGCGTTTTATGATGGCATTTACATATGAATCACGCTCCTTTACGAGGATTTAGAGGGATTGCATTTATTTTTAATTCTATAATTAGTTAATATTACACGTAAATAATTTTATATTTATATCATCTTTTTTCGTATGACTGCTTTACATGTATGATCCCTAGTGTCTTGATACGCTTGACGGTAGAGATGGTAATCTCGAGAAAATTGAACTCGAGTCAGCCTTTGTTGATATTATTGGGCCATGGTTTTTCACGGTTGCTAAATTGAAACATTCTATGAACGAGATAAGTACCGTTGCCACAAACTCTATGTATGTCAGTACATCATTAAGTCCTCTGTAATATTTGAATAGGGATTGAAAATGCTTTGTTAATGGATATATCTTCGTTGCTTTACGTTGTCTATGTTCGTGACCATATTCCATGCGTGTATCATAATAGTACAATCTAATTATGTGCTTATGCCTCATGAGTCCAACGGCTTTTCACCCTCTTGTTTGCTCCGCCGTAAATCATCTAGCCAACGTTTCTTTTCGACTCTCAGACTCCTACGCGTCCATATTATCGTGATGAACGTCCAAATAATGGTAAAACCTAGTGGTGCTCCCCAACCTATGAACTTCATGTTAGTAAGGGGTTACGAGGAATTAGAGGACATCGTAATTTACCTATGCCGTACGCTATTTCCTGGGGGATAGTCCACACGACCACCAAAGAACCGACTCCGACAATCATGGAGCCAACACCCCAGAACCAGTTCAGGCCCCTAATCAACGTCCTGAAATGTTTACTGACTTTATATCTATTCAGTATCCTCTGTCTATACGTCTTCCCTGCGCCGCCATCAACGGCTACGACATCTTCTATGAATGTCAATAGCACAGGTGGTATCGGCGCTCCCTTCGGGGTCGAGCTGACCTTGCACGTGGTGGGCATATTCATGACTTCCATCCAACCTGTAGCGAGGGCGAGAGAGCCCACCTCGATGAAGAATAAGGGTAGAGGCATAGCCAACGGGCGGACTAACGGCTCATGTGGAATGGATGCGCCGATTAGAATTCCCGTCATGACTGTATAGCCTATAGATAGTGTCGTATGTGTGAAGTCAAAGCGCCAGCGCTTGCCGTCTAGTGGCCGGTACGTATCATCTTTTAGAATCAATCGCCATGAACGATGAGCGAACTCGAGACCCGAGACGATGCCAAAGAATGAAGTAATAATTGCGAAAACTGATTCAACGTGTAAGCTCGTGATTATGTCCCGCTCATAGAAGAACTATATTGAGATAAGGGAAATAAATACTTACGAATGCCATGTCTCAGGGTCGTATAATACCATAGCGGATAGAACAGAATAATCGGCAATATGCTTCCTTCGAGAACCAAAAGTCCTCCAACTAAGAAAAGCTTCTTCTTGTGCTCTAAGATCTGATAGTTTAGTCGTGGTAGGCCGGGTAGCTCCTCGCTTGGATCCTTGCTTGCGGTCGCAGATGAAGCGGATGAATCCGGAGGTTCGTCCGGACCGGACAATGCTGGAGGCGGGTCTAAATCAGCGTTCCCGTTTTCCAAGTCATTGCTAGCCATATCGCGACTCATCAGTTACTGAAATCTGGAGAAACGATGATAAAAGGTTGTCGTTAGGTTATTAGGTTATTATGTTATTATGTCTGTAGTCGAGCCGACACAATCATTTGATCATTTACTAATGAATAAAATCCCAATTCTATGGGAAGTTGTTGATCCCATTTTTGGAGAATTTTGAATTGCACCATGATTTTGATGGGGTCGGGGTGTAGACATTGTATTATCGATCGATCTCAAAAAATCGGTACATAGGAAGACTGACGAAAGCCCAGAGGACAGCGATGACGTTGTTGATTCTGAGCCTCTGGGCAGGGATAATCCTTTAGGACCATTTAACTGACCAGTCCTAAAGATAAACTCCGAACGGTTTAGTTCTAATCCTTGCAACTTGGTATAATATGCACAATTCGGATACTGTAGGTCAGCAAATGCCGCAGGATTATACGATTAGAAATATACACATGCTATTATGGAGAAGATCTATAGGCGTAGATATGCAACAAAAGCACCTATTAGCTTACGGGTGTGCCCCTGTGCTACATAAGTAGCGCTAGTCTTAAAACTCTAGCGTTGCCCCACACCCAAAGCTACGGGATGACGTATCTAGACCCTTAGGATTTGGCCCGTTACGACGAAATTCAAGGTATCTTGTCTTGGATCTGACATCGCACATCTTCATGATTTCATGCATCGATTTGATAGCCATTCAAATGCTCGCTTTAATTTATAATATTTTTAGGGTTATACTAGATACAATAGAGATGGATTGTTATATTACGAGAATTAGTAGCCTGCAGGCAGTTTTCGCGTACAATGATGAATACAATAATGAATGACGATTCATTACAGTAGGGTATTTAGTTTAGTAGAGTTAGGCATCGTTTCTCAATAATATTGATAGTATACTTGACCATCAGCTTCTTAGTGGCTCGTTAAACCCAAATGGTGTGTAAAGTCTCGACAGTTCGCTTCTTTTACTTTGTGCTACTCCCATCCTTGGGTTTAGGTTGTAGTAAAGGGGGTAGTTTTAAGGGAAGACCAAGGATCGAATGCGCCTGATCTTCTTCAAATATGTTCTTAAGCTTGCGACAGCATTCACCATATAGCTTCTCCGATTTCTCTGGAGGCTTCATTGGGTTTGGTCCTTTATCCCATCCATGTGCTACGCCAGGTATCATAGTGTAAAAGACGTTTTTCGAGATAGGCGGCTTCTGTAGTCGCTGAGCAAGCTCTTCACCTTCGTGTAAAAGCATGTCCCATTCGCACGTATAAAATATTACGTTATGAGGCAGGCCTTCGATCAGCATCTCGTCCGACGCTTTCGAGGGTGATAGACATGGATCAGCAAGGTCTAATTCGGGAGGAAATAGATATGACGCGTCGAATAGATTTGTCAAGGTCGGCGGGAGAGTGGCTTCGGGACGGAGTGCAGATGCCCGGCGTTCGGCACGAGTCAGTGTGTAGTCGGTAATTGGATACCAGGTTGCGACAGCGAGAATACGATACTCGGGAAGTTCCACAGTTTTTCGATGTTCGAACAAACGGATCGGTGCCGTGAGGGCGATGTTACCGCCTGCTGAAAACCCCGATGTTGCTATCCTATTGCTATCAAGCCGAAGTCTCGTTGCATTATTGATGATATATAATAATGCGTCTGCTCCGTCATCAACGGCGGTAGGGAATGGGAATTCTGGTGCCAATCGGTAATCTACTGAGACGAAAACCGCGTGACATTTCTCGAGTACGAAGCGAGCGAATCTTGCATCGTCTGATGCGCTACCCAACGTGAACCCTCCTCCATGAAAATTTACAACGACTGGCCATTTTTCGCTCTTTGGATCCTTGTTGTAACCTTCGGGTACATAAAATTGGAGATTAAATTGGCCTTTCGTGGTTGATATGGTAGAAGTAATAGACTTGATGAAGTCTGGATTTGGTGGTCGCGGAGAAGCGAGGAAGTGTAAACTCATTCCAATGCATTGTAAAGACCTCCACCAGCCGGCGGTAACCCGGAGAGAGAAACGTGAGGGCGGAGCTCCTGTCTTATCCTTTGCTTTGCGCGGTTTCTTATTGGGAGGCAATGGGACTTCAGGTAATTTTTCTCCTGGGTCACTGCTCGAGGGAACGGGTATCCCTTCAACCGTTTGCATTTTGGAGGGTATAGAATAGGTCGCGTAAGAGCTAACTTTAGTAATATGCTTCTTATAATCTTCTAGATTTATTTAATTATTTGTTTGTCATACAAAAAAGAATTTGGTAGAAGTAAGGTAAGGAAGGTAGTTAGTTAGATGGATAATTCGCCGTGTTATTGCCGACAAGTGATTGCATTAGATTTGATGTGACATGGAATTTGAGTGCTATGGATAAGAAGTCTTCAGCTGCAAGTTATCTGAAACGATATGTCGGGATTTGCATAAACAAGACAGGATAGGCGGGCACATTGCGTAAACAGGATAAGCAATTCATGATACAGTAACAGTATTTTAGAGTGTACCGTCTTGTCAATATGACGTTGGCTACTTGGGACCTTGACCATTACTTAAACCCTTGTCCCTTGCTCCTTGCCGGACCTTAGGTACCTGATCTGTCAGTCTATACATATCTGTGGCGCTTATGTGGCAAGTCTGTAAATTGGGTAGTGGACGCCACAAGATAGAGGGCTCGGTAATTCTACCTCGGTACAAATATTAACCAGACGTTTCAATAATAATTTGACAATATCGGAGTCAAATGAATGTGATCGAATTGTCGAATCCGAATGTTTGGTGTCATGATGTCATGATTCTCGTAGACCCATAAAAATACCGCGAACTTAGATCACTAATGGCACCTTCGCTGGCACCAACCCCTGCACTAATGCGCCTACAAATAGCAAAATCGCCAAATAGAGATGGATGTAGAGGGCAGCGCACACTTTGATTGGCTATCGTTACCCTTACAGGACCGGTCTATTTGCTCCGGGTGGGGACTCCGAGGTAGTTGATTTCGTCACAGATACAAAGTCGGGCAAAGACAGCTAGGAATTTCATAACGTCTATAGCGAAAAAAAAAAAAAAAAAAAAAAAAAGTTGCCATAACATGCCCACACCTTAATTCACATGGCCGTCGATGTAAAATTCTATCCAGTAAACCCTAGAAGAATCTACAAAGTAAACCTAAGTTAGAGGCCAGACGCAATAGATCATCTACTATCAACCAGGTTTCTGCCAAGATTTTTGTTATAAACCTGCCAGCGAGTCCATTGCTTCTTAAGTAACACACCCAACAGATTTTCCGTTGGATCTAACAATTTACTGTGTACCACTGACCTCATCATATATTCTTTTTTTTTCTTCAAGCGCTGTCTTATAATCAGCGCTACATCTCCACAAACTAGACAACTTTTGATTCCATACCCCCGTCTATAAACTTCCCCACAGAGATACCCAACCGTAATATCAATATGCCTTCGATTAGGATGAAGAATCCTCTTCTCTTACTGAATAGGGTTATTGGGCATTCGTCGGCCAAGAATCATATCACCAAAATTCATCTTGGTGACACAGAGGCATTAGATGAAGAGGCAGATAAGAAGCACTTAAGAGCCCTGTATGAGAAACGAGCCAAGAAAGAGTTACAAGAAGAAAATCGGCGATCGCTACAACAAAAGCGTAAGGAGGAAGAGCTGGCAGCATTGTCTAGTGAACCACCAGAGTTACAATCAAGCTATGGCACACTCACCGAAGAGAGCATGCCACCCTCTTTTCTACTCGAGCATTTGTCGACCGACAATATTGGGCAGACTATCAGCTTCAGTGCCCGGCTTCACCATGTGCGATCCGTAAGTGCGAAATTGGCTTTCATATTGCTACGCCAACAGGACGATACCGTACAAGGTGTTCTACAAGTTCGAGAGGGAGTTGTGTCCGAGAAGTTCGTACGGTGGGCCGAGCATCTTAATACCGAGTCTATAGTACACATTCGAGGTACTATACGCGAACCACCTGAGCAGATCAAAACCTGCAGTTTACACAATCTCGAGATCCTCATTGACACCATGCATGTCGTTGTGCCAGTGGAGGATCCTATACCCATTGATGTCTACAACATGGAGCAGGTGGAGGAAAATGAAAACACCCATGAGAAGCAGTTAGCGGTCTCAAATCGTGTGCGCGTTGCGAACCGACTAGTTTTCCTCCGAACACCAGTTATGCAGAGCGTCTTTCGCATCCGATCAGGTATCTGTAGTATATTCCGATCTTCTCTGGAGGAACAAGGATTCATTGAGATTCAAACCCCCAAACTCCAACCAGCCGCGACCGAGTCTGGTGCGGAAGTTTTCAGGGTCAACTATTTTGGAAGAACCGCATTCTTGGCGCAGAGTCCGCAATTGGCGAAGCAGGCGGCAATTTCCGCTGATTTTGGCCGTGTCTTCGAGATTGGACCTGTTTTCCGAGCTGAAGACAGCAATACCCACCGACATCTGACAGAATATACCGGTTTAGATCTGGAAATGACGATTCAAAAGGACTATCACGAAGCGATGGATGTAATTGATGAGATGTTGAAGGCCATCTTCAAAGGTGTTTACTCACGATACCGCAAGGAGCTTGAGAATATCAAGACGAGATTTCCCCATGAAGATCTAGTCTGGTTGGAACAGACACCTCGTCTTTCATTTAAAGAGGGAGTTCAATTATTAAATTCATCTGGGTGGACGGATGATGATGGAAAGCCGGCTTCTGAGAACGAAGACCTCGTGACTCGTGCAGAGATCCGACTTGGCCAGCTAGTCAAAGAGAAATATGGGACTGACTACTTCATTCTCGACAAATTCCCAGCATCAGCACGACCATTCTATACGCATTTAGATCCGAATGACGAGACGGTAACTAACTCTTTTGATATATTCCTTCGTGGTCAAGAAATTACAACGGGAGGTCAAAGAATCAACAATCCAAGAATCTTGGCCGAGAGAATGAAGAAAGCTGGAGTAGACCCAGAAGGGATGGAAGAGTACATGCAGGCCTTCGAATGGGGTGCGCCACCGCACGCGGGGTGTGGTATCGGTCTCGAGCGTGTGTTATTCTTGATGTTGAATTTGGGAGACGTCCGGAATGCCACCTTATTCCCAAGAGATCCGAAATCCCTTCCTGCAAAGAGGCATGATCAAAACGGCAAGGTCCCTTTCCCCGAGGCCGATACCATCCGCTATGCGTTCGAAGGAGAACACGACCACGTCCATCTACCTGATTTAGATAAGCTCATCGTAAACTATGGTGATGCTACAAACACTTCCTGGCTTGACGAAAGGTACAAGGTCTGGCGGGATGTGGATACCGGAGCAGCCGTTGGATACGCAGAGGAGAACGGATACGCAATGATAATGGGCAACCCACTTTGCGATTCACGTCAGTATCCTATCGTCATCAGCTCTTTTCTCAAATATTTGAAGAAAAGCGAGGATCTACGACCCATCTGGATCCTGGTCTCCGCACAGGTCGAAGATATCCTTGGCGCGAAGCTCGGGTGGAGGACACTGACATGCGTGGCTGAAGAGCGCGTGGATATGGAAAATGTAGGCAACGTGACCAAGAAGGAGCGCCAGGCCCAGAAAGCCGAGATCAAGATACATGAAACAGTACTCGGTCAGCCGGTCCCTGACGACGTGAGGGAAAAATGCGACAAGCGTATTGTCGACTGGAAGGAGAGCCGCAAAGGTCGAAAGCAGGTCCACATTACCGAAGTCCAACCCTGGATATCGATGGCACACCGGCGCTATGTATGGGCCGAAGATAAGACTGGAGAAATCGTTGGCCTTGTCATCCTGCACCGCCTCTCCCCCGAGCACGGATACCAAATCAAGTTTGCGCTTGACTTCCCCGGCTCGCCATCCGGCAGTATCGAGGCGCTCATCTCTCACGCCATCCAAAGTTTAACAGCTACAGGGGTCAGCAGCGTGACTTTCGGTGCTGGTGCTATGGATGAGCTTCTCATCGGGAGCAACCTAAACGGCATTAAAGCCAAGCTGCTAAGCCGCACATATAAGACAGTCGCGCAACAACTAAAGCTAGTAGCAAAGAGCGAATTCAGAGAAAAATTCGGCGTGAAGCACGATCCGGTTTACATCTGTTATCCATTCATGGGCCTAGGAGTTTCTGGCGCTAGGACATTGATTAAGTTCTTCGAGGACGAGATGTAAAGGGGTATTAGTTTACAATCGCAAGACATAATTACTTTTGCTGGTTTCCTTTGTTATTATGGCACGGCATGGCTTGGCGCGGAGACATGTTCAATTCGATACCAGGGTAGATGATCTGGACGCACCTCATGAGCATTTTCTTAACGATGATAGATACCCATTGTGGACAATAAATATTGGGCGGCTTAATAATAGAAAAGAAGGATAATAAAAAAGACCCCTAATTCATTAACCTGAATGTTAATTGTTGTCATGACTTTAGTTTCAACGAGAGCTACGACGCCTCAACGAGTCTAGCTATCGTGATGAAAAGGTCGTATGGAGAATGGTAGATTTATATTATGACCTAAGTGGAGATTCTTCGAAACAGAAGTCGGCTTATTAGAGACATGTTAAGCTGCTACATGCTGTTTTCTCACATTTAACTCCGGTGGCATCGTCCTTCAATCTCGTATAAGTGGTGTACAAGTTTAGCCTGCACCGGAGCCAGGGGTCCGCTCAATGCATGCGACTCACCCCGGCCGTTCTACCCAATCTTGACAGCGGCACCGTCCTAATATGCCATGGCGGCGGATTAATCCCCACGTCTCCTTAATAGGGGCCGGGAAATTTATAACTGCTCGGTGTATCGGGTTAAGTACATTAACTACCCAATATCCCCCCCCCCCCCTATGCTGTAAGTATTCTCAAGGTGATCTTCTCAAGCAGTGAGATACTCGTTCGCAGCTATGGGCGTCTTCAAATTCCTAACTATAGCCTGCCTAGCTACCCTCATTCCGAACGCCTCGGCACTTCTCGCGTTTCCTGGGGCTGAGGGGTTTGGTCGAAACGCGGTTGGTGGTAGGACGGGGTCGGTTTACCATGTCACGAACTTGAAGTGAGTGTAGCTGCGCATATCTATAAATTCAATATTCTCATACAAGATCATTAGCGACTCTGGGGAAGGATCCTTCCGTGACGCTGTGTCGAAGTCAAATCGCATTGTCGTCTTCGACGTTGGCGGAACCATTAAAATCACTAAGCGGGTTGTAGTTTCGAAGAATATTTATATTGCTGGTCAGACAGCTCCAGGCAATGTAGGTCCTTGGAATATATATCTGCTAAGGATGTGTAGAGTATGTTTCATCCCGTGTGCTAATAGTTCTATAAGGGGATCACAATCTATGGCAATGGCCTATCGTTCTCCAATGCTAACGACGCCATCGTGCGTTATATCCGATTTCGTATGGGTAAAAGCGGTGATTCTGGCAAAGGTGCTCTTCCATCCTATAAAGATAGTTCAGAATCAGATCATGTACTAAAACTTACCAACAGACGGGATTACTATTGCTGATGGCAGTAACATGATCTTCGACCATGTGTCGGCCACCTGGGGTCGAGACGAGACTTTTTCTATCAACGGAGCCGTTCACAACGTAACGGTACAGAACACGATCATCGGCCAGGGCCTGCAGACCCACTCATGCGGTGGACTGATGCAGTCGGACTTTGGTATTAGTCTCTTCAGGAACCTGTACATCGACAACAAGACGAGAAACCCCAAGGTCAAGGGTATGAACGACTTTCAGAACAATGTAAGTTTTACCAAATGTGCCATTGGGTACTAGATAGACACACAAGTGGATACTAAACAACTCATCAGGTCATTTACAACTGGGGAGGGGGTGGTGCTTACATCGCTGGCGACAGTGACGGTCAGAGCTATGCCAACATCATCAACAACTATTTTATCTCTGGGCCCAGCACGAGCGTAACCGCATTCACGCGAGGAAATGCTAATTTCCACGGTTGTAAGTGTGCTAACTAATACCATGCTTCCAAGTAAATGCTCACCTTGTTACCTAGATGTATCGGAGAATTACTACGACAGCAATAAAGACGGGACGCTCAATGGGTCTCCCCTCTGCGTCCAGACCAGCTGTTACAGCGACATGGATATCCAGAAGACGCAGTTCGACTATCCAGGCCCAAAACGTCTAATGGCGGCGCCCGATGCGCTGACCTACGTCCTCAGCAACGTCGGTGCTAATTTCCCTGGACGCGATGAAATCGACAAAGGTCTCGTAACGGAAGTGCAGAGCTTTGGAAAGAAGGGCGAGCTGATTAGCGCAGAGAACGCGGGCTCTTTAGATAACTCGAAAGGAAACGCGCCTACGGACACGGATGGAGACGGGATTCCGGACGCGTACGAGAATGCACATGGGTTGAATTCTCGGGATGCAAGCGACGCGATGAAGATTAGTAGTTCTGGATATACGAATATTGAAGTATATCTTAACTCTCTCGTCCCCTCTTCATAAAGAGCAAAAAAAATGAGTAGCATATCGATTAGAAGTAGCAATTTGCATATGATGGTAATCATGCCAAAACCCATTGAAATCTATAGCCATGAGTCCAAGGCCATTATTGCATAGGTATATTTCTTCAAGAGAAGTTAAGTTATGAATGGAGAATTTATCACTACAATTTATACCTTTCGTGTAATTCAACTACCATGATGTCTCTAGAAAACAATTAATTGATTCAAACGAGGGCTTCATTACATCCTATTGATTACCTAAGGTACGTACTAGCTAGGTACGTGGTACATGGTACATTAAAAAAAAAAACCGAAATTCTGCACGAGCCATTTCTACCATTTCACTATCCCTAATTGGGATATTTCTGCGCACATTTTAACATGGAATATAGGTCATTGTAAAATCCATCGACATCACAGCAACTATCCCTCGGAAGGAAGCCCACTTCCTTCCGTCAGTACTTGCAAAAACACGCCCCCCCTTGGTGGTGTAGTTGGTTATCGCGTTCGGCTGTAATTGATAAGATTGTTTACCGAAATGTCGCCGGTTCGATTCCGGCCCGAGGGATCATAACTTTTTTGCCTTTTCTTAAACCGTTCGTTGCTTTTTTCACTTCCCCTCATCACGTCTAGTGTCGCACGCAAATATTCTAAGTCATTCATTTTATTATCTCCTTCAACTAGGTTATTCATTTTGGTATTAACAAGCTTAGTATTATCATTCAGCAATTTCTTTACAATAATCTTTTTCTTTGTGTCTTTTACTCGATTCCCCTCCAACCCTCTTTTCTTGTAATTGACGTGTTGTGCCTGTAACCTCTAAAGTCCGGTGTATATGATTAGCACTTCTCTATTAGTCACTTTTCCAAGAGGGAACCCCCTTTTTAGGAACTCAAATCATTCCGTCGGGGTAGTCAGGTGCGAATTTATTGAGTCATAAATGCAACCCTTTTCTAGAAGTACATAAAGAACCATTACAGATTGGGAATAGCCATCATATATTCAGTAGCTGAACGTTTCTTAAATTATAACCTTTTCTTTCTTCTTGATCTACAGTATCGGCGAGTCCTACCCCTTAATAGGAATGTTTAATTAAACATATTGTACTAGAAGCAAATGACGTTCTCTTAAAGACGTATATAATAGGTAATTATTTCAGGTAGAACTAAGAAAAGGTAGCAAGGCGATGTTCAGTTACTGAAAGCGCCGTGCTGGGAAATTGGGTAGGGAACCGACGCAAACAGCCAGATATCTATGAATTAGAACTCCATCTATTATATTCCTCAGAGGACATGGCACTATTAACAACTACTATGATTTTTATGAGCCTTTGTTACTTTACGGATCAGTATCGATTTCCAGTGATACAGAGGCTTGAGGCTGAAAATGGTATTAAATGACTGTCCTAAAAGTGTATCCCACTCACCCAGCTCAGCCAAGATCGTCTTCAACATTACTACGAAGCCATTGGCATTAATTCCAATATTTAATACCTATCCAATTCCAATACAAGTGCACACTTTTGTTTTATCGCAGACGTCCTAGCCCCCCTATCTTTACCTCAGGGACCCATCCTGGCCCCTATGGGCCGAGCCCCACGAGTAACCCGAATCTCATTATCATTATTAAGATTAACAAAACCACCTGGAGCTTATACCCCTTAGCAGACCCAGCTTATATACCCATGCCATAGGTCGCATTAAGGCTGGTACTCGTTATAACCTCATTATTATTCACCTCACGTCCTTCCCTGTGTACTCGAGCTCATCAGACCGTAGTCAGTCGTCAGGTCTTCGGTCTTTTGGCCGTTCTTTCGATCGGACTTTGCCGTAGGTGGGTTCCCAATATCTTTGAGAGTCTCTTTAATTCGTTGCCGCATCGACCGCTTCTGCTTGGTATCGCTGTGACTCTTTTCCTTGTCGTACGAATATGTGGTAGACTCTGAGTAAGTCGAGGCAGATGAAGGTTTGACGTCTAGCTGTGCTTGTGTTTGTGCTTTCGATGATTGTGAATGGGCTGACTGTCTCTTTTGCTCTTGATGATATGGCCAGATGAGCTCCGGGTTCGTCATCGCCAGAGACATGGAGACGGCTGCCGCTGACGTTCGATAGCAATCTTGGCACATTGTTATAAGGGTGTAGGGCTTTTTCGTTACGAGTTTATAATGCAAGCAAAGGGGTAGTTTGTATTGAAGTCTTATATGATCTATTGGACAACTGCAAAATTGTATCCTGATAGTATGATGATGATAGTGATGTTGATGAAGGACAAATTCATTAACCAACCTTAGAAAAAAGGCATCAGTCTTATAAGAGGTTCTAATATGCCAATATGACTAATACCTAGGCAACTATTATAGACGGAATGGGGGCTGGTGACGCAACTTAGACTTGATCATGCAGGCAGACTACTATGAGGCTACACAAATGATTCACTTTCACCTGGTTGGCCAGAAGTAGTTCATCTTAGTGATGCCTGGCAACAAGCAACAGGTGATAATACGCTTATACGCCCACTAGACGTAAGCTACCATCGAACAAGCCACAAATGCAGGGTGAGAAGATGACTCTTACGGCACAATGCTACCGAGGTACATTTCGTGGTTGACTTCTGCTTAGCTACATATAGTAGAACTCCGACCTTATTATAGGGTAATAGTTATATTAATTGATATCATAGGCGTATCAAGCAAACAAAGCAACGAATCTTTCCTTGTATTGACGCGTCCAATTATTAGGCTGCCAGATAATTCTTGTTAGCTAAGTCCCAAGTCCCAATTCCCAAGTCCCAATTGAACGGTCATCAGATCCTGGGTACCCGATCTGAATCCTGGCTTAATACGCCTTGCGAGATCGGATTGTATTTTTGTCTGCTGAAGTACGAAATTAGATATACGCGTCCCAGACCAATGAAGACGCATCTTAATGCGAGAGCATACTATAATAGGTAAGGTAAGTAGATGAGGGGGGCTTATCCCCAAATGTCTCCAAATATTTGCTTAGAATTGCCTTTCCACCGGGTGACTCACGCTAATGAAGTACACACGCTATACCCCGGCCCGCTGCCGGCACCAACCGAAAATTAAATGGGCCCCCGGAGCACCGTCTCTTAACTATCTGTATCACTAGTCCAATGCGTGAAAGCGTATCGTCTGGAATTTCCTTTTTTCATCTTAGCTACCTCAGCTTGTAATATTTTTCATACCTGCTTCTATTTGCGGTGAATATTCACGACTTGACTCACGGCCTTTAGTTGCTACATGTAACACCCGGCATCAGGTAAGGCGCGTTTTTGTTTGTAATCATATGATGACACATTAAAGACAGGTCAACCAGATGACAAATTGAATAGTATGTCATGAATAGGTACTGCAATAATATAAAACATATGAAGTGTGCATTAGTCTTTAGATCGGAGGTGTTGTTCAATTAGGTGCTTAATACTCTAATCAAAATGCCCCCTTCGAATTAATAATCTATCCAAAATCGTTTGTTACGCATTTTTAATTCAATCTCAAAGCAGGTTATTCTCATAGCCATCAATTTAATAGGGATTGCCCTTATGCCATTTCTAGTTATATAAAGTATGAAGTACTCTATTATAGTAAAGATCCTGCTAGTCAAATCAACCAACTACTAGGCCATATCCACTAATACACATACATACATTGCACCATATCCACCTCACTTAGGTATTTCCCGGATCGCCATAAACCTCTATCTAAACACCAATAAAATATCGTGGTCAGACATATATAATACATTTCACTGTTTGCAATTCTTAGAGGGAAGAGATGAATTCATCGCATCGACATCTGCTCCGGGCTTGCTATGCATAGCAGAAATCGAGGAGAGGGGGTCTAACATGTAAGGCCTAACATGCCTGCTTCCTCAAAGTCGCTTGGCAAACATAATACACCAATAACCTTGTATACCAGCCTGTCCATATCAAAGAAAACAGCAAGCCTTCGCTCTCATACGCCAACCCTTATATACTGGCGTACCGAGGCCAAATCTAATCCCAACCCCAATACTCGTCTTTATCCTGACCCCAACACTCTATTCTTGGTCTTCCTCATCCCGGTCTCGATCGTCGCTGTCGTCAATATTCGCAGTGATCAAAGACCTGACGGCCTGTTGTACGACCTCGGTTTTGTTGTCAGGGGACTCGTGCAGTTCATTAAACCGACCAATCAGCACTGACTGTAGACTACATATGGCATCTTGGTCGCCGTACTCAAACCTATTGAGTTCGGCCATTCCGATCCTAGCGATATCAACGGTCATGATTTCCCATTCGCTGTTTCCCATGAAGTGAGCCCATGCGTACCATGACCCATGTCGCAGAACGCATTCCTTAAAGACAATAGTCCTCTCGTAAAAGGCGGGATCTGAGAGGATCCAATCTTCGCGGGACTTGACGAAGCACGATCCCATCATATTCATCAGATAGTACATCATGATGCAATCCTGTTTGGATAGGTTGCGGATGTATTCCATTTGCGTAGGGCGTGCGGAATAGTTCGTATACGGATCTTTCAGACGAAAGCCCTCTGGTACATCACGCCCAATCCACCATGATATGAATCGGGGTTTATACCATTGTGCCTCAGGAAGTTGGCAAGGTGTATTGGCTGCGATATCTGCAATATAATCGCATTGTGCAAATGCACGGTATAGGAGTGCACATAGGCGTTCTTGCTGAGGAATCGTGAGTTCTCCTAAGCCGGGTGGTGACTTAAGATTGAAGTGGGGAGAGGCCGTGAGTATGTCCTTAACTCGGGATTTCCGATTCTCTAACTCTAGAAGCATTTCAAAGCTTCTATGCTTAATTGGGCGTCGAAGATATAGCTCTGAAGAGAGCACATCACCAGTAGGCGGGACAGGGAAGTTTGCTAGGCGTAACTGTGATAATGAACGCTCATACGTCTTGAGGAGCATATTGGCCTCCTATATTGTAAATTAGCCAGCTGTTTGTCTAGATGTAAACAATCTAGGTTTTCAAGTCTTGAGGAGACCTACCTTGCTTGTCTCACAAAGCTTGAATAGAGTCTTGACGTCTAAATGCTGCGCGATCTCAAGGAACACATCCCGTGAGATCCTAGCCATTGTTGGAATAGCTGATGAGCTGCACCAGGAAAAGAGAAGGACTCTGTGTACAAGGTAACAGAGGCGACGTTTGTAAGACCAATTGTTCGAAGAATGAATGGAAATAGTAATATGTGTGCTAAGGTTGCAAGAAAAGTACTATTTTCCAAGTCATAACTTGAAGTTAATAATTGTCAGTGATTGTCGACGACCCTGAGAGTACGCGCGGGATAATTGTCTGTTATATGTATGGTATCGTTGATATTTGATATGATTAAGTCTGTTCCTTTATGTGCGGCGCTGGACACCTGAACACCTTGATGGGCAAGCTATTTTTGCAATTAACTCTTCTGACGTACCTGACCGAAGAACTAGCCATCAAGGTTTGCATTGATTCGGTTGCTACTGCCATTGTCCTATGTATCCACCTCTAAGACCGTAAATCTCGTGAAAGAGTCACTTAGTCACTCATGAACGGGTTGAGATGGGATGGCTACAGCTGTACTAGCGTACGTGCGGTTGTATGCTTAGTCATGTGGGGGTGTTTGTCCTTCCTTTTATCTCTAAACTTCGTGGTCATAGCTGCCTCTTTAACTCCGCATAGGTGCACGGACAGTCTAGATGAGAGGTAGGTACGGATGATTGCCAATTATCGGATGGAAAGAGCCAGGTAAGTACTACCTACCGAAGTTCAATTGACTATATGCAGGTACCCAAGTCACCAATTTTGCTTGCAACATATACTATGGATATGTATTGGTCAAGTGCTTCGTTCGATACCTCCTAAGATTAGGTAATTATTCAGCCACTTAACCACCTGGCAGAAATACGAAGCTCTGCACTTGGTATAGGTATTGTCGTGAGAAGATAGCTGATAGTAAATTTAAATCTGAGAGTTCGGTAATTCCGTAATAGGTATGTAAATCTACCATGCTATTTTGTAGTAAGATATTGATATGATCGCTATGTATGCTTACTAGCATAATAGCCTATCCATGGTTATTGATCGATAATTACCATCACAGCAGAGGACATATCAGCGGCGGTGTTCCGTCCAATCAGATTCGATATTTTGGTAAGTCAATAGTTATACGGCACTAGAATATTCAACTGCGTGTAGCCATTACGGGGCCAGCCTTACTGTCCGTCCTGTAGCATCATGAAGTTGTACAAGTCCTCTCGACCCCGGAAACCAATGAAGCATGCCGAAAATGACAGGGGTAGAAAGGTAACAGATCAGAAACTATACTATATGTATCGATAGCTGCTAGCGATTCTACATATCTTTATATTGAATGGAATAATATAAGAGGCCAGGATCGTATTGACAAGAGATGGATAAAGCTTTGTACAGGGGAAACTTTACCCCAGATCTGCGTTTGTTGCGTGGTGATGGACCGGTAAGATTTTGCTGTGCCAGACCTAACTTATCTAGGTACCTATGTACCTACCTAGGTACTAAACTTACATAAGGACATGGACCTAGGAGGCAGACTAACCCCTTTCCTCTTGCAGAAGAGGCTAAGCTCGTAGCAGAAATTTTGCCTGGTTTTAAAAAACAGGTTAGTCTATTTCTAGTAATTATCCTAGTAATTGATTCTATTTCTTTTCTTTTAATATATTTTTCAAATCACAAAAATGCCGATCTAACCAGGATCGCGGGGTCTAGACAAGGTATAAACCCGTACATTAGGTACGTACATCAAGTACAGGGGTTAGTACAGGGGAAGCATTCAAGAGTCCAGGCCGCCCGAGGCAAGTTTAAGTGTTTAAAGTTTGAACCAAAACCAAAAACTACACTTCGTCATTCTTTGCAGCTTGCAGCTCGCAGTTTGCAGCATCGCCATCTATGTTTCAACTATCAGAGTCCATTCATTGATTTTCAATCCACCGTTTCATTCACACATCATTGGTACCAGTGGCATACGCGGCCACATCTTGTTGCTTTAGCTCTCAATTATCAGTTCTCCGGTTCTCCAGTTTCTCCTTACAATTGGACTAATTTAATAGCGTGTTGCGCTGAGGGTCGCATTTAGCCGCCTCCATTCGAGAAAAACTCTTGTCGACGTCCAGTCTTTGCCAGATTTCCATTTCAGCCTTGCCAATCCTCAGAATATCCTCCGGTTTCCAAGTTTGCAACTCGTTTCAAAAGTTCCCGCTATACGTCACAATCTCAATCGTTTTGTTCCCGCTCTACCAAATTTTGTTCAAGTCATCTGTTAATCGACGTTTTGGTGCGGGTACTAGCAGCGCGACACCATTCAAACAATATAGAGAGGCATGTTTGCGCCGGTCGTCCGATAAACCCTTATACGTATCGTAACAAACATCAGGGTTCAATTCCTTTCGTTCAAGCATACAATCGTGCACATAATTCCCAAGCCGAGGAAAAATAATCAATCGAATTTCTCCAAGTAGCCTCGCACCCGTCAATTCACGATGCCTTCAGCTAGAAGAGTACGTCTCCTCATGATGGTAGTGCTAGCCGCTGTTATCACCACCTTATTCTTCACATCCCAGATGCGGTCGGCAATTCCCCACGACAACCGGACAGTACATGATTTCTTTGGCAAGACTATGAATGGCCTAGGACCCCAAAAGGGTCCTGGACAAGTTGTGATGAGCGGCAAAGGAACGACCGTTGATTCTACAGTAAAAGACAAGGATGGGGATGGATCTGTCGACGAAGATGACGAGCAGTTGGCAAAGGAGATGGCTGATCGGTTACGTGCTGCCGAGCAGAAGGCCAAGGATTTAGCTAATGCTAAGGCACCACTAAAACCAGATACTCCGAGTAAGGTCATTGGTATAGGGAGTTCGGCTGGGGGGCAGAAGAAAGGCGCTTCCCAGGGGAGCTCAAAGGAGACAGGCGAGGAGAGCGAAGAGTCAGAGGAAGATCGCGAAGTCGAAGCGACTCTTAATAATTTACTCAAAAAGTCATCTGGTAAGATCACCATGTCGTTTGCCACACTTATCTTATTACTTACTTCTACTTAGTTGTTATTTTCTCAAAATCGTTCTGCCCGTATTCTAAAAGGGCAAAGGGTGTCCTTCTCGAGAAATATTCTATTGACCCCGCGCCTTACGTTGTCGAACTAGACGAGCATCCCCTAGGCAAGCAGCTACAGGCCAAATTAGGTATCAAGACGGGACGTAAGACAGTGCCCAATATCATGATCAATGGCAAGAGTGTTGGGGGTAGTGACGAAATTGCCGAGCTAGACTCGAGAAAAACCCTCATTGACAAGTTTAAGTCTATGGGAGGGAAGCAGTTATCTATGAAGGAGCGATTCGTCGGGAACACCAAAGAGAAGCAGGAGTAATAAAGGCACACGCGGACACCTAAACAACGATTTCTTCTCGGGATATCTTGGGGGTCAAGTGAATACGGAACGCGGCAAAGGTACGGACAAACCGTTGTTATCTGCATGTATGGCGTTGGGGTCTCTTTTACTAAGTACTATTGTGTTGGGCATTTGGGTCTGGCACGGACGGTACAAGACCAAGGCGTGGTCTTCAGCTTTTGTGTTCTAGACTTACAGCTCTAGGACATTTCAGTGTATGATAATGTGCTGAAACACGTACATCTTGTGCCTGTATGAACCTATATAGGCACGTATCCGGATAAGGCCTTCGAGCCAGCTTTCGAGGTTCATTTATGGAGCAGTCTTCATACGAACCAGTAAGCCAAGGTTTTTACCCAAATATTCAGCTTGTGACGAATGGTGTTGGAAATTAATGGCAATTGATCACGCAAAGATTAAGATCCTTTAACAGTATGCCAATATCGAATCCGACAGTAACGGATAAAAGTCCTTCCAGTTCTTCTAACACCTCCAGTAGCATGTCAGCAGCACCAACTCAAGCAAATACGGAGAAAGCAATAACAAATAAGGGGCTAGTTATACATGTCGTTCTGTTGATATCTGTTCCTAGAACTATATTGTAGAGAAGTTTCAGGTCCGATATATACCGGACGAATAACCCCTTCTCATTTCTCTTACATCCTATCTAAATGTCCTAAATAAGCCTTGAACCGAGTTGGTTTAATTGGTGATTCCAGAGACTAGCCTGCCAACATTCAAAGCCGCCGTACATTTCCGACGCATATCCTCCCTTCCTTCTTGTTAAAGCGAGGCGACGATCTTTGTTGGCTTGCAATTATTCCCGACCCCAGGTCCCCCTTCAAGTTCCTTACAAGTCGTGAGTTGAAAGCGATAGGACTTGGAGGCGACCTTGCCAGAAATATCAATACAAGGCGGGGCGCTACGGGATATTTCAGTGCAGTCTTGCTGGCATCCGCAATTGTTGTCTGGCGAATGCACTAGATAAGTGCCGATAAAGTCGGATCCGTGAAACTTGAGCGATTGACGTCCCCCTTCTCCCGTTAAGCAGCCAGGATCGTTCACATCAATAGAAACGCCACAATTCTTGGTACACCCTGTATCGTCACAGAACTGTGCCCAAATTTTGCCAGCAGTAAGGTGCACATTGATGGTGCCGGTCAGGAAGATTGCGGCTTTGGTAATGGAGGTATAGCGAACCATTTTACCAACAGTAGTGAGTTAGGTATGATATAGAATATATTACATAGGTAGAAAGCTTGTGATATTTCTAGAGTAACCCTAAGAATTGTCCTGAACTTTGTTTGGGGTTACCATTTATATATATCCGCGAACTTACGCGTCTAAATACGTACTGTTGTTACAATCAAGAAGACTCGTAACACATAAGACTACCATTCAAACATCTTTAAAGCTTGTATCTTGTTGTTTGAGTCTAGATCCTTCGGTTGTACCATCCACATAGTATACTAACGTAGTTGAGATCCTCTGCGAAGCATTCTTACATATACACATGGGAACGAACAACGACGTCACAATATTAATAACGTACCAGAAGCTCGATAATATCATATAAAATCATATATATAGACTCTATAGTCAAGTAAAATACCGGAGATTGTAGATTAAAGATTAAACGAACCTCTTACATACAAAGGATGAACTAAAACGCGTCCGAAGCTCATCGTAGAAATGATGCCCCTATTTGCCTATGCTGAAGCTTCATTAAATGAATCGCAGGCAAATTATATCCGAGTAATTTCTCCTGAAGCAAGCATCACCTCGATATCTGTATCCTCTTAACCTACCTAAGGTAGGTATATCTACCAACCCATCATTGATGTTTTGATGTTCCTGCAGTTGTGGGGACTACCTGAAAACGCTTTCAGGAGTAACTGGAGCAACTAGAGAAAAGGGACAAACCGATCGAAAGCTTCTTACTTGACGGGACGTTCACATTTAAGATCTAGCACATCACTACCTAGATACGAGACTTTGTACCGCGATTCTATATATAATTTTGTATCCATTAGAAGTAAATCTCCATCAACCAGATGAAAGGTTTGGCCATGAACTTGGTTACAACGGTTTCTATGTACCTAATGTAGATTTAATTTTGTATGTTAGATTTCTCCTATGCTAGAACGGGTAACTTACAGCGTATTAGATATATTTATACATAGGAAAGCACCCTAATAGGTTAATAAATATTGGTCATTTATTAGGATAGCCTAGGAGATATATTTTGATGTTTTCTTCATATAGCACGGCCACCTCATCGTCAAGCAACCCGTTGGACTGATACTATTAATCTGTAGGTTATTGTTACATATTTCTCGTAATAAGAGAAGCCGCGTACCCTTTATGATTAGTTAATGCTAAACACGATCCGTCATCTACCTAACCTATATCCAAGCCAGCCGCTACATAGATAGTTCACCAAAGATATTCATGATTTCGTTCTCGTAGTAACCAACGTATTGCTAATGCAGGGTGTTTTTAAGCTACCTAAGATACCTAAGATACATGTATGCTGATTAGGTATCTACTTGCATACCTGCTTGCTGTCGACTGTACCCTCAAGGGTAAGTACTTTCTAAGGCAAGTTTTTAAGTGCAGGAGTGAAAAATAAATTTAGGTACCGTACATGCATAGAAAGGATGTAGGTGCTGATACATATGAGTACTTTAAGTAGGGTAGCTTACAGATCGATTAGGGAGGTTGGTAGGAACTACTAGGCTACGAGATGTACTTGATGCAGGATCAGAATAATTAGGCTGCTGTCGTTAGATCAGAGTCCATTAGATCAGAACATCTTGAATATATTAAAGGCAGTAGCTTCCGCAGTAAGTTTTATTTTCAGATCAATGGTGGCGGGTAACAAGTAGCAGTTGCTTGGGCACCTGCCAACTGAAGTACAACTCAAGTAGAGTATCACCAGTTTCTGCCTAGAAGGTACTTCTATGCAGAAGCTTCACATTTAGGGAACAACTCTTAGAGATCATTTGACATTAATGAAGCAACTGCCATAGTTACTACCACAGCAACTAGGATCAGCACTTGCATTTTATTTCTGCCAATGCTGATTCTGTTTCTCCTTTACCGCCCTGCCCATTTCTATTTAATTCTGAGGAGTTTCCTCCCATCTTCCCATTTTCCTTTCTCCTACCTACCATTCTATTTTATCCTCAACATTCTTCAACTTCCACCTTCACTCTACCTTCACTCTACCTTCACTCTACCTTCACTCTACCTTCACTCTACCTTCACTCTACCTTCACTCTACCTTCACTCTACCTTCTACCATACACCATACACCATACACCATGCAACACAACAACAACTTCAGCTAAGGTATGTACTCTTCCTTAACCCTAAGCCTGCTCTACACCTTAGCACCTACAACTTTCACCTAATATATACGCGTGTTGTATCACTCATCATTATGTGAATTTCCTATTTTACACCTGCCTTCCAACATCACATTTTACCTTGCATAGTGCCAACCTACCCTTGGCCAACCTCACTCACCCCTTCAACTTTTCATTAAACTCCAAATTTTCATATTCCTTCCTGCATCTCAGATGGTTCAGATACTAATATTCTATATTTATCCTAGAACTATTCAACGTGACGCTTCCTCTTCCTAGACCCGTCCTGCTAATGTTGATAGGCTTTTTTTTTTTTTTTTTTGCCGTACGCAGGGGGTCCTATCTTTTTCTATAAAAACTGTTGAGCGGGAGCTGATGCACTGGCGAACTCTCACAGCCTGACATTCTGGGGGTGGCCTGCGGGTATTTCACACGGTGAATAAACACTAACCCACTGTCAGATGCCTGGCTATTCAGATGTCAAGTCGTGCGTCGCGATATTCCCAGGTTGTCGCAGCGGAACAACTCCTTCGCACGCCGGCTTTGATCGCCTAAGGGTTCGAACTGGCTGTACTTTTCCACAACAACAACTGGGCGGGTCGGAGAGTTAGTAGTGCATTGACTTTCTACCCGTCCTTTATTTTCCCACTTCCCTTCGTAACGCACGGAGGACCTTGGGGGCTACGCCCTTCCAGGAGTCTTTTTCCACGCCTAGGGGAGATACGTTGTGGGCTCCCCGAAGCCTCCTGCCGGCAGCCGATTCGTTCGCGCCGTGCTCTGCGACACGGTGCTTTTGGGATTTTACTGAAAGTGCCGTTAGAAAAAACATACCCAGGCTCTGTGATCTTCGCGTCGGATTCAGAGTGCTGGAGTGGTAGGACCCCCGGATGCGTACCTTTTTATCAGGTACGTCCCCCCTCCCCCTTTACAGTTTTGGAATGTGTACTGCTAATCCCTTGCTGGTACATTGTGCCAGTGAGGTTATCTAGGAAGAAGGAAGCTGAGCCTTGTTCAATATCCAATTTTTTTTCATTGGTATTGGCAACGCTCTTGGTCCGTGCTTGGCGATCATGAATACTGAGCATACTCATGGACTTAATTTTTGATTCACCATCTCCTATCAGAGACATCTTTTTTTCATTATGGTCATTACCTTGCGTAGTGTCATGAAGAAGAAACATTGTACTAGAGCCGAGCTATCTGAAGAATAAGACTGGGCTGTAATGTGATGAATAGTTTATTATTAACTTTTCGATTTCCGTAATACCGTTAGGCGCCGCATTTCCCTGATGTCTTTTTCTCCTCCACTTCCGCTCACAACTCCGTAATCATTTCACGGGGGAAGAAGTCCTCTCCGCTCAAAACCTAGTGTAAAAATTTGGAAAGAAAAGGTAAATATATCTATCAAGATCTAATACCGAGCGAAATAGTTTGGATTTTAACTTATACAAGACCACGACAACAGGCTTTCTCTACCGCAACTCTCTTTCGCCAGTGAAAGCGACCGACTTGTACGTCTCCTCTTGCTGCTCCGGAATGCTCATGCCTCGCCACGCACCGCCGTTCTTCGAAAGGGTCATCTTCCGGGTTGGACGATTGTTACCCTCGGCGGTAGCCACGCCCACATTTACGAGCTCGACATCGCTATCGTTACGTCCATGTCGTTCGGTATCGAATTCAGCAGGGCCCTCGCTAAGCACTGACCACTCCTGCTTGATGCTGATCTTGGCCCGGGAGTCTCCCAGCCGATTGCCAGAAGAAGATGGACCGAAGCTGTTGAATGTCGAGCCGGCTGCCGCGCGAGTGGTGCCGAACAACTTTGGAAGCGCAAGACTGAAGAGTGATCGCACTGCCGGCATGCATGCGCACGCAATACCCACAGGGACTTCGATTGTCGACCAGTATCCCGTCTCAACATAATCCTCTAATGAGTCGGGTTAGGATTGCCGGCTAGGCAGTACGAACAAATTTCTTGCAGGGAAAGCACTTACGCGTGAGGTTTTGAGTGTTACCAAATCGGATGAGCGAGTAAAGACGGACGATGCTGACGATTGTAATGCTGTGCAATAGATTAGTGCGTGCCTTTCGCTATAGATTTTCAGATGAATCGCATACAAGAAACCAACAGTAAACATAGCAATAATTTGCAGCCTCTTTCTTAGCGACAAGGACAGAGCGAACAGTTCGGGGAGCGGGAGTATAATGACAGCCAGATCCAAAGCGATGTTGATAGCTGCGGCAGACCATCCCAACACATTGATGCTAATACATTTCGTCTCGAATTCGCCGTCCCACTGCAGCCAGGCGCCGCGTATCGGATCACATTGGAAGATCAAAAGTAAATCGTAGGTGACGGCGTAAATTAAGTTGATGAGTATGAGAGCATATGTGCATAGACGAAATGACCGCTTCGGGAAAACCTTCAGGTAGAAGAAGAGAATAGAGATCTTGGTTAGAGATAAGGCCGTGATGTATAGCAATTCGTCGAAAAAGTACAGCTATTTCTCGTATCAGTAACAGATTGTTCTTGTGAATCTCTAGCAGAAGCCAACTCACCCGAAGAACCTCTGCTATACTATCAAGCGGAACGAACCACATGTCCAGACCAAGCCCGGCATCGGTAACTAGTAGAATATTAGCATGGAAAACTATCTAGATATTATAGCAAGCAACGTACTTGGGAACGAGAGGGCTGCGAAGGCGAGCGCAAGGGCCTATGAAGTAAGTTAGAAAAACTCGATGGATTATGTCCCAGCCCAGGAACACATACCATAACAATACACATAACAGTATCATCATGGCCCCAATCATGTGGCCCAATAAGTCTTGCAGTGCACCGTAGAATGAAAGCCACAAGCCCAATTGCTCCAAAGACTACCGCAAGGACACGAATAAGGCCACGTCTATCCTCGCCTTCTATGCCGCATGATTCCGCCGAGAATTTCTTCGTAGCTAGTAGCATCACTCAAGTCAGTCATGTAAACGAACCAAGCCTCATTTTTAACTCACATAATTGATCACGGATCGAGCAGCTAGTAGTCACGCATTCGGTAATTTGAGCTTGTAGCGACGCAGTAGCACATATACAAGTAGTGTTGCTTATTGAGCAGTCCGATTTGGCAGTCGACGTTAGGATACATTTTAACTGAACACTTCTTAGCCTGAGTCTTCATTGAGACTTTCCTCGAAGGGATCTCCCCTCCTCTTCCTTGGAAGACTTACACCACAAGCAGGGGCTCCTGTAACGTCGAGAACGGCCAGCGCTGGTTGCAGTGCCGTCAGGCATAGCAGAAGCAACGAAAGGAATTGCATCCTGACCGATCGCAAACGAAAGATCTGAGGTTATAGGGGGGAAACAAAACGAATGACACCGCAGAACCATAGAAATTTTTAAAAGGAAGAGAACCCCAGACTTAGTATATTTTCTGGAGAGAAGTCTAATCAAGCGCCACCCGCTTCTAAAGAGAGTGTGTATGCGTAGCAGCGGAAAGTACTCGGTAAGGCGAGACCAGGATATCAAAGGACTAACATAGTGTCGATCATTAGTGATACCCAATTCTTCTCATGCCTCGTGATTTCATGTGCAAAAGAATTCACTAATGTAACTCTGTCTGCTCTGGGAACCCAGCCTTGTGGGACATATCCCGGTTCGTGAGGTTCGTCGATATCTACAAGCTGGTGTGACAGCTAAACTACAGCTAAGCTCGAAACCGGTAGTCTACCGGTGGCGATAATTCCGCGATCAGGCCTTAGTTTTTCGGCCTTGGCTATCACTATCATATCATGACTATGCGCGGTTTAGTTTCTAGACCTGCCGAATTAGGAGATATACCCCCCAGATTTAGAGTCGTCTAGGCAAGATAAAGGAGGCTTGCTGACGTACTTGGGACTCGGCGATTCGGTGCTATTGTGTTGCCCTTGCAACTTTGAGGCTAGATGGGTGGCCGGTTGCCGGGACAGGGCCGCGACTTATTATGAAGTGACATCGTGGTGTTCGCTTAAGCTTCTCGAAGCTTTTTTTTTTCGTCTGTTCAACATTGGCTGTCCCGGCGAGATCCGACCGGGGTAAATGTTGCTTAGAACTCAATGTTTATTCGGAATGCTACTCTGCTATCGTAGCCTCATGCATGCAAATGCGACCTGCCCGACTGACCGGAGTGCTGGTAAGTACCTTAGGTAGATAGTTAACATTATCTGCTGCGTATTATTACCCATCTCACCATCTCATTGGCATGACACATCTGATTAACTTTAGGCCGATGAAATTTTGGTAGTTTGGCATAAAATTTATGCGGCTCAAAGCTGGTTCCTGACCAGTGTCGCGTTGGAGACACCCTATAGACGGACGGGATTCCAGATATGGTTAATACCTCCGTGGCGGCTCCGTACCTATGCCGCTGGTGATTTGCTAGACGTACAATTCTAACCCGATTCGATTAGAGCCGCGAACCGGTCTTGGGACGGCGCAATCAAACGGTCTGCATATCCACTCCGGTAGTTGCCATTCTGCCATTATGTTCGGTTGCTCAAACCCCAGAAACCCGGAACCCACATAGGCACACAAAAAAAACGTGTTCCAGGGAACCGCTCTGACAGATGATTGTTTCGAATCATTTAAATCAGGGTCACTTCACTTCTATTCGTTCCCCTACGCATCTATTACCGAGTAAGGCCATAGATAGGGTATGACCTGCTGGATTCATGTTACTCCGCTGCGCACCCAAGATACAGGTAGGCACTAGTAAAGTAGATCTCAAAAGAGAATCAGGGTCCGATCAAATTCATTCTACCCGCGTTGACAGCTCTGGGTACCCAAAACATGGTAAACAGAAGACGTCGCGCTAGATCTACGGCAAGTCTCCAAACACCCGAAATGTCGTCGGTGAGTTTCTATTACACATGATTAAAACATACAAGCATTCGCTAGGCAAGATGGAATGCGCTTTGACAATACATGTCTAAACTTATCGACCCCCCTTACTACGTACCTACATACCCAGAAACCAGGTGGGTTTCTATATTGTCGGAAGGCTGATCTCCACACTAGTGTACGTTCTACCGACCCTATTGGGATTAGCTACGATGGTGGCATACTACAGCTTTTATCCACTAGCTATTAGCAGAGATTACATCTTAAAGCTGTCGAGATGAGGTTTATGAGATAATAATAGTGTGGAAGGGGACGAACAATGCATATGGATCTATCAATAAAATGTAGCCTGGCTCTCTATTCGCCTCAATATGCAGGAAGAGAAAAGTTGACAATAGTCTCCTGAGGCGAGTATATTAACGCAGCGCTTGCCGCACAGCTTGCCGCATACGGGAGTCCGAGTTAAATCACGATCTCAAACACAACGTAAGCCCTAATGCAGAACAGCCCATAACCGTATGACCTATGTAGATAGTTTAAAGAAACATCTCCGCCACGGAGATGGTTACGGTCGTTGCAGTATTAGCGTATACTCTACAATAGCTACTATTAGAGATGTGCCGTCGATCGTAGCATCCAAGGAATGCTACGCTGAAGTTGACGTCGACGGAATTATCAATCCCGAGAAGTCATTCTGTAGATCACGCCGTGATCGGAGCAAGTAGCACGATGTCTAGAATATATATTGCAATAGAAGCTGCCCAAGTATATTTCGGGACGCCTCCGCGACGGTGACTAGAAGGCTGGAAAGGTTAGAGGCCGATCCGCTCCTAAATATCAGGGGTTGAATCGTCGGTGATCGTCAATGAACCAACTATAAGAGGATGACGGCAAAAACCATATTGCCTAAGCTAGTGGAATTGACTAACTGATCATTATCGTTAATAGTTGCGTATCATCTTCTATAATCAAGGCCAGTCGAAAACTAGAGTGCGGGCCGCCATCCAACTAAAGAATCGTAAAGGAGCTAAAGACATCATACAGTTCTCCATGACCTACGGTATGTCTCTACGCGAGACCAACTTCACTACATGAAAAATGTTCCGTATGGTGTAGGCCGTCCGCTTGAGGCTAGATTACCCAGTCAACTTAGCCTGACGACGACTGCCGCTATTGATTCGGAAATAGGAAGACTAGTTAGCCGCAATAATGCCACTGCATTAGCCTCAATAAATATGAGGCTTAAGATCCGTACCGTGTTTCGACTATCTCGATTCGTCGTGCAGAGACAGATCTTAGCTTCGAATGCGGAAGACTATTTCTTCAAGGAAATTACAGCTCTATATGATTACTGTTTCTTGAGTAAGCCGCTAGAATATGTCGAAGGATGTAGCGTGGAAGGTTAGCGCGCTGATAAATATCTGACGAAATGATATATCAAGCTCAACGCAGCAATATATTTCGCCTTGGAACTTGCGTTGGAAACAAGTAAACACTCTTCCTAATGGGGTCGGACTTGTTAAGTGAGTAGGTGAGTTAGTGACGAGACGATGAATCTAACCGCAGTTCTTCATTCTAAGTTTTAATAGTCTGATCCTGCCTACATGAAATACTTGGGAATTATTATATTCCGTGATGCCATCATATGAACTGTGTCTACCAACAATAGATCGAAGCTGGGCGAAGCTAGGGATACAAGGGCAAGAGGCAAACCTGGTTTCCTTTGGATCGTATCCAAGGTAGTCATTGGTTAAAAGAACCCGACAAAAAAAACACCTTGGCATAAAGCAGGGGAAGATACCAAGATGTGAAGATCTGATATGTGCTAAAGCTTAAAAAATGGCGTTGGTAAAATTGAAGCTTTTAGGGGCCTTGGGACTTTGAGCTTGGTTGTTTAGGGGAATGCAAATAGGTAGGATGATCCTTCTGAGAATTTACTTTACACCGCCTACTTATTTTTACTTTGGTACCCACATAAAAAAAGTTCTGCCGTCCTAAAAATTTCCATAGGCCCCTCCAATTGAAAGACAACCTACGTGAACTTTGGCGACAACATTCACTACAACTAAAAGAACCCTCGATTAAAAATATAGACACAATGCTGAAACAAATGTATGGACAACATAATCAAATATCTAAAATAGATTTATACAAAGGCTAATGAGACTTTCTTAGAAAACCCCGAAATGCGCGCTCGAAACGAGCACTCGAGAAGAAAGCCCCGAAAGTAGTCGAGAACCCCAAGACTGCTCTTTTCCTGTATGCTATTCAATCCAGATCCGCGATATTGCAAGAGGATCTTCTCATACCCTATACTGGAAGACTGATTAAGTTTTAGTCGTGGAACTACTTGTTCGCAAGTCGTACAAGATGCATTAACCGACCTTTATTCCTTACGCCAGCCACTCGCAAAGAAGTTTACCAAGAAGAATGCCATCCACCCGTTCGAAGATCCCGCTTCGCTAGAGTTTTTCAGCGAGAAAAATGATACATCGCTTCTCGTATTTGGTAGCAGCTCTAAAAAGCGCCCGCACACATTAACTTTAGCGCGCACGTTTGCAAGCAAGATCCTCGATATGTTAGAGTTTCATCTGGATCCAGAGAGCTACCGGCAGATCTCGCAATTCAAGGGTCGCAAGTTTGCAGTTGGTTTACGGCCTATGATGCTATTTTCGGGGACTGCTTTTGAGAGCCCCGTCGCAAACGAGTATACGATGGCTAAAAGCATGTTGATCGATCTGTTCAAAGGCGACGCCACAAGCGACAAAATTGATGTAGAGGGCCTACAGTACATCGTGTCTGTGTCAGCCGATGAGCCCGTAGGTGATGCTGTAAAGCCGGCGATCCACCTGCGCATCTATCTCATCTCGACAAAGCGCAGCGGACAGCGGCTCCCCAGAGTCGAAGTAGAGGAGATGGGTCCTCGCATGGACCTCCGCGTTGGTCGGATGCGGGAGCCCGAGGAGGCGATATTAAAGGAAGCTATGAAGGCGGTTAAGGTGGGCGAAGAGAAGACCAAGAAGAACGTAACGACAGACAGCATTGGTGACAAGATCGGCCGTATCCACCTTGGTAAGCAGGATCTCAGCGAACTGCAAACGAGGAAGATGAAGGGACTCAAGAGGAGCCGAGATCTGGACGATGAAGAAATGAAGGATCCCGTTGTCGACGAGGACGCTCTGAAACGTCAGAAGAAGTAATTGGCTTTTTGCGGACGAAGCGCATGGAATGGCGTTCTGGCTGGGTTGATTGATTGGTATTACTACACTACATGCACATGTCTTGTGGAGTTGGGAGTTTCCCGTTGATGATATCTATACCTCGTCCGATCTTCGTCCCACAGCTACATTAATAGCATCTCGTGCCCCCTACTGCCGTGACTTGAATTCTTGATACATTTGGCCCACGACCTTCCGACCCTCGTTGTTCCCTGAAATCCACTCCTCCGCCGGGAAAAGTTCGAACATGCCAACTTTATCCAAAAGCGGCAGCGTTGCGCGCATCGACTCCTCTAGTTCCGCCTTCTTATCTTTGTCTTCAACTTTATGCGCTTCGTTGTAAGCGCGTATGTTTATGAGTAGAGCACTTTCGACTCCAAGTTAGCAGTTTGCATTAAAAGTTATGAAGAGAGAGACAGACCCCATAGTCCCGGTTTGTACTTTGCTGCCATCCGGGAGTGTTATTTGAGGCATCTCGGCGCCTAGGGTAGCAGAGTTAAGAGCTGCGAGCTTATTGTCGCGGTCAACACTAGAATTATTCGCCATGATTTTTAAGACTCTTCCGGATAATATTACTTTTAATAAGTGCTAAATGGTATCAAAATAGGCGGGATATAGCTATATTCAACCACAGGTGATAATTACTACAAAATATATATTCTTACCATCGTGGAACAACTTGGCCTTTTATATTTCTACAAAACTACTGAGTGCCTATTGATTGTTATTTAAACCTGGGCGGAATCGTGCCATATTGAAAGTCATTATGGGTTGATAAAACCGGCCGATAATATTGCCCCGAAAAGAGCGAACCCGATTTCTCGGAGCCGGGGCCCACTATTCTCGGCGGATGACATAACTAGGTTCCGTCCTTTGACAACCGTTCTCTCTGTTAGAGGAATGATCTAGCATATATAGGACAACTTTGAGATCATATAAAAGATAAAGGGCTTATATTATGGGCGTGGCATACTTTAGACATCAGCAAAAATCTATATTTGATAATCCTAAAGGAGTATTTCGATAACAGGTAGGTAGTCTATTCAGAGTAGCCATGGCTTGTTGACTGCAAATAATAACCCACGTAGTCGAGATTTCCAATTGGGCACCACATTATACCTAGAGGAGAGCTCGGTGAGAGATCTCAGGCGACAAAGATGACTCAAGAGGCTAGTAATAGATATCAATTTTATCCATGCTTCATTCAGTAATATTATATCTCACCGACATGTTAAATCTCTTACGTTGAGTTTAAGTTACGTTTCCATGGAAAATTCTTCGGCGGCGACTAAGACGCCATGAGTCTTAACGGACTCTGCCGGCCACGAGAATGTACGAAAATGTTGTCTCACATAAGCGGTCTTGGTATGTTCCACGACAGCGGACCTGAGATGGCGACGACGATACTCATCCGATAATGACAATATGGAATTTCCCGTCAAATCCCGAATATCTTCTGCCGCAAACCTGAATTTAGAGAGCATATAGACTGATGGTATTGCATGTTGGTTTCGGAGGATTTGATTAATTGGGAAGGGGAAGAGGAAGCTTGGGGTTTGCATTCAAAGGTATCATGATCTTGAAATGCTTCTTTAGACCAACGTATATCTCGATAACTCAATATAACTGCCTTGTTTCATATTGAGCGCATTATGAAGTATTTGCAATAAACGATACATTGGCTTCCTTTCATGCAGCCCATAAGCTATAATTAAACCCTTGCATATCATGTCACGTCATTTCATCCCGTGCTTAGGTTTGTACATACATATGCATTGTCCCCTGTAGGTAGCAATCAAAATTCCCATCTATCTTGAGTTTGTAAACCCGTCACGAATAGCCCTTAAACATCCAACAGCACTAACCAGAGTATTGCATTAGTCGTATTATACCGTAAACCTCTTTCGTAGTTTCATGTCTTGGAAGTGGCCAATGTGTATCGTTCTGGCGTATTAATTATTGAAATTTCCGTAAAATTGGTGCTATTGGGTTGTACTAATACAATTAAGGAAGACGTAAGTTCAGCTTGCCATGTTGCCAAGTCTCAGCTACACAAAGAAAAAAATTTACGTAGGGCCAATTAGCTGCTTAGTCAAAATATGACTGCTATAATGCAAACTGGCAGATAAACAAGACGAAATGCCATTGGATGACAAGTCAACAACCTAAGGTGGCAAGTCTTTAATAAAGTCATTAAAAAGCTGTCGCTTTTACACGTGTGCTGAATAATATCTGCGCAGGGATGGAAGAAAGTTAAATGCGTTAAGGGGTAAAAAGCTTTGGCCAACAGATAGGTATTCATTTTATTTAAACTTCAGTCAATATATCTAAATATTTAACACCAACGTTTGACTTATGTTTAGAATAATAACTATACCAATAGTATAGTGATACAGTAGTATAGGATGAGGTGTGACAGCGTAGGCGTATATATCAAGTTTGACCTTTTTGGTGGTTTCGGATAGAGGTAGATATAAGCACCTCGCAGGGCCCCTTTTCGAAGTTATTTACTTAGATAGCTGTGACTAAGCCATTAAGAATCCATGGTCTTTTCAACTATCGTCTCACCCTGTGACCATAAGTATTAGTTCTTGGTTGCCGGACGTTTATTGCAGTCTGTTGGCTTTGTCCTCCATTTATTGGAGTATCCTAGCTCATAGACCTGGCAAGCTTGTCGATCTCTATGAAATGTGTACGTGTATCGATTGATCTTCACACGTATTTGTGGGTGCCGTTTCTGGGGAGGATGAGCAACGTTTGAAGGTAAAAACACGTAACTGATCGCATCATTGTTACAGTTTCATAAGCTCGTTGTATGTCGTGACGACTACCATACCAACTTCTTATTCACTATCAAACTGCGCTTATGGTTATGGCAGCCCACGTTGATGGTATTTCGGATGTAGTATAGATGATACCTAGTTGTAAGCGGGGAAAGTCACTGATGGGTACATAAGTAGGTACCTAATATACCTAATTGTTTGAATTACTGGATGTATTCACTTATATTAATATAAGTTAGGTACATGTAAGCTGGTAGATGGGGTTATATTAGTAATACCTACAGAAAGGTAATAACAGAATAATAAAACAGTTATCTAATTATTAGGTACCTCTTAATATGTCGGACGCGCAATTATCTCATTATTGTTTATCTTAGTTGCACTGCAGTACGCCTCGGCTGAGAGAGCCGCCTTATTACAACCAAAAACCGCCGTCATTATCCTAAGCGCTAGCCCCACAAGTAAGATACTTCTTTTAGGTACTTGCCTCCTGTTTAGTACAACTTTAGGACCGTGAATAACCAAAGACCCAGCGTGCCTTCAGCTTTTGAAACACCAATTTACTAGCTTAACCTGTCCATCGCTCTTGGTCTTTCGTTATTCACCTTTTTTTTTTTGCGCCCACATTCGTTTGTGCCTATAATTTTTTTTCCCACCTTCAGCCCTGGTCTTTATATTATTCTATTGCATATTGCAGAAGGGAAAGATTTTCGCCATTGCTTTCTATTTCATATTCCAGGCGGGGAAATCGTTATGCTGCATCAGTTAACTTAATGATTTAAGGTGACATCGTTGTATTGAACCTTGAGACAAGCCCCCCTCCTCATAGTTAATTCAAGTTGCGAAATTCCCCCTTTTTTGATCGCCAGGGCGACTGAGAAGCAGATCTACTAACAGATCTGTCCGCTGACATTCTAACTGTCCTCAGCTGGGCTGATCCACCCGGCTGCAGAGACACTTGCCATGAAATGAGTGGCTCAACCTTGATTGCTACGGCCCTACCAACCGTCAAGCCTGAACAGTCATTTCAGTCACCCAGCCATTCTCATTCGCATTCCACTACAGAAGCCTATCAAGCCCAGTCAACTTCGACTGACTCTTCGCAAAATCGATCCTCGAACTCCAACGCCTCCTCTGGCCCACCTTCTTTCGATGTACCAACTTTCGACTTCGGCACGGATTTCGACCCGACTCTTTCCTTCTCAGATCAGCTGTTGAACGATAGTACCAATGAGAAACCTACGATCACTCCCACCGAAGACAATATGCCTGGCCCTGAGCCCAGGACAGGCAGGGTGGGGAAATGGAAGACGGCAATGAATCGATCGCCTAGACCATCGTTGCAAGTTACAGAGGATTCTGAAGAGATTACGGAGAGAGGGCCTAGCAATGATGAAGGGGCTGGAAACTCTAAACTCCTGAGCCCGAATCCACAGGAAACGTATAGAAACGTATCAGAGTCGCTTGTATCGTTTGCCAGACGCTCGTGGATATCTGGATCGCGATCGCCCTCGCCCAACGACAAGAAAGACGAAAAGAAGGATGAAAAAAAGGACGAGACAGAAGCAACATCTAATACCCGACCTAGTCGTGAACGATCCGCTAGCAACAGCTCGATTATGAAGCTTAAAAGGTCTTCGCGAAAGCGCCCAGCGTCGCCCGCTAGTAGCGATGGCGGCAAGTCAGCCGACTCTACTAGTAAATTTGGCACATACCTTAGTAGGATCAAGCAACGGCAACCAGCTATGCTAAAGGGGAAAACTCATACTGATAATGAAAGTCTTACTTCCTCCACAGCCAGCATTGCGCCCCCATCTACAGAAACTCGCCAGTCACATAATTCGGAGACAAGCAATAGTACGTTCCCAGAGGATGGCCCGCCCATAAAATCGGCACGATCTCGAGATCCTCTCTGGTCGGCATTTAAGGGGTTAGATAACGATTATCATAAATTTCAAGCGCAGACAAAACCCAACGTCAATCCTGCTAGTGTAAAAATGGATATGGTTCGAAGCGTATTGATGCGCTTCTTGGGGAATTATGCAAATCACTCATCAAATAAGAGGCTGCACCACGAGGATTTAGAGCGGAGAGCTATCATTTTGGACAAATGGTGGAAAGGACTTCTCGAGCTGCTGGAAGGGAAGACTCAACAACCTGTTGCAGGAGCTGATAGACCTGACCTACTTGATGCTATGACATCTATTATGATGCGACCGGAATGGCGGCAGTGCAACGTTAGCTTCTGTGCGCTGGCAGATCGAAACTCCACAGACCAATTCGAGAAAAGAGCCAGAGCCAGCTCTAATATGTCTTCCTCCTCGCTCGATTCCACGGATTCTGTCTTCCTCGCCGAATCTGCAAGACATAATGTAGAAGTTATGTTTATTACAAACTTGGTATCGCAGATGGCTATTGTGGTAGACAAGCTGTCGCTTCGACATGCTCCTTTAAGTCTTGTCAATTTTGCGGGTAAAGTTTACGCTTATGCTTTTTTCTTTGCGCCAGGCATTGCGGACGTGCTCATACGCTTATGGTCTTTAAATTCGGATCAGATACGCCGTGTTATAGATGAGTTCGGCCTGCCCCGGTATGGTCAAGGCGACAGTGATGCTATTGCAGCATTCTTTCCTCCGGCCGTCGGCGGACTTGGTTGGTCCTCCGTCAGGGCCATGTCTAATTTACTTAAGCAACCTGCAACATTACCGGTGATGGCAGCCCAGATCTCCTGGCGTGGTCCGTGGGTCTCCAGGTGGACTGGACGCGATACAGACTTATTCTTCATATTTTGCAAGTACTATTACATGCTGGCCGAAGAATTCATGCCATCTGGCCTACCCCTCGCCGAGAAAGCTCGTGCCCCGGGGTTTGTCCTCGTGAATGCCCAGATACTTTCCATTTTAGACTCTACTATACATCGTCAGGCAGCTGTTGAGGCTATGTTAGGACCTCCTCTCTCAGATGCAGTTCACGGTGCTGATGCGTCGGCTATGGCTTTACCTATGCCACCAAATAACAATATCATGAAGGGGATGAGCGAGAACCGCCTCATAGTACTCCTAAAAGACTTCCTGTCTAGTGCCTCGATGTTTTTCGCAGGCGCACGACATACGTTTGCCGAGTCGTTTATGGCTATCATGAAAGCTGCCGCTAAGCGAACTTCGCAATTTGACCACAATGCGTGTTTCACAATTTGCGATTTTCTGGAAGAAGCATTGGTGGCTTATGACAATTTTGTCGACGTTCAAAATCCCGGGTTTACCTACGTCGATTGGCCCTTCTGGATCGATGTTTGTAAGAAAATATTGAACTCGAACCATACAATGTCCGAGATTCGAGTTGTCTCTTTCATCTTCTCGATCTGGGACGCTATCGAAAGCAATCAGTCACGTAAGGAGATCGTATGTCTAGAGTGGTTACTTCAAGAGGAAGTGTTCAATAAGCTATTTACCAATTGGTGTCCTATGGTTAGAGCTTATTATATGCGGTTGCTCTGCTGGAGATTATGTAGGGACGCTGGCAATGCGACTGATGCAGACGCGTAAGGATTTTGTAACCCCCCTAACTCTAGAACTCTGCTCACTCTGCCACAGCAAAATCTTCCTCGTTGTTTACTTACGCCTCAAGACTGTATGGTCACATTATCTTTGGCTGAAGCAGATTGCGGACGATCAAGGAAAATTTCCGCCGTCGACTGCGCCATCGTTTCCAGCCCCTGGGAAGCGATTCATGATTATTCGTAGCGAATTGCCTACTGCGCAGCCTGGACTTATGATGAGCTTTGACTCTTCTACTTCATCTCCACAAACTGACCTGCAGTCAAGCCCAGCAACTGACTTTGAATCCATGGACGTTATTGACTTCGACATCGAACCGAGCTTTCAGAAGAAGAGGAGCAGCATTCTGGGTAAAATTTTCTCCTTTAGCGGTAGCACTTCTGGCGGCAGCGATTTAGAATCCGTGAGACGCGAGACTGCGGCTTCACGTACTCGACCGATGTTACCTTCTAAGGGTTCTGCAAACATTAGCCCGCCTGCGTCTGACTCGGACAGCATAGGCTCATCGCCCATTTATGAAGATATGCGATCTATTTTCAAGTTTACATTGTCATGGAACCCTGCTGGCACAATGCCTCCGCCCAATCGTATCCTTACTCGCCCGCGGCTACCGAGTCCTGCACAATGCTGTGTCGCTACAAAGGGTCGGGCTGACAATTCGCCGCAGCATGCTCCTGGTTATCCGGCTCCAACTCGGGCGGTATCCGGAAGCCCTAATCCTGGATTGGTCGATTCCGCAAGGAATGCCGATCCATCTGAGGTACCTCCTCGGATTTCCATGACGTTTGACCGTCGGCAGAGTTTTAGCCAGATGAGTCCTATTGAGAGAAGCAGCGATGATTTACCACTCAACAGGCCTTTGAGCCGATCTAGTGAAAACAAGGATGAAGTGTCCCTCCGCAGCCCGGCCCCAACCGCCCCAACACAAGAACCACTTGTCATGTCGGTTGAACCAAAAGGTGTCTATGCTACAGGCGCCAAATATGCCGGTCGAGCCTTGGCTGAATGGAGCCTAGTCGTTGCCGAATGTAACAGTTTCGTTGATCGAAGGCGGAACGAGGGTGTTCCAGGCTTGAGCGATGTAGAAGTACCAGCTCTTGAGATGGAGGGCTTCAGGAAGCTCGCTTAATTAACTATCCAACACCTCGAAAAGAGGTCTCAGGAACTTGGATTGCATACTCGGCGTCATATTGCGAGATGTTAAGTGATTTCGTTTTTTGCGGATTATGGTAAAAAGAGCCAGATACCTTACGGGGAGTTTGGAGTTAACCTTTGGCAAATTCGAGATTTCGGACAACTATCCGACCTCGCATACATTATTCGAAAATCCGGAAGGGGTCGGCTATTTATATTTCTACTTGCAACCGACTTGTTGACTGGCGTTGAGGAATTGTCATATCTGGCGCCGAGAAACTCGAGTTTTCTTCTCATGACCAGGGAATGACACAACATACCCCATCAGACTTGAGCATATATTAGGTTAGGGCTAGGAGGTACCGGATATAACTTTGGAGTGATCAATAGAAAAACAGAAGAAAACTTTACTTTAGGAACGGATTAGATCAAGGTGGCAGATATGCGAATACACTTTGCAATTTCGGTTCATAGCCGTGTAGGTATATACATAAAAGAGGCCCCCATCGGTGGGAAAGAGTCCATAGACTCCAGCACATGAGCTTGAGCTTGAGCTTGTATCATAGCATTGCATCAACCAACCGTCAGGACGGATTATATAATATTACCCGACAGTGGGTTCGACTTGAGCCCAATACCCTTGCCTGATTTCTCTTGATTTTAACTTGGTTATTTGATGTTTTCAACCGCAAGCAATCTATATCATTTCGCTCTTTTCATATATATTATATTCTAAATTATTAAGACGACTGAGCAAATCTGCTTCTAGCTCTTAACCTATCGCCATATAAGTACAAGCAGATCATACCAACGGCGCACACAATTGAGAGTCCCCCAAGCAGACTTACTCCTCCACCTACGCCAAGCTTTTGGTACATGGGCCTGGAAAATAAGATGGAGCCAGCGGCGAATGAGCTTCGTGCGAAGGTGTTGGCAGCAAACAGAGAGGCTGAGTATTTCGGATAGCACCGAGCAATATAGAAGCTCATACACTGAAATGCGATGAAGATAGAAATAAATAAAATCGTGAGACCGATGATTGGCACGATCCAGTGGATATCTGGTCGCGAGGTCCACGCTAATCGCAAGAAAAAGGAGACCATCAGCATTTTATATTCATTCGCGAGACGTTTGGCATAAAGAATAAAACATGTTGCTCACCGAAAATGAACAACCCAATCGGGGCAAGAAATGTCGTCGCTACTCCCGGAAGCAACCTTGCTTCGGGAAACCCGTATAGAGGTGGCGGTTCCCGGCGCATTACAGACTCTGCCTTGAGTCGGAACCAGCCAATATAGCCTAGCACGGCAATGAACAGACCCGGAACAAAAGCCAGGAATGGCAAGCCGGACTCCCCAAGATTAAAGCCGTGCATGTCAGAGAATACTATCGGAAAGGCCTCGAAGAAAGAATAGTACGTAGCGTAAAGAACTGCGGCGTAACACGTGGTGTAAAGGATAGCAGGGTCAAGCGCATTGATCTGAAAGGGTTTGATTAAGGCGTAGACAACCTCTTGCAACGCACTCATATGGGCGCGTTTAAGATCCTCCTCGCTTATCAGCTCAACCCGTCCCGTACGAACTCGGAGCCGGTTTACCCTCCTGTGTAAGATGGTGTCTGGGTTCGTCTCAGGCAGGGTCAAGAACATGAGCACCCACACAGGCGCCGCCATCCAGAAGAGTTCCCATCCACTCCATCGCCAGCCCTTTTCCGTTACCGCAAACCCGGATATGATAGGCCCCAATGCTGGCCCCAACGTCGCCGACGATGACCACACTGTCAGCACATAAGGCAGTTTCCACGCCACGAACATGTCGTCAAGCGTAGCACCAGCTGCAGCAAGGCAAGGCGACCCGAAGAAGCCCAGCAGAAAGCGAAGCACGAATAAACCGCTCAGGCTATTAACTAGCGAGGCACCAAGTGCTAACATCACGAAGATGAAAAATGTCACTATGAAAATACCAGAGCGTCCGACTGCTGGCATCTCGGAGAGCGGCGACCAGAGAAGAGGCCCGAGCCCGTAGCCAAACACATACAGCGCGATACCAAGTGCAGCAACTTCGTAACTCGCGCCGAAGGAGGCCATTACATCTGCCTCTGCCGGAGCATATAAAGAGGAGCCTATGTAAACGGCAAATGTGTATAAACCCATCTGCGTAGTGATGAATAACTTTCTCCTGAACGGCCAGTTCACAGGGTTGGCCGGGTCTGTGGTACCGTACCAGTCCACTATGACAGGCTCGCGTACAGGAGTGACGGATACGGGTATAGTCTGGACGGACGCCACACCGCCTTTAGGGGTTGAATTGCCGGCTATTGCTGGGCTCGGCAAACCGCTATCCCATATCTGCGAGGTACCAGCCTCAAGATCCTTCTCATCAAAGGGCGTCACCGTACCCGTAGAGAAGACCGACGGCTCTACGCAGGATGTGAACACCTCTTGCTTCTTTAGCTCATCCTCTAGCTTGCGGTCCAGGAGCGCGGTTGGACCACCGGCGCTTAAACTCGCCGGGAGTTGGAACGAGGGGAGCTCCTCTGGGTAAGGGAACAGATCCTTGCGGCCGAAGACTAGGCGCGCGATCTGTCCGATGCTAGTCTCGCGGATGACTTCCCGCATGATTTAGTCGTCTGTCCTTTGCGTGCTAGCAACTGACGAAGGGCAATATAAATCGAGGGGAGAGAATGCGGCAAAGAGTTTGAGACGAGACCATGGTTTATTCCATCTCTAGCGAGTGCTTGGTTTCGTCCTTAAAAGTTGTGCGTGGGAAAGGATCATGGCGATATCGCAATATTCTCTTTAGGGTCCGCATGCACGAGACAGCTCACATCAGTCTTATCCCATCCACACACACACATATACATCCACTCATGATAGCGACCTGATTAATCTAGATTTTGTGCCTGAGATAACCACATGGTGAGGATACTCCGGACAGCTCATCACGATTATGAGGTCAGTTTAGGTAGTGTAATCTCGACTACGGCATGTGTATGACATGACGTCCTCGGAGATCGCGATTGACGGCCGCGTTTTTTAAGTAACAAGAACCACATTCCCCATCTTATTGGTTAGACGGTAATGATATATGCGCATTTAATCATATCGGATCCGGACTTCCAAATTTGTAAGCTGGAGATAAGGTCTGTCAATAGTCGAATTTCCTCTACGCTTGGCGGCTTGTGAGGTAGGAAAGTTCTTAGCTTGATGCGAGGCGTGCGTATAATTCGAATATGTTGCTGCCCAAGGGCCGGGGACGGATTAGCATACCGAGATTACCCACACGAGGAGACGGTGTGGGTGTGTAGAAGACGAAATTTTGAAGGGATATAACTGGTAAGTCCTTGGAGTAGGTCGCTTTTCTAGATATGGACACGGTTATATGTAGGAACATGCGGAAATGCATATATACCCTGCGTCCCCGGTAGTTCTTGACCCGGCCGAAAAATTCAGGGGTCGCGAATGAACTACCGATATTCGGTGGTAGGTGGGCTACAACCCAACCAATGAAGGGCCGTAAAGATGTTGGCTCCCTCCTACATTTACACTTGCAGTATAACCCGGCCCGGAATGTGGTAATGGGGTTCGTGGGGTTTAGTTTCTCGGGTTAGATGTCTTTCCCGGGTATCCGAAAAGGTTTAACTAGGAGCTTACGACTGCATTTTGATGTTCAAGCGAACCCTAAACGGAACAACACGATACCTTTTCTCATCCAATGTGGACCTTACTCATATACAACCCATCCCGTATAAAGATCGTATCAAGTAGCAGCAGGTTGTGGAACGCATCCGTAAGCTCCATTTATTCAAACGTCCAATCTTGTCGACTTTAATCCTTATCTATCTCAACGGGAATCGTCCTGTTGGCTTCTTGTCTTCTCTCGATCCAACTGTAACGGTCTAGAGCTGATCTTCTATACTAAAGATTTATCCCGGGCATCTCTACCCCCACTTGTATTTGATATTCTATCAAACTTCCGCAGATATATCACTTTTTTTCTTCAAGTCATTATCCACTACATCGTCTAGAATAGTATCATCCTTCTTGGCAGCGGCAATTCTCGCCAGCTTAAGCTTCCGCGTATCGCTCTCAGTCTGGCGGGTGACCCACCAGGTTATTAGGGTAGTGATAATGCAGCATGCTACGAGAGCCATGGCTATAGCAAAAGATGTTTGGTACCGTGGTGCGTAAGCACTCCTAAAGATCTGAGGACCGATAGCACCTCCGATCTGGCCGTAGCTATTTACAAATCCAATAGAGAATGCAGACCCAGTTGCCCGGCTGGTCGTCTGAACACGCCACGGCCACATCATAGGGTACCAGGCACTGGTAACTGTAACAAGAGTTAATAATTACTTATTTTATTAAGGGGCTAAGGGGTTAATGGGTTTGGTTATGTCTCGAAATCTCAATAAGGATATACCATCTCACAAGACAGACCGACGAATAGGGAAATATGGAATTCTCAGCGTTACATACCAGCATTTCCAATCATGGTCGCCGCATAAACAGCGCCGCTATTAGGGTATGCCACTAAAACCCCGTAACACGCGAGAATGATAGTGAGGAAAGAGAGCGGATATAACGGTCTTGGAAGCCGGCCGTTATCGGCGAAGACCCCAGATATGCCGATCACGATGAGGCCTAGGATCGTGATGGGGAGGTTAAGAAGCTGCGCCTGCGCAATTGAACTGAAATATGTCGTCAGAATCAACAAAATTCCTATCCATGTATTATTCGTGGACTTACGTAAAACCAAGGTCTGCAATGACTGTTGGCTGATAGAAGCGCACCCCCGAAGTCCCAACCGTGAAGAAAGCCCAGATAGAAGTGAAGAGCCATAACCTCTTATCCTTTAAGGATGAAATAATTTCCTATAATAATACAGAAATTAGTATTTTCTTCTTCTTTGAGTGTGTTATAAGTAACAACTCTTAGAGAGCATTCGATAGGAGTCAGAAACACATGATCTACTTGATCTAAGAAGAAAACACGAGGGGGAACTCGATATTTTACATACGCTGAGCTTGAAATCCTGTTCTGCAGCCCTTGGGGAATTTGACGGGAGCCGTGCTTGTATGAATGCTTTCTCCTTATCTGTCAACCAAGACGCTGTCTCGGGAACTATTGAGGTTTTATTAGTGATGAAGGTTGCAGCGTCGCCCAATCAAGTTAACTTACAGTCCGGTAAGAGGAACCATACGCCGACTCCCATGATAATTGTTGCTATTGCTTCAACCAGGAATAACCTGCCGAATATCAGCGATCCGAGCAAGAGGTTATGATATGAGAGCTGCTAGTAGTCTCACCACTGCCATCCAGATAACCCCCCTGCTCCCGAAGCATGGTCAAAGGCGAACGCAAGGATTCCACTAAATATTCCACTCAGATTCCCGCATATATCTGGCATATGTATTAGCCCCAAGAGCAACCTATTCGCTTTGGATCTACCCACAGAAGTAGAGAAGCCTGAGAGACATTTCATCTGGTCGATACCAGTAGGTCATTTGCAGTATAATTCCCGGAAACATTCCAGCTTCCGCTAAGGTAATGGTCAGCAAAGCCTCGTTCGGTGGTCCAGGAGTTCTCACCTAAACCCAGAAGAAATCTCGTCACGTATAAACCCTCTTTATTCTTAACAGCGACGTGGCATGCCAGCATAATTCCCCATGTAATCATCTATAGCTCATCGTTAGCGTTTACGTAAAAAGAGGTTCGTTGTATGCTCTCAATAGGAGTACAAGGGAGGTACTTGAATTCATTAGGGGTGCTTACAATTCTCGACTGCCAATGTGAAGGTGAGAATCTCTTAAGCAGTAGATTCGAAGGTGCTTCTCCGACTATATATGGTATCTGTTTGGCATAGTGAGTTTTCCTCATCAATCGCACTTGGTCGTATCATAACTGGACTCACATAGTATAAGACGGTAACCAAAGCATATTCATCGGACGTCAACCCCAACTGCGTCATGATATTGTCAGGAGTTCCTCTATTCATAATACGAGCATTTGAAACCTTAAGCCGCTCATGTTAGTCGAGCTCTCTTATTTCTTCTATATTGCAGCTAGGGATGTGATATAAAGCTTACGTTGTCCGAATCCAAATTCTTGAACATGAATATGATAGAACATAAAGGCATAAGGTGCCAGTCAATTCGTCTAATGAGCCTCTTTTCTTCTTCTACTGTTAATGCAGTACGCGCACGCATGCGCTCGGCATCATATCCATCGATGGCCTCGCTAGCAGATACATCGTCAGTTACTTCGCCTCTTCGGGCGTGGTGGAATCCATCATTGACGCTGCTGGAGCTGGAATCTGCTGCGGCTTCAGAAGACGTTGCTGCAGTCGTCTTTAAATTCGACATTTTTTTCTGGAATTAAGAGGCCGCAACCTTCTATCCGGAGTAAAAGGAGGTTAGTCGGATTGGAAAATTATTATTTATGTAATGCAGCAGCGTATCAAGTATGCTACATCTTTTAAGTCCGAGGATAAGTTAAAGAACGACGAACGACGAAAACAACCCAGCAGAAGCCCAGCAATGATCATAGAATCATTTCACACTATTATTACGAATTTCTTGTTACACGCTTGCCAAGATACGACACTACACCTAGTTGATATTATCTACTAGCATCAATTCTATGAAATAGACGAGGTGGATAGAAGACCCAAACATCCTGTTAATCTTCTTATTATCATTGATAGCTACGTGCTGAAGTTAGACACTCTGGGACCCTTTCCGATAATGTGGTAGGGGATTGGGAATTGGGGTTGGAGCTCTCGACCGATCAGAGTGTGCCCCCCGAGATTCGTCATCGGCCGGGATGATCACGACTTCGCTTAGCTCACATCAAGTACGTAGAACTGACAGAATCCGGTAGTTTGGAACCGACGGCCCCCCCTCTTCGGTCGGCAGGACCCTTGAATCCATTTGGAATGAATGCTCGTAAGCCGATCACGCAATCGTGGAGGTCGTTACATCGGATCCGATGTCTGTTTAGCTATGTCATGCATAAATCGAACCGTACCTCCGGGCTACGGCGATCGCGTGTTGTTGCGAGAGGTCCTAAGTAGAACTTTAAACCATAGTCAGTTAATTAACTATCCGTACATCAATCTATATTGAAATTATCAAGATGGCGGCAGTCGCTAGTAGAATCGCTGAGGGGAAAGCGGATATACCGACCTATCATCAGGTTCCAGAAACAAAATACGAGCGTAAGAGAGCTTAATGTGCATTCATGAGGAGCTTTGTACGCTGATATCGTGCGATATAGTTGACTGGGCAGATCTTGTAACATTGGATCTCTCCCAATTCGATCAGCCGGATGGAAAGCAGAAACTTGCGACACAGCTATTTGATGCCATTCAAAAGATCGGCTTCTTTTATATCACCAACTTTGGTTTAACCCAAGAACAGGTGGACAGGCAATTTGCCATCGGCAAGGAAGTATTTCAGCTGCCGACTGAGGAGAAGCTGAAATATCGGGCAGACCTTGAGCATGGGGGATATAACGGCTACAAGCCGCTCGGACTTCGTGTAAGTTTCTTCGCCTGGATATTCTATATTACCTCTCAGCTAATATTTTGGTAGCAAGTGAAGCCTGGAGTATACGACAACACAGAGATCTACAACATACCCAAGTTTATACCCGCATTTGAACAGCCACACCCCGAGGTTATTAACGAGAACCGGAAGGAGATAGAGACCTTCGCCCGGCATATCAACGATAACATTGTAGGCAAGCTCCTCGTCCTCTTTGCCATTATCTTAGAGCTGCCAGAGGATTACTTCCTGCAGAGACACCGGTATGAAGAAAAGAGCGACTGCCATTTGCGATACATGAAATACCACCATCGGACCGAGGAGCAAAACAAGATCCTAGAGAACGTATGGGTAAAAGGTCACACGGACTTCGGTAGCCTGACTCTACTTTTCCGGCAACCCGTGAGTGCCTTACAGGTCCGCACACCCGAGGGGGAGTGGAAGTGGGTTAAGCCGTATCCACAAAGTATCACAGTAAATCTCGCCGACTCGCTAGAATTTCTGACAAACGGATTCTTGAAGAGCAGCATCCATCGCGTTGTTGTCCCGCCGCCCGACCAGGCCAATATAGACCGGTTGGGCGTTCTATATTTTGTGAGACCCGAGGACAGCCTCGAGTTGAGACCAATCGTGAGTAATGTGTTGGATCGCCTGGGATATAACAAGACCACGGACGGAAGTGCGGTTGGTATCACTGCCGGAGAGTGGGTGAAGGCGCGTGTCGCTGGGGGAGTCGCCAAAGATAAAGTGAGGAGTGATGTATCTGAGCAGGAGATCATCCGTGGCAAAACAGCTAAATATTATGACTAGACATATTTTTGATAAATATGGCTAATTCGAAATGAATTAATACTATCGCGGTTACAACAGCGGACACTCGGCTGTTCCTTGTTTATTAATAGTGCATCCTACTTTACGCGTCGTCGTTGATGTACTGATCGTATACTTCAGAGTAGAATTTTTTGCCGTTCTCGCGATGACTGCGCACTTTCGTCCGTAACTGCGACTCTCCCCAAGTATCGTATTGGCCCTTTAGAAAGGCAGAGTCGATCGCATGTCCCTCCTCAGATTCCCTGCCGGTATCAAGAGTGCTAAAATGCGATTTAAGAGACCCAGTCGCCTCTGCCTTTGTAAGGTTTCGACGAACACCCTGAAAAAAAGGTACGCTATACCTTTCGTGCGGACCTGAGAGAACTCGATGCGTTGTGGCTTTACATATTCCATTGGTAACCACCTCAAAAGCTTGGCCGATGTTGACGACGAAAGTTCCTGGCACTACGGGGACATCGACCCAATCTCCAGCTTTGTTCAGGACTTGCAACCCCTTAACTTCAGGGGGCGATGCCTGGAGCAAGAATGTCCACCAACCCGAAGAATCCTTGTGAGGACCAACACCTTGCCGGGAACCTGCAGGGTCCCCGTTTTGCAATGCGGGATAGTGCACCAACTTTAAGCGATGCTGATCTGATAGAAATGGCTGGAAGGTCCCAGACGGAAGCGACAGAGCCTGAGCAACAAGATCTAGAAATCGTTCTCCCAAGTTCGTTAGCTCTCGTATATATGATTCTACCGTAGACCGAAGTTCTGGATGCCCTTTTGGCCACTAGGATAATCAGTATCATATGCCGTTATAGCTTTTGGACTGTAGACAGACCTGGTTAGGGCCCCGCAGACGTTCGTATAATGGGAGGCCGGAGTGCCATGTTGCTGTAAGCTCCGTAGCGAATTCAAACTGTTCCCTCTGATCTTCTTTACCGCCTGTATTTTCACTACCGACACCGCTATATCCAAGGAAATGGGGCGAATTCTCTAATGCAACGGAATTCTTGGCGTCCTTATCTAGGTCGAAAAGTGTAGGTAATGCATTCACCAACCCGTCAACAACAACTTCTGGGACGCCGTGGTTTGACACATATAAAAAGCCAACTTCTGTAAGAGCATAGCGAAGACTATCTAGCAAGCCAGGCTTGGTTGATTTGTCATCTTCCCGCGAAAGATCTATTATTGGGATCTCGCTAAATGCTGTAGCCATTGTCTGTAATTGATGTGATGAGATATTAACGCCTCAGGATATCAATTTCTAGTATAAACGACCTACTGTAAGATTTTAAACTAAATAGTTAAAATAAACTTGGGTTAATAAAATCCCATTGAAATGATAGGTACCAATACGGTACAAGTCTAAATCACGTCATTTTAACCATATATCGCAACGTTTTCAACCCAGCTTAGGATTGCCCTTCTCCGCATCGTACGCAGCTTTCAGATCACGTGCTGGAGTAGGCCAACAGTTTATAGCCTATATGTAGACAACGAGCTACATAAAGCTTTGCAGGTAGAAAATAGCATGTATTAATATAATAATTGAAAGAACATGTGTCAAATCACTTGTTCAGTCGGGGCGCTCTCTTAGGATCTCTCCAAAATAGGCAGGCTTCGCGTCGGATATCGTCTGACTCGACTTTAGTATCGTCAGGCTGTACAACAAGCTGAAGTGCTGGTTTAGAATCAAGTCCATATCCCTCAGGCTCATACTTGGGCCACTCGGGAGAACCTGGGTACCGATGTGTATTCGGATCACCAGTTGCGACGAAGCTGGATAGATAGCCATGGTGCACATGGCCGATTTCTGGGTGCTGCACTTTGGGTTCAGGCCAAGTGTACCTCCCGTCGGCTGCGTGCGGAATCCCGCGCCAAGCTGGGAAGCTGTTGTTGGTGTTGAAACGAGCTTTCCAAGTGGGTACGCCGGCGGTGGATACCCTATATGCGGTCTCCTGTCCCGGGCAGATATATCCATAATCACTCCAAGCCGCAGATAAACGAGCGTATTGTACCCCTCTCGGAGAACCTTTGAAGGGAGACGCATCATCTGCCACAGGATCTGGGTACAGACTTACCAGCGACTGAAGCTCGTCTGTAGTCAGAAGTGGCGCAGTAATATGCATATAATTCAAAAATTCGTCGTTTGTTTGCATATCACCTGGTACGGTGAATCTTCCCTCGTCCGTGACACTGGTCGTGAGTGTGGGTACGTGGAAGAAAGTACCGTCAAGACCGGACTGCGAACCAAACTTTTCTAACATTGGACCTCCTTGTGTTGGTTGGAATGGCCATGTATTATTGTACTGAGAATCGTCGTATAATTTTATGCTAATTTTCCTGATATCAGCTAGTTTGGCAGAACGTAAACAGGCTAGAGCTGCCACATTGTCATTGATAGGACAATGGAGGTGTGTCATAAACTCCTCAAATTGACGGACGTAGAGAGGGTAGCTAGCATTCGGAAACGACCGCGCGGTGACGGATCCGGACTGAAGGATAACTCTAGCAAAATATGGCTTTCCAGCGTCCTCGCCATAGTTGTGAAAATGGTGAATCCCCACAGAATGAGCGCCCGCGGAACGACCACCAAGGGTGATGTCTTCTGGGTTACCGCCGAAGGAGCTGATATGTTTTTGCATGAAATGCTTCAAAAAGAAGTATTGATCTCGCAAACCAAGGTTGAGGAGGCCTTCTTTACTGAACATTACCGAGGGCAAGAAACCAAGCGAGTTGAGGCGGTAGTGGAAACTCACCACGACTATTGGCGCCTTAGATGATGCGACAAATGCGGCCCCATCTAGACTCTTACTACTGCCGAAGTTGAAACTGCCTCCATGAATATAGACGAAAACTGGAAGCTTTTTACTTAGTGGAACACCCTGCGTCCGGTACACATTGAAATTAAGACAAGCCTCCCCCTGAGCTTCTAGGCTCACGTATTTGGGATCTTGAATACACCCCTTCCCGTATGCCGTGGCTGCTTTCACGCCGTCAAATGGAGCTGGCCAGTCGACGGGCTTAAAACGGCCTTCACCCACAGGTTGAGTTGCATAATCAATACCGAGCCAAGCATCAACTGGGTGTGAGAACGCAGCACCGCTCAGCGTGGTTTTTACCGGTCTTCCAGTGAAATTTCCATAACCCTCAAGTGCGATAGGTGTATCTTCGACTGAGAAGGACTTTGAAGTTTCGGTCTTACACGTCCTTAAGATCGAGCATAATTGATCCGAGAGCCTCGTAGTTGTATAAAATGACCGACCCCAGAAGAGCGTAAAACAAACAACAACAAAAATTGCGAGCCAACCTAACTTTTTCACGTGTATCGCCATGTTATTAGAGTTGGAGATTGTAGGAAATTTCCGAAATGATTTTAGGAGGCCTCTCGAGTCTAGGCACGCATCCACGTTGACACGCGAATACCCCCTGAGGCTTATGAGGCTTACGTGAGAAACCCGGGTCGGTATGACCAGTCCGGTCTTAAGTGATGCCGTAATTATTTTTGAGTGTAGTTATCTAATTTCTAACATGGGATGAATTGTACCTGCATATCGGACCCGGATGATGTAATAGGGAATGGTCGTTGTTCTAGTTCTAAGGACGTGATGTGGATGTTAGACTGAAAGTTAGCTTTTCGGTACCTCGGGGACGTTCGGATACCGAACGCCTACGGCTCATGCAAGTAGCACAATCCGAACAAATGTATGTCACAGGTACGTATGGATGTATGTGGATAAGTTGGAGAGATGTGGCTAAGGCACAGCTTAAATACCTTAGGTACCTTAAATAGATAATACAACACATATGAAGTACATGAGAGAATATATTAATAAGAGAACTTGCTGTTAATACATGAGTAAATTGATTCAACTATTAATATTTAATATCATATATCAAGTTGAATATATCCTAAACTTATACCTAACTACGCCATGTTTTATAACTTAACGTAGGTACCTAGATACATATAAGTAAGTACAGGTACCTAATGCCCGTACAGAAGGTTACATTAAATTATGTACATCACTTCCAATGGACACACAAGCTAAATGACCTAAGTATAACCTGCCACGCTAGGTCATCAGATAGATATGATTGGCTAAACGGCTACTCCCCCGGATCTGCCGCGTCCCTAACGGTGGCTTAGCACATGTGAAATGTCAAATTACCCCCCCACTTTCTGCAGTAAATCCAATCCCGTCTCCTTCAATTGCACCGACTCTCTCTGGACACTACTGCCCTTCGGTTCGGTATTCCGATAAGCCCAATTACTTGATTTGGACCTTTCCGACATCTTTTTCGATGGCTTCGTTTATATGCCCTTATCGACGTAAAAGATATATCATTTCGTCACCGGTTATGATATTATGATATTGCGAAATAATGCCTCCAAGAAGATCACATAAAAAGTCTCGTGCCGGATGCCGAAGATGTAAAGCTCGAAAAATAAAGGTATGTGTGGTCTGGATCTAATTGCGCTTGAAAAGGCGTAAAAAAAAGAAAGGAAAAAAAGAAAAAAAAGAAAAGGAAGCGGCGCAACTGATGCGTTCGCAGTGCGATGAAGTCCATCCTAGGTGTGGAAATTGTACCAAACATGGTGTTGCTTGCGACTTTGAGCATCCCGGTATCGTCGACACTCTTAGTCCAGTCGAAACCCCCCGTCCGACGACATCTACAAGTAACTGCGATAGTCCCTCAACGAGTACTCTTCCACCAACGCCCTCCGTAGAGTTGAGCACGCCTCTTCCCTTATATCGACATCCGGAACCTCTTCCCTTGACAAACTCGAACAAAAGTAATCGCATGATGGAGTTAAAACTATTACATCACTACACTACCATTACTTGTCAGACTCTAGCCATATCCTCACCGGTGAGCGAGAAAATATGGCGGGATACTGTGCCGAATCTTGCCTTTACTGGTGCAGAATTCCTAGCCGACGCTTTGCTTGCCGTTTCCGCTCTCCATCTACGGTCACACGCTCCACAAGATCAAGAACTTATACGCGCTAGTCATTCATATATGGCGTCAACCCTTTCGGAATATAGTGCGAGGCTAGGAAAGGGTATAACGGAGTCAAACGCTGAAGCGCTATTCCTTACCGCTGCCCTCATCGCATTTCAGTCGACGGCGTCCCGTATTTTCACTAGGGATGACAGCAGTGACTTGAAGGACCGATCTGATGGGTATTCCCTACCGCTATCGTGGTTTCACTCGTTTCAAGGAATCAAGGCTGTTGTGGCTTCTAGCTGGCAATGGTTGCGTCATAGTGGGATCGTGATTCCGATAATCGAGTCTCAACCCGCGCTTAATCTTGATCTATCAGGGCAAAATGCGAATTTTTTCGGGCATCTACTAACCGGAGTGGAAGACGAGGTTGCCAACCAAGATGATCCCGCAACCCAGGAGCTTACGCGACAGGCCTACCAGCACGCCGTCGCTGTACTTGACTGGGCTCATAAGATACCCCATACCGGTGCTCCTCTCGTGTTTCTCGCAACCGTTTCGCGCCGTTTCGTAGAATTGCTCGAGTCCCGGCGCCCACGTGCTCTTGCAATTCTTGCTAGTTATTTTGGTTTACTAAAGTCTCTCGATAGTGTTTGGTGGTTAAAGGGCTTAGCGCGTCGCGAAGTCATGGGCATTGTTTCCCTATTCGACCCAGACGATGAAGAATGGTGGCCTCGTCTGCAATGGCCTGTACGGATTGCATTATACGAGGGCGATTTCATACCACCAGACGTATGGGGCGCGGAATCTTGCACTGAGACGGCACTGTTGGACCAAAGCGGCCAGAATGGAGGCTACGTCAGTCATATTGAGCTCGTGAGTCAAATGTTTTCTGCTGTGCAGAATATGCCCCCAACGATGCCAGGCGACGCCCTTGACGCACTCGCCCATCAGACCATGTTAGCTCAATCCCAAGAATTCGGCCGGCAAATGTCACTCCGAGATGATACGCACGTGTTACATTGAAACTACAGTAACTGCACCTATTCGTGTCAAGCGTCGTTGATCCGAGCTTGAACGGCCTAGGCAAGATCTTAATCTCCAGAGTATGATCTAGTCGAGTAGAATGCTATTTGCTTCTTTGGATGCCTTAGATGTGCATCGCATGACTACGCAACTAAACGCTACAACGTTAGGAGTTTTCATGAGGCTGATGTACAATAGCATCGAACGATTCATCACATAGGAGGTGAAATATGTAATATTGGGATTTACGTCCCTGAGGATGCGGTATCGATACCATGATCTATCTCTATCGGGATGGTTTTATCAGGGTTCGAACAGCTAAGGACAGAAGTTGCTAAAGCGCCGTAGCGCCGACTCGCCACATCTACTATATGAGGCTATTGGCTTTGCTGTAAAGCGTGTTGGCAGAAGATATAAGGGGCGACAACATATACATACACTTCGACATAGTGATCTGCCGATATATGACAGATGGGTTAAAATGAAGGGAAAGGCTATGGGGATCACTAGCTAACTATGTATTATACAGTACGTGCAGTTTTAAGCTGACTACAACGTAGGTAAACCTATATTAAGGAAGGGCTAAAAACACCACTATGAATAGATCAACTCCAAACCTAGGATCAACTTCGCGTGTTTACGAAGTATATGCTATCTACCTATGTAATAATAGCTTTAATTCCCCTGAAGATTCTTGTTTATAACAATAAACGCTTAACTTAGCAATATATCACATAGTTAATATTACTTACGTTGAAGAATTCGCAAAAATAACATGTCAAGCTGGCACTTACCTTACCTTACCTTACCTATGTAAGATACCCGGTGGCGTTCGGATATCCGAGACGGGTTAATTAGGATTCCGGCTCGGACCCCGGGGCACACCTCGGATACTTTAGAAAACGAAGTCGGAATTCGGGGATCGGTTGCGGCACAGCCGGAGTCAGGCCATCCAATGGGCGCCATTTAAACTATGTGCGATGTTACTATGTTGTCATGCATTGTACAACCTAGCATTTACTAAACACAGCATCTGGTATAGATGTGGCAACTTTAGGTTACACCTTGTCTTTACGTTTTAAAGGTTAAGTAAGAAATGCTAAAGTACATGCAATTTTATTATAAAATACTACATAAAGGATTCGATTCTTACGAGGTACCTTGCCGGGGTATACATCTAAAGGGCCCATTTAAACATACTTAATTTATTAAAATTTGGCCTTGCAAACATGGGTCCTCTTGAGCCTCAACATGAGTGATGTAACCATGCAAGGTATTTATTTACAAGCCACAATTAAACCATGTTGGATAACTCGAGAATGAGAAGTCGTCGAAAAAAGAACGTTATGAGTTCAGTTATCATCTTCCTATCTCGTCTAATGGATCATCGCGGTGCATGGTCTAAGAATCCCTAGACCTTATACTGGTAACTACCCCGCTCTCGGTAGGTAGCTTACCGTATGATCGGGAGGGGCCGGTAACCGGTTTCTCCTCATAAACGGAGCGTTCCAAGGTTGCAGAAGGATCATATCGAATTTTGAGATGGTAGTCTTATAAACCAAGTGTCTTTTATCTTACCCCGTTCCGGCAAAAGAGTTGATCTAGTCCATCTACTCAACCAGTTCATTAAGACCAATGCCATTTATAGCTCGAGTTGCTGCTTCAGCCAGTCGAACTTCATTGTCGAGTCCAAAGCGATATCCTCTTCCTTTTCGTGCTAATATCATAGTACACACGAGACTATACTCCAATATGCTGCAAGGGTGTGTACTGAAGAACGTATTTATCAATAATGCAGGCCCCAGCATAGGAGCCTGGCAGACTCTGCCAGGTCAGAACGTTTCGAGAATATTGGCACGTACTGGTTTCGACTGGGTGATGGTTGACTGCGAGCACGGAAACATGGATGGTATGAGACCTAACACTGTCTGGAAAGGAGGCGACGATTAAACACGAATATATGTTTTAACGTTCCTCAAAGACAGAGCTAACATTTATTTCGCAAAGACGCCGCAATGCATGAGGCCGTCCCAGCTATCGCTAGCTGTGGAGTTAGTCCTCTCGTGAGGATTCCTGATATGCAAGGCTGGATGATCAAACGTAAGCTAATTGTTTGAAACCTAGCGATGTTATGTAGCTAACATCTAGTCAAGGTGCTTTAGATGCAGGGGCACACGGCGTAAGTGGCTAGCAAGCAGTAACGGGTATTAGAACAATATTAACAAAACAGATTCTGGTCCCTCTTCTTCGTTCCGCTGATGAGGCCAAAAGAATCGTTAGCGCAGCTAAATTTCCGCCCCAAGGCCAGCGTGGGCTCGGATCGCCATTCTCTATGGAACGTTTCAACCCGGTGCCAACCATGACAGAGTATCTGCAACAAGCTAACGAATCGCTCCTGACGATGGTCCAAATAGAGACGCAAGAAGCGCTTGATGCCGTTGAAGAGATAGCCGCTGTCCCAGGAATTGACGTTCTCTTCGTGGGTCCTTTCGACTTAGGGAATAATATTGGTTATCCCATACTAAATGGAGTTATTAAACCTGAGTTAGAACAGGCAATTGACCGGATCCTAGAGGCCACCAATAAAGCAGGGAAGAAGTGCGGTTTCTTCGCCACGGGCGGAGAACAGGCCAAGCAATATGCCGATAAGGGGTTCCATATGATCAGTGTCGCACTTGACGCGACGCTGTTGCAGGCATCGCTAGGCGTATCGTTAAGCACTGCTCGAGGGCAGCAGGCATCAAAAGCTGGTGGAAGATACTAGGGATATCTTATTGCCGTACAGACAAAATGGGTGGTGGAATTTCTTATCTTCAATATGAGTAAGATCATAAACCGATATACCCAGATCTATAAGCCCTCATAACGGGGTTCGTACATTAGTAATATCACTTAGGTGTCTACACCTCTATCTCATCATCACGAGCTTAGCTGCTCTATGCTTTCTCGGCAAGATCCATTTTGTCTTTTACTTGGTCAGTAGTGAACCGGTGCATGAGTTTGATTGCTTTCGAGGCGGACTGCGGATGTTCCTCTGGGGTCGAAGACTTGCTAATGTGAATCTATTAAGAGATTTATTAATTTATTGACGATGGTTTCAGGTATGAGTATTGTATATACCACGGGGACATCAAACTCATAGAGATCTCGCCAGCTAGGCTTAACATCTGACTTGATGATATCAATCTCTTTGAATTGAAATGGCCGAGAATCCCAAACGTCGGAGAGAACAGATCTGGCTTTGGTACAAAGTCCACAGTTTTCACGTGTGAATAGCGTGATCCTACAGGTTTGAAGTAGTCTGCATGTAGCACGCATTTTGAAGTCCAAAGTCTCACCGTGTTTGAAATATAGATAATCAAGTAAAGTAAATTGGGTTGAATGAGGTTTTTTGTTAATTTAAGAAGAAATAGGTGGAACGATTAACATGTTGAATTTTAACAAGTTAAGCCATCGGAATAGTTTCTAGGATATAAAGAATTAGGTAATACATATATGGATATATGGATATCTTATTATACACAACAAATAGGTAGCTTCACCCCACCAAGCGGGGTTCCTAAATTCTGCCGGTGCGAAAAATATGTACCTCCCGTACAAATGCTTCTGAAAGCATGTACGTACTATAAAAAAACGTACGTCATAGGCTCTAAGGTTACCTAAAAAGGTGCTATGTGGACTTGGCTTAACATAGAGCTCCCACAAACAGAAGGCGGTGAGTAGCTTCGAGGCTCTCGTAGCTTCCATCAGCTTCATCTAATTACAAGATCTTTTATAAACAAATAACAAATACAATAAATGCAAACAAATACACTTTCTTAGTAAACTCGCCGGAGAAAAAATACCGACTTTACTTGATCTAGTCCAATTAAGAATCAACTAAACATCAATTATATTCGCTAAGATCATACGTGCCACCTAACAATGGCTCAGAAGTGCGTCCACAAAGGTTGTGGCAAGGTTTACTCGGATCCAGATGAGACCTGTGTTTACCATCCGGGTCCTCCAATCTTTCACGAGGGTCAGAAAGGTGGGCAACCAGTTATATTATTATATTAGCCGGCTTAACTATAAGCGACAAGAGATTCGCTAACGCAAGTCTATATTCACCAATCTTTAGGCTGGAAATGTTGTAAACCGAGAGTCCTGACCTTTGACGAATTCCTCGAGATCCCGCCTTGCACAGAAGGAAAGCATAGCACAACTGATCTACCCCCGGAGATCGAGAAGAAGACTCCAGAGAATACCGATGTGAATTCGACCTTAGCTTCAAAACTCACCGAGGCTGTATCTGCAGTACCTACTCGTGCCCCTCTCAATCCTCAGCCTGCTCCTACTGCCCCCCCGCCGCCTCCCGAGTCCGAAGATGACGATTCATCTCTTGAGATCCCCGATGGCAAGGTTTGCCGCCGGAAAGGCTGCAATGTAGCTTATAAGAAGAGTCAAGGCAGATCTGACGACGAGAAATGTGTCCATCATCCTGGCGCCCCCATATTCCACGAAGGCAGTAAGGGCTACAGCTGTTGCAAGAGACGGGTGCTAGAGTTCGACCAGTTCATGAAGATTGAGGGATGTAAAACCTCGCCCAGACACTTATTCATCGGCTCCGGACAACAGAAGAGCAAGCCCGGCGCGGCCAATTCTTCCGTAACCGCGAATGGCGAGGAGCTACTTGAAACCGTGCGGCATGACTTCTACCAGACACCTTCGACGGTAATAGCATCTTTCTTCCTCAAGAAGATTGACAAGGATAAAGCGTCGGTGAATTTCGAGTCTCAAACAATTGTACTTGACCTACCAACAAGTGACGCGCAACCTAAGCGCTATAAGACCAGCGTCCCATTATTCGGCCGCATCGACCCAGAAAAGTCGACGCACAAGATCCTCGGCACGAAGCTCGAGGTTAGCTTGTGCAAGGCGGATGGCGCGAGCTGGCCGGTCCTGCGGAGCGACGAGCGACTGACAGGCGAGATCTTGCAGGTTGGACGGGCGGGACGAGTGTAGCCTATCATCCTGTCATCATGCCATCATCCTAACAGAATACTTCGCTACCTGAAGTTCTGGTTATCTCGGCCATAAGGATTTATGACCGTCAGCATAGTAATAAGCAATTTTGAGAAGAAGAAAACGTCTATTCGGCACATTTGCAAATGTCAAAACTAATCCCTGCGCAGATCCTAGCCCCTCTGCTTCCCTCCCTTGTCGAACCGGGAAACCGTCAATCTCAATCCCAATCCCAATCCCACAGTTGACGGTATGAAGGCGTTGAATCATCAATTATGTCATACTCTCAATAATCAGAAAGACAAATTTCAACAGTGAATTCCATCTTAGTCGCCTGTTGTTCCACTTTCTCGATATAACGCGTAAACACTAAGCGAAGCTTTCGGCTCAAGACTTTTCGGAAAGTTTCTTCAGACTGAAAGTTCATTGCTGCATGAAGCAGGCTACATTTAAAGGAGCATCCACTCTCGTCGTGCTTCGTTTATTAGAAAGTCACGTGTTATAAGACAGCCGATGCTTTCTGCCAATCCCTCTGGGTCATGAACCGTGAGTCGGTCATCTAATAAGAGCTAGGTAGTAGGTACACGATCCAGGTAGCTTTAAATTATCAATTAAAGACAAACGCCATATATACGTAGAATGCATAGAGTGATCATAATTATTGTATTTGAGTCGTGAATCTGCATGTTTCGGCCGACAAGACGACTAGCATGCAAATAAACTTCCATCCATCGTTACCTAGAGACCTAGGTTCGCCTTAAGCAGACGCTTTCTGCGGACCAGTCCGTATACGCATCTTCCTGTCATGTTCCCGCCGTCTTCCCACTTATACGTCAACATAATAGGAAACGATACAGTATCGTTTGATATTAGGTAAACATCTACCTCGAAGCTATGGATTAGTAGAACCTGAGGATCTCGTTGACCCAGAGCTACCATGCTCGCACTGAGCCTCAATATACCACCGACTTCCAGGAAGTACATACTCCGGATACTATCCGGGCAATACTCAACCACGGCGTCTAGATGGTCGCTAACAACTAAATACAAATCCAACCCACGGAAAAAGTAGTAGTAACTAAAAGCGAACTAAGCGCTTCTACTACATAAAGAAGTGATAATAATATACCCCGGCTTAGAAGCAATGTCAAGGTGAATTCGGCAAATTCCCCGAGTACGTAGATAGGCGGATAATTGACTTGCCATTTGACAACCCAATAAAACACGGCCACTTCCTTACGCGTTCATCGTCGCCTACGTCCATCGCGAAGTACATGGACAGTTCGTTTTCCCGGAGGCTGTTGTGCTCGTGTTCTGGTTTAGTGCTAAAGAAAAAGAAACAATTAGATATCGGAGTCAATAATAAAAGGAAGTACGCATAGTAAATTTTAGGTATTCTCTAGGCGGGATTCAAGTATGTACTTACCTTGAACAAAAAGAGTCGTTGTCTTCCCGCTCCCTGTCCGTCTCACCCGCCTCAGCATCGTCAATGCCCCTTCGAGCCCGTGTGCGAGCCCGCGCGCGCCTGTAGAACATCCGGCACGCAATTTGAATAACGTGTCCGAATCCCGCGACGACTAGGACAGGGGTGCCTAGCGCGAGAGCCCAAAGCCTAAAGTAAAAAATTAATTAGAAAACACAATACGAGAAACTAGGAAAAAATGTCCGGGGTTCTTACGGAAGTTGGATGTCGCTGAGATGATGCCACAGCGCCAGTACAACACCAAGAATGGCAATCTCAGAGCCTAGTTGTAACATTGTCCATGTGGACCAGTATAGAGCCATGAGGTCTTCGCCATCGCAGAATTGTAGTGCTAGAAGCGCGAACACTTCGACCACTAAGAAGACGGCTGCTATTAAGAATAGTAGCGTAGACCACTACAGTAATAAGAGTTAATAACCATCTCTCTGAGGGGCTTGGGCATATCTTAAGAGAAGACACCCTTAACTAGCTCGAGTTGAAAGCATTGACTTCCAAAGTAGACTGAAAGGGCGGTGAAAGGAGATTCAGTGGTTCATACAGCAAGGCCTATTTTAACTCTCCGTCGAAATTCATGCTCGCAGAACCCGGGTTTTTCTCGATACATCATCGTCCTGTATATCCAGCATTGATCTCAGTCAGTCACACTTCATTATCTCGGAGTTAGAAGATTGTATCACATACGATTGATAAACCCATGACGCAGCAAACAGGATAACGATTACCAGAAAAAATAGCGCCCAGTAGATACCGTCGAAATGGATTCTATCAAGACCGGATGCAAATTGGGCGTAGTGAGGGCATCTTAAGGGGTCGAAAGGTGTAAACTGCCCGCCCATCTTGATTCAGGGATAGACGGTAGAGAGAATACGTAGCGTATAAATAAACAATAAAAATCAATGACGGCAAACGGAAGACACTTCCGCTGTCAAGATAATATATATATAGTTTAGATCAAGATTCGAGAGATTATTCCAACAGCTTCGTTGAGTACGAAGAGGGGAAAAGAGAGGATGAAGGCCTCATATAATCGAACAAAGACGTGAAGTCTCAAAGCCAGAGACAAAGTATAGGGAAACGCCAAGTAGGGCCGCAGCGTCCTATGATGCGTTGTCTAGCCATGGCGAGTCGTGCAGTCCTTGCCTATACGCCGAGAGAGCGGCCGCACGTGTTAGTCCCTAATATTCAGGCTGTAAAAACTAATAGCTTATCTCTTCCCTAAGGCCGATATGCGAGTAGTGATGTACATGATTAGGAGGCTGTGCAATTAGTAGATAATTTTAGTAGGCAGTTCAAGCAAACCTAATAACAACAATAGGGTTGCCATGCTTTCTTGTTCATATAACCCCGGCCCGTATCGCTGTACATAGATTCGCTGCTTTTCACTTCCGAGATCCGCGGTGGGGTGGGATAGTATCGCGACCAGGTTTAGATGAAGATCGTTGCTAGAAGAGCAGATCCGGCTCTAAACTAATGTTATCTCATCTTGGTGGATATGCTTGGTAAACCACCAAGTGGATTCTATATTGCTCGCAACAATTCTGTGAGGAATAGGCGTGCTTTAGATCTACTAGAAGTCCATCCCTTCCATTAGTTCTGTCCGATCCAAGACCATTCCCTTCTGACCGATATACTCTCTCAGGGCATCCCAATCCGCTCCCTCCTCTTCGCCTTGGCGCCATTTCTCTTGGAATCCCCACGCACAAGCAATCTTATCCAGGGCAGCTCTCTCTTCTTCTCTTATCCACCGGAGCCGTAAAGGTACTCCCGGTGCCCAAGTCACTCGCTTCATCTGATCGTTTGCAGTAGTTAGCGCTACAACGCCGATCGATGCTGTAAAGCCTACGTAGGCCAATATACCAGCGAATGCAACATTAGTCGCAGTAGCGCTGTCCATGGTATTTTGAAGGTCGGAGAAGTTCATCGCAAGCACGTATGCCGCCAATGGTGTTGCCGCAAAGGTTCCCACGGGTAGTAGGGCCTTGCGTAAGAGCTTGTTTCGGATGAAAGCTTTCGTGGCATAGGTGTTCTCGATAATCCCAACTGCCGCGTCTAAATTTCTAGCCTCAATTGCAGTGTCCAGGGCCTTCTCGATTACGTTAGGCTCAACGGCATTTGCCACCTTGTTGGGATTCTGCTTTGCGTAGCTAATAGACCCCGCTCCTTCACGAGGCATGGGCTTTGACGCATATAGTTGAAACGCCTGAGGGAGCGTTTCAGGTTTTCCTAGTCGTGCTTGCACATCGACATATTTTTCTAGTAGTTCTGGCGTTATGAAGACAGGTGGGTGAGCTAATACCGCATAGGCGGTGTCTGATATTCGATCGATGATCTGCTTGACCTGGTCCATTATACTGGCAGTGGCAGTATTTATAGACTTGGGGAAGTTAGGATTGCTTGTGCTATCCAGCGAAAGTAGTTCAGAAGCGGCCGAATCAAACTCATTTATCATATGAGCGATTTGTGGTTGTACAGCATCATCCATAATATAATCAGCCACTACACGACATGCTAGGAAAGCCGCACTCACGTCCGCTTCTGGCGGTATGCGTTTATTTGAGAGTACTTTTGATTTGCTTCGTTCCAAATAAGTCATCATATTAGTGACAGATGATAACTCTTCGCTCGCTGCTGTCTTAGGTGTTGCTCTGATTTTACTATCATGCTCTCCTAGCGTATGCCGAGTGTTACCAGTCTCTAGTATCTTCTTTCTAGTTGGCAATATAGTAGAAGCTAAGAGTGCCTTCTGGACTGCATTGACTCGTAGGGCATGTTGCACTATTTGCGGTCGATGCCGAGTAGTATTATGAGAGCTCAATGCAGGTTTTGTGGAATAGAAACGGCGAGTAATGATAGAATCGCAAATCTGGCAAACTGACTGCGGTCGCGGAACAGCAGTCGGTCGAGGCATTACAGCGATTTCTATAATAGGTAGGAGACAGGAGACTAAGGTGTGGTGAATATGTGAATATGCCCTGTGATAGACGTAATGAAATGAATTCAATTAAGGCTCAATAATGAGACTCGGTTAGGTAATAGAGATGTGACTTATCGTCTCTTATCTTCCTCGTCACATGCAATATTTCAAATAATATGCTTCAATGCCGAGATAAGGCGGGGCAAATCCGCGCCTGCGCCTGCGCCACAAATGTGACGACAACGCGCGGCTGAGAAGCTTATGTTTCCAACAATTCCAACGACGTCCAATGACTTGTATCTTATTCCTACCTCCTAAACCATCGATAAGGCACCAGCAAATTGCATTTCGCGTCGTTACGTACTAACCACATCTCTCACCCCTTCTACTTACATTGTTCGACTTACATTGAAGTAAAAAGATACCCATCGTAATTAAGAAAACACAGAACATATATCAATTCACTTTTACCAAGACACTTATAACTTATAACTACCAATTTCCCATAGTTATTCTTATTAACTCGATACACGTACGGTGACGCCTATTCCAACCCTCAACTTATAACAATCCTCATCGACTCGATAAACGCTCCTCTATATCGCCTACGTGACTGAGTATTTCGATATATTAAGAGAGCCGGAGCCCAATCTCCGAGATGCCTCCTCCACCACCTCCGCCGCCGCCGCTCCCGGGTATGGGGGGGCCACCGCCTCCTCCCCCTCCCCCTGGCGGACTTCCACGGCCGGCTGCTGGTGCTGGCCGAGGTGCTTTACTTAGCGATATATCGAAAGGGAGGGCCCTTAGAAAGGCCGTTACGAATGATCGTTCAGCTCCCCAGGTAGCGAAGGCGTCAGGGGGAGGAGGAGGCGGAATGCCCACTGGAGGAGCACCACCTGTTCCTGTAATACCTAGGGGGGCTCCAGCCGTTCCGGGCGGCCTCGCACCACCGGTCCCGGGAAATAGAGCTAGCAACAATGACCATAGTAGCGGCGGAGTGGCAGAGCCCGCGCCGCAGTTAGCAGGTTTATTTGTGGGCGGCATGCCGAAGCTAAAGAAACGAGGTGGAGGTGTAGATACAGGAGGTAAGCATCCTACAGTGCTACAGTCTTATTAAGCTCAGTGACGATGATTACTTACCGCATACGTAGCAAATCAAAACGCATCATATCTAAACGACATAGAATCGTCAGGCCCGAAAGCGCCGTTAGTACCGAGACCGCCTGTCGGATCCGCCCCCGCCGTACCAATAGCTCCAGCTCGTGCAGTACCCACACCCCCGACTACGGTCTCTCACGCCTCGGTAGCGACTCTAAGGAAGGCGATCAGTGATGTCCCAAGACCAGTCTCGATGGCATCAGCAGCATCCTCAAAAGGCCCCCCGCCGCCAATAGGGAAAAAGCCGCCTCCTCCGCCCGGGTCCAGGAAACCCTCAACCGCACCATCACACTCTCACCTGTCTCTTCCTCCTCCTTTACCGGGCTCACATGCGCCGCCTCCACCCCCATCATCTGCTCCAGCGCCGCCGGCACCTCCACCTCCACCACCAACATCTGCGCCGGCACCGCCACCTCCGCCGCCAGTATCGGCACCCGCACCACCACCGCCTCCCCCAGCCGCGGCTCCCAGACCACCCCCTGCTACAACGCGATCACAACCCCCTCCTCCTCCGCCCTCAGGACCACCATCTAACTCAACATCACCAAATATAGCAGTCCAAGCAGCAATGCGTGCAACGGCAACAGGAGGCCGTGCTTCTTCTCCTACCGGCGTACTACCCCCTCTCCCCCCGTCTTCCGCGCCAACACCACCTCCCGTAGTGCGAGATCCGCCTTCGAATCGCCAGCGCGCCAGCTCGAATCTCCGCTCGATGCTAGACCCGAGCACATACACGCTAGTCCCCAACGGCACCAGCAAGAGCCCGAGCCCTACTCCCACAGGAAGCGCGATACCCAGCCCGCGCGAGGCGAGCAGAGGCGAGCGGTATATCATCCACGACAGCCGCTGGCGTTTCAAGGATGAGAGCGAATTCCCCAAACCCCGACCCTTCCAAGGCGGTCCCCGCAAGTACCGAGCCGGTCGTGGGAGCAGCGTGCCGCTGGACCTAAGTGCGCTCTAGGGGAGTAGTCGTGGTCAAGGCATGGCAATGCTGAGGGGAAGAAGAGAAATTGGAATAGGGACAGAGAGGAAAACAGAAGATGCAGGGGGTGTAAAGGAAAAGACCAAGAAAGAAGGGTATGACTGGTTGAGCATCCGCTGGTGAAGCCTTTAGCTTAAGTGGGTACCCAAGTATCGACTCAAGCTAGGAAATGGAAACATGAACAGATTATTCGAGGTCGTAGGGAAAAGGGTCGGATGGGAGGATAATATGCCTTGTGTATGTGCATCTGTACCTTTATATATATGTACTTCATTAAAAGAATACCTATTAGTAGCACAGGTGTTCATTCTCCAGTCTCTACTAACCTACTAGCATTAAGCCATAGATTATATCACAACTTACCAATTAGAATAAGTATCTCTAGTTAGAAGCTGATGACGTCAAGCATTATAAAAATTCATAAGCATTATGTCTGTATCCTCGTGCCAAGTTTTATTCGTAAAGTATAAATTTGCATTGTAAGCAGACTTCGAATATCTTATCCGTTAGAATTCAGCTACCTAACAAACCGGCTAACAGGTATGCGATCTTGCATATTAGTCAAGGATCATCTATGTGATATCGTATTAAAGTTTCGAACAAGAAGTAGGAATTGCCATTTCGCACAAAGAGTAGAATAACCATGAAGCAAAAGTCAGACCATACGCCGATCCAGATGCCAACATTCTCTTTCACCAAATCATACACAATTTCACGATAACAATCAAGGCCGCCCGTTCGTACTCCCTGGCTGAGCGTTCCATTATCAGACGGGCGGCTTAGAAGTTGGATGTTGCAAATATGTCTCTGTTCCCGAAGGGGGCATCTTATGGATTTTTGCGTTCTGGCAGTTATCTCCCCAGTAACCTATTCCATCAATGTTCTTTACCGCCTCCATCGCAGATGTGATAATTTCGTCAAATGCCCCAGCTTTCTGGAGCTGCTGAGGTGTCCAAGAAACTTCCTCGCCAATTTCGAGGTCTCGGTTCTGCTGCAGTGCCTCGTTGATCGCCTTGGATTGCAATGAGACTTCGTACCAGATTGGTAAGTGACCAAGTTCCTTATTTCCACCATACTGCTTAAATAGGATGGTCACATTGTCATTTTCTCTGCTGATAGTCTTTGGTGCCATGTCGTGTACCTCGCAGATCTCTAGAACGCTCGTAGCTGATGACTTCGAACCATAGGCGTTAAAAAAGGGCTGAATACTTCCTTCTTTCCTCGCGTAAGATGCAACATTACGGGTTCGGACGAGTTGTATCTCAGCCTGGTATACTCCCTTAACAATGAATTCCAATAACGGTATACCAGAGTCTTGGTTTCTATATCATAATATTAGCAAAGATGTAATAGATGAAATGGTTCAGTAGCAGTAAACTTACATGACTCGCATACTGTTAATAAGGTCCTCTGCAAAGTCACCGTAAGTTAGGCCCAAGTCTTGCAACTTGGTGAGGGTGACTTGGAAGTCCCATACTCTCTTGGGACAATGCACAAAGACAGCGCAAGAATCACCACCTTGTTTATAGATTCTATAGGTGAATTCTTTGGCATCGACCTCCAATGTGAACTTGTGGTACTTTTCGTCTGCTGTCTTAACGCGGCAGTGTATCTCATAGACAGTGTGACGAGCAGTAGGCGTCCATAGTCTTTCCCCAGAACTATTCTCGGCAAATGCTATATAATTCGCATCCCCGCCATCTCCTGTAAGAAATCTTGCGAAAGGTGCATGTCGTGGTTTGATATGATGTCTATCCAAGATTTCCTTTATGTCTTGTAGTGACTTGACTTTATCTTGATAAGCGCTGCCCTTCAAGTACACATGGTTGTGATTGACTTTCATGAGACAGAGGCGCCCTAGTTCAGCTTTCAAAGACACCTTACCAGTGAAGGTTTTTAGAGAGCCCATCATCCGAACGAGCTTCTTGGTGATGGCCTGGATCAATTCGGGATCTGGATCCAGCTCTCTATGCACTTGTTCGTGACTAGGTTGACATCCTGGGACTTGAAAACCATCATATCGGCGACCTGCCTGCTGTCTCATAGTAGAGCGCCGAGGCGGGGGTGTAACGCTGGGCTCCACGCGGAGCTCTCCTATTTGAGCACCCTTCCATAACTTAATGAATGGGTCTTCGCGTTCGATTTCAGAGGCCGGTGGATGTTGAGGGACTTCTGCTCCTGACTGAGTGATGCTTGTTCTCTCACTTTCTTTGAGAATATTTGCTGATAGCTCTTCTGTTTGTTGCTGGTCGAATCCGATAAGGCCCTGTTCTGCTGAAGACATTTCTAGGTTATTGGGGGTCACGGATGATTGTTCTACAACTGTTTCTGTCAGAGGATATGATGCCATCGGGCTTACTAGCCGAACATTCTCATCATCCAGATTTGCGCTAGGTCCTCCAGAAAGTTCCCAAGATTGGTTGCACTCTGGTTTAGGCACCTGAGTAACCCAAGAGGCAACCCATGGGTTATTTTCAATGTTGAATGAGACTTCATCCGAGACATAACTTCTAGACTTCGGTTCGTAGTGCCACATCTGAGATGAGAATGCTTTGTATGGTACTTTTCTGTCCCTCGGCGATATAGCTGGTCTGATATGCCCGGGGCCTTTGGTTGGTTGAGAGCTGGTATGTGGTAAAACCACAACCACGCCCTGCTCAACCATTTTTCCGTATACGGAAACCCCTTCAGCCAACTCATATTTGGCACGGTCGAGAAAGAAAGTCTTTGGGATTGCTTTCTCTCCGTGGACCATGTAAGTGAATGCCGCAGGACTGTTTTGCTTATCCTCTGCGTAAATGAAACTCTCGCAACGAGTATCAGCCTGATATGGCGACCCCTAAGAAATATTAGACTTCAACCGTGGTAATAGTAGTGGACTAATAAAACTCACGGCATGTTCCGCAAGAGTGTCAAGCTTGCGTATCACTACATTTATCTCTTGGAGTGATTCACCGCCGACAAACACGGCAAGCCCATTGCTTTCTAATGCCAGGGCACAACCCGTGATATGTTGCAACTTGGCCAATACCTCGGCCGTTGCTAGTCTGAAAGGGTTTGGACCTCTTCCAAGAAGTCCCTCAGGGACCCACCATAGCGCTCTGCAAGCAGCCCCTTGGATTTCCGGAGGTGCAGTGGCCAGCATCACCTCCGAGATGTCCGGTGTACTGGCATCATCGGTACCGGCATCATGGGCACCTACACTCCCTTCATGATAAGGGAAAATCCTATCGCTGAAAGGCTATATGCACATTAGATACCACTAGCAAGGGGCAGTATAATATTCTAAAAACGAAAAGAAAAATGAAGAAATAAAAAAAACCCATTGAAACGAGAGAAATAGGGGAGGGGGAACACTTACCAATCCGTTTTCAAGCTCTCGCCGGGCTATGCCGTCCAGGACTAGCTGGCAGGCAAGCATTACCTCTGCTTCATCAGCAGTTAGGCATTTGATTTTCATCCAGGAAGTCTCTAAGTTGTAAGAGACTTCAAGTCCCTATAATTATATCAGCAAACTGTCTAATACAATTATATTTCGAGGTAAGTAATTTTGAATAAGGGTTGAAACTTACTGGGAAGGCATTTTGGAGCTCACTAGTGAACTCCTGGACTCCGCCTGGGTGAAATGCCCAGTTAGAAACCAAGAAAAACTCGGTTTCGGTTTCCTCTTCCTCTTCCTCTTTCTGGGCAGCTTCGGCTTCGAGCTTTTCTTTCGCAGCTACCCACTTGGGGAAGTCGTTACGAAGCGCCTCAGCAACGCGCTCGGCGACAAGGTCCTGCTGGGTGGATACCTGAGACATGATGTTTCCTATCCTTAGGGATGTTAGCCATTATTTGTGTGTTCATAATTTTTGTTTATGAGCACGTTGCAATCTTGTTAATTGACAATATGCGTCCAGTAACATGTTAAGACGCGTCGTAGAGTACTTACCTTGAAGTTGTGTACTCGCAAACAAGATGTTCTCAACAAATTCTTCACGACAAGACTCTTCACGGTATTAGTTGGTACAATAACAAAGACGGCGACAAGAGGTGGGTAAGTAGTTAGTGATAAGGCACAACAATATATTGTATAAGGAAGGAGAAGACACGGGACGGTGGAGTTTAGTGAGGTCGGCGACGAGATACAAATAATGAAGGCAAAGAGCCGGTAGTTTTCACACGGAATGAAGGTTGAAAGGTGAGTATGTTTGACAAACAACGTTAGGTCACAAGGTTAACTGAGTCTTTAGGGTTGAGAAGTCGCGTCGGCGACGTGATGGGGTTTGTATTGATAGAGACTGCTGTTGTGAGAAATGATGTACGGGAATTAGAACAGAGAAAGGAATTAATAGTACCTCAAGACTTAATATAGTTAAATAGTAGATAGAAGGTAGGTAGGTTGTTTTATGATCGGCGTTGGTTGTGAGCTTTGTGTGTGTAGAAGAAGTGAAGAATTGGAGGATGATGTTTGGAGGAAAGAATTGGAAAAGGTGGATGTTCACTACAGATCAAGATTGCATGTAAGTTGGTAGGAACGATTGGGGAGTAATCACCTGGGTAACTACACAAGGTAGGTGCTTGCTTAAACTAAACGGTAAAGAACGAAGGAAGTCGGTCTTTCCAAACATTAATGACCTAAACGTTCTTTCCTGCCACTAACCGATGCAAGACAGTTCTGGTTTTTGGAAATGACCACGAGGCCCCCCTATCTATTTGGGTACTGCAGGTGCCCACAATACATATATACCTACATCAATCCCATGTTCTGCCTTATCAGGCGCTATTTCCTAGTCGTACTTGCTCTCGGGACGGCAAGTTCAGATCCGTTAGGTTAGGTACCTCATGTAACATAATAAGAACACTCCTTAGATCAGGTCATGCCGTACCTCTATGTGGTGCATGTGGTGTACACAAACATGTACCTATTGAATGTACCAAGATTTCTTTTTTCTCTAATACATTGAAATACCTATATGTGCAATGTAGAAATAAACCTATTGAACCAACCTAGATACATATAGGTTAAATATCTACCAATATCGTTCATTAGCCACGAGGTGCTTGCATGGAACGATACAATATTTTACTATATTCCATTTTGACCTAAAAGGCTATTATAGCTGATCTTGTTCATTTTAGTTTTCCTATATGGCCATGTTGAGTCGGTTTGACATAAATTGTGCAGCTAAGGTTGATGGAATATGAGTATCTGCCATAAAATTATTCGTTCTTATAAGAAACCAAATTAGTATAATGGAATAACGTTACGGATTATTACAACTTAACTTGAAGATATCATGTACCGAAGCACTTTAAACTAACTTATTATAGGGTTGATTATGCTAATAGTTCGTGTCACCCTTCATCTAGTAATTTCAAAGACGGGCAATCACAAATTTGACTCAGAAGGCATGAGACTAAGTTTTTTATTCCGAAAGAAACTTTACCTAAAGTATAGAAACCTGTAGCCGAAGATGTCCTGTGGTATAAAAATCATAGCTGGAATTATAACGAGTATGTTGGTATTTATACCACATATAAACTCTCAAAGTCTACCCCTTTTTTTAAAATTTTACTTGATATATTACCCAGTACCAAGCCACATAAGGCTGCGCACAATAATTATACAGTTAGGCAGTTAGTAACAAATGGTATATACAATTAAAATAATGGGTAGTCGGGGTAACTAGCAGCAATCAAGAAGTAGCTAGCACAGCTAAATCAGCCCTCTAAGTACAACATGTTCTGGAAATGCTGATTGTGTCACGAGGTGGAACCAAGCAGCATGGAAACAACTTGTTCCTCTTAAAGCCCTAACCTATATTACCATGAGATCCCGTGGCTATATATACTAAATATGCCCTTTATTCTAGAATCCTGACACATATGGATCTAAAATAAGCCCATGGAAATGCTGACCCAAGGTGAACCACAGGGACGACGGGATCATAATGATTTATTAATACTTTTTGACAAAATAACACGGTTAAGACATGCCGATTAGCAGAGAATATATTGTTCAAATTAAATAATGTTACTGGCTTGGAATACCAAACAAAAAAAGAGATAGTTATTTGCCTTGGACGTTTAAATAATGATATATAGCTGTTCTACGTCAGAATTAATATATACAAACATGTAGATCTACCTATGTTGTATATGAGGGAAAATTGCATCGAACACTGATGGGTTAATACATAAAAAAGAGAGCACGTTAATTAAATGCCTTGGAATGCCTTGAAATGCCTATGCAAAGGTAGAAACAACCTTGAGATTTACTTATACTTATACCTCGTCCAAGGATATACCACACACAGTCATGGTGAATCGGATTATTTGATTTGGCGAATTTTAGTACTAGACGGTAGAAAAGGGGTATTCTGCTTATGTAATCAAACCTTGCTGCAGTGGATTTAATGGTCAGGAGGTGCTCAAATACTTGGCAAGAAAATACTGGCTTGCTTAAAAAAGCAACTAGGACGAGTAGGTTCTTTGTAACACGATATAGTACGAGAGAAGTATTCTAAGCAATGATAATAGTAAGTGTTGGATGCCTTAGTGATTAACAAATTTGAGCTGAGTAGAACATATTAAGTGCTCGTAAATCTGTTCATCACAAATGGTTTCTTTCTATAACTACCTACCTATAAACTGGTAACCTGGGTATATACAACGTAAGTGGGCAATAGAAGGGAGGGTCATGAATGTAAATGTTCATACTCCTTTTATCATACCAGCCAAGGGTCTCCTTCTGCCCTCTCAAACTTGGGGGCCTTATGATGAAATGAAAATGCCATGGACTGCTGGGTCTCACTCTGATTCAGACCGCAATCACAGAATATCCTTTGCCTCGAACGCCAATCCTATGTATCGTAACATATCCAGACCAGAACTCTCTTTGAGTACCATTTCCTGACCTGACCCTGGTCGCTCAATTTAGTCAACCGTCGAGGTTGTATTATAAAATCCGAAAGGGAATTGTTGTAGGATATCGCGAAGAGCGAAAAGGTCGTTATTATAGTTCGAATGGTATCATTTTGGTACTAGCGACATGCTTGGAAATACAGAGCCGCGATGCACCAGGTTGGAATAGGGGGAAAAAAAAGAGGGAATGAGGTACTGCAATTTCAAGCCGCCATTTTAGTACATAATAGAGGAATAATTTTGTCGAAGAGGAACGGACCAGCATGAGTTTTTGTGTGTTCAGGGGCGTTTTGCCGACGAAGGGGTTGCATAGCAAAGCTAGGAGTATATTACTACTCAGCGCCCTTCACATTTTTCTTCACGTTAAGCGCCCATTTCAGCTGGCCAAGCACGCGCTTCGCCTCTTCGAGAGCCCTCTCCTGCTCTTCTTCTCTCTCATGGGCGATTTTCTTGATATCCTTTAGCGCTTGCTCCTGTTCGTGCTTATAGGCCTCAAATTGCTGGGCAATTTCATCCTTCTGTCGTTGCAGGTCTCGAATGTTTCCGTCTTGCTGGTCACATAAATCGCGGAGAACGTTGATTTTTTCATCGTCCGTCCTACGTTCCTCAACCAGTGTTTTAATTCTGTCCTCAAGACCCGCCATAGCACGCTTCACTTCGTCGCCCTGATCCTTCCAATGAGATGATATAGCATTGTATCGACCCTCCATTAATGCCGCATGCATATTAGCCTCTTCGACCTGAACCTTAGTGTCCCGGCGACTCTTCTCCATCTCTTCACGCCATATCCGTTCGCGTTCTTGAGCATCCGCTGTGCGCTTCTTCTCGAGGTCGACCGTAGATTGTAAGTGCTCAACTTGACGTTCCTTGCGACTTAATAACGTCTTAGTTATTGTAGCTTCTAATAGGCGGTTCTCATAGTCTGCGACCATATGCTCCATCTTGTCTTCGATTATTTTAGCCGCACGCTTTGCTTCTTCGGCCTTGAAACGCTCAATCTGAATATCTCGTTTCAAGGCTTCATTGTCCGACACCAATTTATTAATCACTCTGCCTGTCTTTCCTAAGCCGGCCTTACCGACGGCGCCGTCCCATTGCGGTGAACTTTCCGGCGCTCCGCCTGTATGATCTTCGGGCATAGGTGTCCCCGGAACCTGTAAAGATAAGGTTGGTTCCTCCACCATCTCTTCTCCGAGAGTCGCAGCACTTGCGGACATATACGGGTCTTCACTTCGCGATATCGGTAAAGGCGGCTCTAAGCCAGGTGATTGCGATTTTAACCTGACCGTCGAGCTGCTTTGTGCTTGTTGAGAGTTATATGATGTGCCGCTGACATTGCTATTAATGGAGCTTGAAAACCCGCTGTTTCGCGCGGATGGTGATTCTGATGAGATATCTGAAGGTGCTTCAAAGCTAGGGACGGTACGGATGGTGGATGGTATTTTGCTCTTGCTCTTATTCTTGCTGTTGGGAGAGAAACCAGAGTTGGCATAGGAGCTGTGTTTTGACTCCAAGGTCGGACTGTGGGTGCTCATGGTGTTCACGTTGTTGGAAGTATGCGCCGGTTTCAATTTTGAATTGGCATTTAGTACACTATTGTCTGTGTATGTAGGTTCTACGGAATAATATGTTAGTGTAGTTCTACCGCCTTCCGAGCTAGAATATAGTGGTGATTTTGTTTTGTCCCGAACAATAAATGGGCCAAGAAAATGTGAGAAGACAATATTTTAGTTGTCTCCGAAACAATGCTAACGAACGTTTTATGGAATAGAAAAGAGATGAGTGGATTATATAAATATGTAGACTGGATTATGTTTACCTTGTTTAATGCTTTGTCGAGTGGGAGTCAAAGGCTCTCGATTAGGAACAGGACGTATTCGAGGGGTTTGCAATCGACTGGGCATTTCTCATTTCCCGTTATTTTCCTTATTCACGCAAGGACGTCACGTCGCCTGTCAACGGATGGCTAATAGCGAGAAAGATATCGAGGAGTAGATAAGCGCTTTATGATTTCTAACGTTTTGACTGGTTTGATGCTGGGTGTGTGGTGTGGAAGGGTTCTAAATTCGAGTTTGAACGCGGTGGTGCCGGGGATATGTCATCCGGGGGACAAGGGCGCAAAATCGACGTCAATATTAGGTATTTAGATAGTAGCTCTGTGCAATGAAAGAGTAGGTAGTAAAGGTATAAAGGAATATAGAGAAAGCTCTTCAATCTTTTGGCAATGCGCTCAACTTGAATTTTGTGTGTATTCTGTACATACGAAAGAAGCAACTTAAACTAGTTAATGGAATTCTAAGGTTGACTTAAAGATGGAGGAACAGCATTAAAACACACATATCCCCATGTTTATGTGTACTATTATGTCGTGGGCCTGATCGCGGGCCTCTCCAATGTTGTTCTGTCAGTTAGTGATGTAGTATTTACGAAAGGCCGCTAGTAAGCTAATGACTCGGCCTTGCAGTAGAAATACTTTGATGCAGATACGGTACAATGATACATTTAAAACGTTTGTGGCTGTTGAAAACGCGCTTCCCTCTTTTTAGTCTAGGCTTAACTGCTTAACGGTTGGATCTGCTAAGAAGCCACGCGTTTAAGCCACCTTGAACCGCTTAAGTAGTAAAACTGGAAATTTAAGAATGCTGGGGTATTGGATAACCCCATGTCTAGTCCCTTAGCTTGATTCCAACGGTGCTATCTTGTGCGCGCTGTACGTATCAATCGACGCGTTTTGACCTATATCCCCTTGTAATCTACATAGGCTTAGGTACCTATATAGTACCTATTTGACCCAGCAACCATCGCGCACAAGATTGTCATGGATGCAATTCAACTCTTCCCGACGGATGACATTTAAGGCCCGCGATATATCCGCTTCTGACGGGAAGCAGTGGATCGCATATTACTATGTCCCATTAATAAGAATATCTCTACCTTAAATTATATCAAGGGTGACGGGGATGGTTACATAGATCCGACAGTTTATTCGCAGTAATCTCCGTCAGAACCGCCCGCATTCCCTCTTAGACGTCGCGTTTGTAATAGCGAACGAGAGACGCGTGCAATTATTATTACTCGGACGCGTGAATTGGTCTACCGACCCTAGACTAGAATATCATTTATTCTTGATTTTCATTGGAATCTTGAGTAACCGTCATAATTTTGCGAAGAATTCAACGTGAGATACAAGATTAATATTTATACTTATCTTATTTTAATCAGTAGGCAATTTCATATAGCGCTTACATAGTAGCCGAGTGCTCTTAGAGTCCATTCGGGAATAAGTTTTAATGCTGCTTACCTTAGGTACATACCGTCTTGATTCTACCACTAAACTCTTAGTTCGTAGACATCAAGATAATGCTCTCATAAAATATATGCCTTCTCTAGATCTCAAGTCATAGATTAAAAACTCCTCTAGCAAAATCTGTATAGTCCCGTTCAAAATGGCCGCGCTCTCTCCGCTTGACAAACTTATGCCCCGCGGCTACGTCCGCCAAATGTTTTGCTTCCCCTCGACACATGCCGACATAATTAATACACTTAGAGCAGGCTTGAAGGGCGTTGTAAATGATGTTCCCTACCTTCTTTCCGGGATCCTCACCAGCGAAGACCAAAAACATATTTCCCTCAGCAGTCCTTATCAAACACTAGAGAACCTCTGCTATGAACAAGATCTTTCGGATACCGTTGATTACGCCGCTATCAAGACACAAAATTTCCCGCCCTCAGCATTTACTGCACCAAAGATTATACCTCCTGACACGCAGCCCCCGTTTCCGAATCCGGCGCCGGTATTCCGGGCGAGCGTGTCGCTGGTTAGAGGTGGATTCATATTATGCCTCGCCGTTCATCATTGCACGACCGACATCACCGGATTCGGGGCCTTGCTTAAGATATGGGCCTCTTACTGCCGCACAGGCGCGTCTGCAGTGGCTAGGTTCGATCCGTCTTGGCTAGACCGTGGGGCCTTGATTGAGAGACATAGCATCCCCGATGTGATAGCACCTACTTCTATACCTAGGTTACTCCATGTCCGGGGACCTGACGACTATGCTAGGCTTGCTGGTCCAGCATCATCGCCTAATGATCTCAGGACTGGCATATTCTTCTTCCCGCAAACGAAGCTACAGGCGCTGAAGCATGCCGTGAATAAGCATATCGCTTCTCAGGGTAATGCAGGCTGGGTTTCTTCAGGTGATATTCTCACAGCGCTGCTTTGGAGCGCCATACTAGCTGCCGAACAAGTGCCGTCCGCCGCTGAATCGGACGCAACGACTAACCAAAGGGATACCAGTACAATAGGTTTCCCCGTGAACTTTCGCTCTCGTTTTAGCCCACCCTTACCCTTAAACTACCTCGGTGCCGCCTTTGTGATGACAGCCGCCACAGCTTTACGGACGGACCTAATATCTTTTGCTACAGGGGCAGCCTCTTCTAGTGACCACGCCCTATTGGATTTTACCTCGACCTCAAAACTAGCCGAGATTGCTTCCACAATTCGTGCTTCCCTTCGCAGTGTTGATGAGCAAAGCGTGCGAGATATCCTGACATATTTAAATACCGCGTCTAGTGACCATCCGCCAATCACGCTGGGACCGCGCCATGACGGCATATCAATTGTCTCGTGGGCGGACCAAGCCGTGTATGAGTTAGATTGGGGCGATACAGTTGGGAGATGTGACGCCGTTAGGTGGCCCAAATTGGCAAATAAGAGATACCCTATCATTCTGCCTAGGATCCCAAGTAGCACCAACGGCGACGAAGGAGGTTTAGAGGTAATTGTTAGCTTCAATACGCAAGTGTTCTTCAAATTTGAGCAGAGTTGGCCGATTAAAAAATTCGCGACTACTCGGTGTTGTTCGTAAAGCAGGGTCTAGTGTTCATGTAATCTTATAAGACCATATGCCTAGGACTCATATTCATGATAGAGTTTATGGAGGTACTTAGATATCATAGTGGTTTTTAACCTACCTGTTGAAATGAGTGGTCAAGGGACTACTCTCAGGTACAGTACATGGTATCTTGGCATGGAATGTACATATAAGAAGGACCTCCCTCCTCACTCATACAGTTGGTAGATTAAGTCAATATACAACTACAGCTCATGAATCGTATCTTTCACCACTGCCTGCGTTTTGGATATATGTACGCTGCGAGCAATCGCTATAATAACACATCGTAAAGTACTTTAAATTGCAAATCGTGATTATGTGCAGGTATTAACTCATTGATATATACATGTAAGATGGCAGGAATATCGTAGGAGTCCATAAGCCCAAAGACGAGCTAGCCCCAAGGATACATGTCCCTATTTTATAGCGTAGTTACTGGTATTACTTATGATTGGTTGTGTTTTGCCAACGCGATCAACTCGTCGTGTTCGCCGCTGTTTTTCAGCATGCCCCAGAAGGCGCCTTCAATGTCGATTAAGTCCCTGGGGGAACCAGCCCTGTAAAGTGGTCAGCAGTGAACAAAGATAATAGAGAAGAACTCAAGTGGATGGAGTCATACTCTATAACTTTTCCTTCTTCCATAACGATTACTTGGTCATAATCTATGATCGTCCGCAGACGATGAGCAATGGTTATGATTGTCGAGCCAGCAAACTCCGAACGAATGATCTGCTGCATGCGCACGTCCGTCTCATGGTCCACGGAAGCCGTCGCTTCGTCTAAAATAACAACTTTAGACCGGCGGCACATAGCACGCGCAAGCCCGAGAATCTGTCTTTGTCCGTTGCTAAAGTTCTTCCCATTAGCTGCAACTTGAGTATGAATAGAAACTCCACGACCAGGCGCTTGGCTATCGGTGTCATATATTTGAGTGAGACCGCACGCCGTAAGGACAGACTGCAGTTCTACCTCATCGAGTTGCTCTAAGGGGTCAAGGTTCGATCTGATATCCCCAGAGAAGATGACTGAGTCCTGCGGCACGAAGCTAATGCTTTCTCGGAGACGTTTAAGAGGTATGTTGTTAATATTGACACCATCAATGACTATACTACCGGAAACCACGTGTGTGGAGCGCAGTAGGGAACGCGCAATGGTACTCTTACCACTACCGGTACGACCAATAATAGCGACTCGCTGACCTGGCCGGGCGTTAAGTTTCACACCCCGTAGAATATCAGGGCCATCCATCGTGTAGCGAACAGTCACATTCTGGAACTCCACATGACCAGTTGCCGGCCAAGCTGCAGGAATCTCAGTTGCCTTCGACTTTTCTTCCTCGGAGTTTACCTCGGGTTCGATTTCCGCGTACTCGGATACACGTTGAAACGAATTTAACTCCACTTCTAACTCGTTCATGTTCCTCACTAACGTCAGGATAGTTTGACTTAAACCAATAGCGTTAGTTAGCGAGAAGCCAACAAGACCCGGAGCGCCGGATTTATAGTAAGCTATGCATCCAGCCGCGACCGCAACCGTGGCGGCGCAAAAGTCGGAACGGATAGACACCCATCGGTTGCAGTTATATTGAGCTTCCATCGCGCGCATATACACGGCGAGCTTATCAGCAAGGATCGTCTGGAAGACATCGTCCATCGGCTGGCGAGCTCTAATGACCGCAAGACCTCCAGCAGAATCGCTGAAGTGAGAGAAGATAGGTGAAGTTTGCACGGCACAGAGGCGTTTAATCGATATCTGCGCTCTTGCATATACTTCTCCTGTAGCAAAACCGAGAAAGCAGAAGAAACTCGCCGGCAATGCAAAGATGGGCATTATGGACGCAATACTTGCCAACCGCAGGGCAAGCCTAATTCCGTTATCAAGTGTCATGCGTAACCAGTCCACCAGAAGGCTGTCCATAGACTGTATATCTACACCGAACCGATTGATAATACGACCGACAGGAGTATTATCGTACCAAGCTATAGGAGCATTGAGGACGGCAACAACCAGGCGTTCGTGCATGGTCTTCGCCGCTTTCCACCCTCCCCTTTGATAAATATAGTTGTTGAGAAACTGGAGGGATATGAACGTCATGACCGTGCCAATATGTATGAGGAGATATGTTGTCGCTTTGGAAGAGTAGTCGGGCTTGGATGATAATCCAGTCCAGATGGATAGCCAAAAGGTGATCGAGAAATAGGCAATTTGTACTAGGAAGGTATTTAGGATCGTAAGAGTAGCGGTTATGTAGCCCCCAAAGAGTAGCATGTATCTAACAACTGTTTAGGTGGTTTTAATTAGCATCGTTTCTTGTATAGGTTCTTAAGAGAAACTTACTGAATCCACGTGGGACACGCCCCGACGCCCTCTTCTCTTCGGTTGCAGTTTCATCTACGTCCACTTCGTGAACTTCATGATTTACCAAGTCAGTGGTTTCACTCTGTACAAAAATCCCTGCTGTCGGAGGGGCCGTGGTTGATTGCGATGAGGAGTCGACTTCAACCTCCTCTTGGTGAGTTGTCCAATACGACTTGGCGTATTTGGAAGGGCTTTTAGCATTTGTCTTCGTAGACGACACTCTCCCCTGAGCCAACGACACCAATAGTTCGGCATCTTCTATAGCCGTAGTAAAATGCGTTACCAGAATGACTGTCCGATCATCTAGGAGCCCGCTACGGAAGCATCGCTCGTAGACTCTCAAGGCAGTGTGAGTGTCAAGCGCCGAGAATACATCGTCTAGAAGAAGGGTGGAAGACGATGAGTATAATGCTCTCGCCAATGATATCCTTTGTTTCTGACCTCCGGAAAGGCTAGACCCCTGCTCTCCTGCATGCGTCAAGTCGCCCGAAGGCAATTGCGCCAGGTCTTCTACGAGGTCGCAAGCATGGATAATTCGCTTATATCGGCACTCGTCATATGAGCTGTAGAACAGAATGTTTTGTCGGATAGTGCTGTTTTGTAACCAGGCTGTCTGGGGCACGTAGGCTACGTCCGGAGGGCAGGTTGCTTTTCCGCTTTCTAGAGTTGTCTCACCCAAGAGTGATAGCAGCAAGGACGTCTTGCCACTGCCGATTGGTCCCGTCACAATGTTAAGCGCCTTTTCGCGAAATGAAATGGATATATGACGGAGTTGAAATCCGGAGGAACGTGTCAAGCAGAAAGTCGCATCTGTGAGCTCGGGCAGGCCAACTGGGAGACGTTTTCTTTCCTCGGCTAGTTCGAAAAATTTGTCGACTCGCTGTAATGATTTGTGACCTTGTGCTACCCATTGGATAACCTTGGATAGCCATACGAACTGCGCTCGTAATATTTCTGTGAGAGACAGTGCTGTGAAAGCCGTCGGAGCTCGCAGAGGTCGGTCTGTAAAGAGGACAAACGACGTGAACATAGCGAGGAGACTGACAAGAGAGAGCATATCGCCGGCCATGAAAATTAGCATAGAAGTAACATTACGCTTCCAGATCCGTTGTTGCTCTGTAGCTCGGATGGCGTTAATCATCTTGGCTGCCACATCTTCCCAAGCGAAGAATTTTAGGGTTCGAATCGACTGTAAATATTCCGAGATTCTTGACAGTCGACTATCCGTCACCTCCATTACCAATCCGTGCAATCGGGACTGGCGTCCGGAAAGCCGGGCTGGAAGCGAGGTAAGAGACAGTAGAACTGCAACGCCAACAAGAGATGACCACCCTAACAACTGGTATAGAAACGTCATGGCTATTACTGCCGATACTGTACTCGCTGTTAAGGCGTAGAATATATCGGTCACATTAGCGATCGCGTCAGCATCATATGACAATAGGCTTTCCATCTTGACAGAGTTTGCCTTTTCCTTTGTTTCTGCATCTTTGGATCCATTCTGTGTCTGAGGATCAATCTTTTCTTGTATGCTGTTGTCTGTCCTTGCCCATAACATCGTCTGGTATATTTCCTGGATCATAGTTGCTTTAGATAGTACAAGGAGCCGCGTGCCCGCAAATATAGATCGTTGATAGCAGACAGAACGAGCCATAGGCCCAAAGAATAGGAGTGCAATCCATACGAATGGATGAACGACTGTAGCGGTTGTGTCGGGGTCTTCGAAATAGCCTAAAAGATAGAACATAGCACATGGGGCAAGATACTCTGCCATCGCGGTTGCGATTGACCATAGCATTATCGTCTTGATATCATTCCGAAACGTTCGACAGAGGGTCCAGAAAGTTCTTCCCCCTTTTAGACGAGCTTTGCGCATACGTTGTAGCAATGTTGTCGGCGCATCGTATGTCGGTAGAGGAGGAAGATCGTCTATGACTAAGTCCCGGGAGAAACCACGAATCATAAGATATGTAAGCCATTCGTAAGAGAGATAATACGAGAACCACGAGCAGGTTTCTTCGGGGGATAGTTCCCCGTTCACATCATCTAAGCCCTGACTCTCGGGGTTAGGCTCTTTTCTTCGTACAAGACGTGGCGAGACGAACGAAGCCATAAATGCAGATGCCAGACAAGCGAGTTTAACGCACTCAATACTTGACGGGTTATTGTGTGGACCAATAATCGCAATGGGAAATATGATTCTGATAGCTTCCAAGATAGTGATAATTGCTATTATTATGTTCAAGTGGCGGCTCAAAGAAATGCTGACAGCCTTGTGCCTCCAGGCGAATTGTAAAATTCCCAGGAAGAGCAGATAGCCCAAAGCAAATGATTCCATCCATGGTCCATTTTGGAGTTTGGAGTACAGCGTTAGGGATAATGCTGCTGCAAGGATAGCTATTTGCGTAATAGCATACTCGAGCGGTGTATAAGGCCTACATATTCGGTCGACATGGGACTTTACCGTGCGGCCGTAGAATCCATTGGACCAAATTATAGACACCAATAGTGAAATAAGGGATAGCCCAACGCATGCAAGCTGCAAGCGACCAGTTCCTATAAAATCAGATAGCTTGGCTGCACGGCGTTGCCATATCTCACTACGGGATTAGTTAGGCAAATACTGATATAAAAAAAAAAGCTGCAATGGAGCTTACATACCTCTCAGGAGTTTTCTCATCCAATAGGATCCCGAGGCCTACAATTGGTATCTGCGGCACATCGGAGTTCATGAGGTGCTGGAGGAGAACTTGGTGCATGTTCGTCCTCGTCGTAGTCGTAGGGCATGTTTATTCTCAAGTGTGTAAGTCCAACGGCCGGGGGACGAAATGCTTTAAACGCAAGGCTCTTAGTTAGGCCCTTTTTACAACTCGGTTTAAGCCGCCAGTTGACGACTTCACTAAATTACCGCTTAGAATAACGCTAATATTTGGGGTTAGCTACCTGTTCTATATGAAAGCCGAATATCCCTAAAAACGGCTTATAATAAAAATGTAGCTCTAAGGTGTAGCGACGTCGCTAAGTTACTATCTGTTATTGGACATGAGAATACCGACGCGGTCTCGTCCGAGAGGCGAAGACTTGATAAATGCGGTAGTTATTATCCGATTGGATAAACTAGCCCTGTTGGTTTATACTCCATACTCCATACTCCATATATCTCCGTACAAGAAGATAAAAAAGATTCAATTAGAAGCTGTCGGTAGTGTTGTAAAGGTTGTGGACCCCCCAAAGAGCGGGACCCGATTTGCCAATTCATGGTACTTAATACAGTGTTCATCGCACTTTGTTGGTCTTAAGCAAGCCATTATCTAACAGTTTTGACAGTCTGATAATGGTAGTACTCTCCAATACTACCTACATGTAGGTATCATAGTGGAGGACGCTACTAATTAATATATGAATTAGATATAAGATATAACTATGTATTGGGTATCCCTCAGATGTGATTCCTTGATGTATTGTACTGTCTACCAATGAGGTAGCATTATTATAAATTTTAGGGCTTTCAAAGTCCGTCCTTCATGAGCTTAACGATGGAAAAGCACCGAGTAAATTCTCCATACGAACGCAGAAGACAGTTCGGTAATATCAGATATATGCTTTTCTGCTCATTGGCTTTCCTCTGTTTGATCTCTTTATACTTTGGCCCGTTACTCCGTTCGCAAGTCAGGCATTGCTTGAACAGATCACGCAATAATCAGCCATACTATGATGATCCAGAAAAATGGTGCCCCTTGCCGAATGTCACAATCCCCAAAGACGATGGCCTTGAGCCGAGCGAACATTTTATGAACTCTCGGCAATTACAACTACAGGTCGAACGCCTTTCCGCCGCTGTACGTGTTCCAACCGAGAGCTACGATGATAATGGGGATGTCGACGAGGATCCTCGCTGGGAAACGTTCCAGGACTTACACCAGGTACTGAAACAATTACTTCCGCTTGTGTAAGTGATAATCACTCGTAAATTGAGGCCCACCCTTGTATTCTTATTCTCGGAAATATAGGCACTCGCAACTTGAGCTTCGCAAGGTAAATCGCTACGGTCTTTTATATACATTTAGAGGTGAGGATGCTTCTAAGAAGCCCATTCTATTGACGGCACATCAAGACGTCGTCCCTGCGGGGACTGCTTCTCGTTGGACATATCCGCCATATGAAGGGTATTTTGATGGGTCTTTTATATGGGGCCGAGGGGCGGCTGACTGTAAGAACGTTCTCATCGGTATCCTCTCGGTTATTGAAGATCTACTCTCGCAATCCTTTGTGCCTCGCCGCACTATCGTACTCGCATTTGGTTTTGACGAGGAGACAGGCGGTGTTAGAGGCGCAGCCGCATTAAACCAATCTCTGGTTGAAGAATGGGGCCTGGAATCATTCTTGTTTGTTTTGGACGAAGGTGGCATGGGGATACAGAGTCAAGGGGATGTTCTCTATGCTTATCCTGGCGTAGGGGAGAAAGGGTACTACGATATCCAGCTGACACTCGAGGTCAAGGGCGGCCACAGCTCGAGACCCCCGAAGCATACCGGTATTGGTATTATGGCAGATGCAATCGTAGCACTGGAAAATGAGCCCTATGTTCCCCGTTTAACACGTTCAAACCCGTTTCGCAGGGTATTAGAATGTAGAACGAGATACTCCCCTGGTGCAGTTCAACCATGGTTACGTGATGCACTTCTCAGTGGAGACGAGTACGAAATTGCCGAGAAGCTCGCTGAAGAAGAAACAGAAGAGAAATGGTTGGTTCAAACAAGCCAGGCCATCGATGTCATTAACGGAGGTGTTAAAGTCAATGCTCTGCCCGAGAATGTTGAATTCCAAGTGAATCACCGCGTAGCGCTACATGAATCCAACCAGTACATCGACAATCACATCCGAAGAGTGTTGGACCCTATAATACGGAAATATGAGCTTGACTTTCAGGTTGAAACTCACAACACCTCGCATACAGAGGACTCGGAACTAGAAACCACTTCATCTGGAATCTTAAAGATGAAAACGCTACAGATAATTGATATAGCCCCAATATCAACAACTGATAATGATGTGTGGAATATCTTTAGCGGTACTATACGGAATGTATTTGAGAATACAGAGAGTGGACAGGACAAAATCGTTGTCCCGGCTGGGAATATCATGACGGGAAACACAGACACTCTTCATTATTGGAATCTTACGGACAATATATACAGATTTACCCCATCCCGAAATGGAACCAGGTTAAACCAGCATGGGATCGACGAGCGGATGGGGCTGACTGCTCACTTGGAAGGCATGAGGTTATATTACGGTAAATCACCTGGTGATAGAGAATGTTCTGGATACATATACTAAAATGTTTGACAGATTTGATCCGGAATTTCGATAGCTGGGACGGCGCATGAATCGAGGCCATCAACTTAGATACCTGGCGCTAGAATCTTAGATGAAGAGAAGCGAGATGATCAAACCGATGTTATGTGGATACATGATGATTGGGGGAATAGGAGGCACACCGGCTCGTGCAATCGGCGATTAGTAAATTATTATCTCCTACAACACTTTTCCCAAGTCGAGAAACAGATTTGGGCAGCGAGGACATTATCTAAGTACTACCTACGTCAGATAATGTACTTTCCCTGGTAGCGGCTCTACGCGTGTTGTGATATTGAATTTGCTCGTCTGATGATGCTTATGAACTCTTTTACGTAGATTGCAAAATTTGAGAATGAGGATTCAAACCTGCTATTAGCTAGGTAAGTTAGATTAGACCTAACAAGAAATTCTGCTCTTCATGATGCTTGAGTGAGCACGGGGTAGATACCTATATAAATCATTCCTAGTTCTGCCTGCCAGATAATAGGATAATGCAACCACCTTACTATAGATACTATGCCATAATACATTAGTATCTTTTTTTAATATGGACTGCTTTACCAGATGTATGGTATCTTAGACAATGAATATGCCCGAATGTTGCTTCATAACATCAAGGTAGTCAACCCGGACTCCTTTAGTACTCTGAATTTTGATGACCTGTTCAAGCAGCAAACGGGTCCTGCGAAAATTAGCTCCCCAAATCTCAGCCTCCATAAGTGTCTTAACCACCCAGTCCTGATAAACGACATCCGTAGTCTCGATACCGGCTAAGAACAGAAGACGTGGCCAGATATTCTGTGGTGAGGGTGGGCGCAATCTACCGACTAAGGATGCTAGACGCACGATGTAAATTGCCGCCAGTTCGGCTGGCTTGAGTTTGTTCGGTACACTAACAGATATAGGAGCGGGAACCTTTCTGTGGTAGTTTATCACAACTCCGTAATACGCTGCTAGCAGTAGTAGACAATTGAAACATTTCGTCGTAATTTGACCGGCGAGAGCGCGGCTCGGCTCGTTAATATAAGAAATGATTGGTGCAACCGAAGGATCGCGATCAAACCGTTCGCGGAGGGTAATAAGTCCGGATTGTACATTAGACCACATTGCAACTGGCGCGGGGCCCGTCCTGCGATGTAAGTGGACAATCCGGCTATCCAAAAAGTCGAGCTCTAGGGATAAGCGGAGAGAAGGTTTTAAATCTTCCGTACTGGCAGGCAAGTTTGGAAACGCGGCGTCTATGAAATTGTATTCCGCACAGAATGACTCGAGATTCTCCAAGAGACGTCCTGTGCCTCCGATCCAGGCCCCCCGAGCATCGTATGCACCTAGCCAGACTAGCATGCGAGAGCCGACGTATCCAAGTGGCGTCGCCTCTCCGCCGGCTTTTAAGTGGCGACGGTGAGCGTCAACAAGATCTGCAATAAATTCCAGGTGCTGGCAGTAACCACTAATATCCCGTGCCGCAAGGAGTTCGAACTGGAGAGCAAACCAGATAGTAACAATAGAACGTTCAAAATTGATAGCGACAGTTTGGTCTCGATGCAGCATTGTGATGGCAAGTGAGTATCGCTCTTCTGCCTTCCGAACTAGGTCAGGCTCGGGCCTCGTTTGGCCAAGATGCAAGGCTGTCCACGCCAATATAGTATTGAATAATGGTGCATAGAATAGCGCCATGTTACTGAAAATGTGGCTATAGAGGTTCTCCTCGCCTGTGCTACGTATCTTGGAGAAGCCAGTCATAACATTCAAGAAATGTTGGATGAGTCTGTGGTCATCAGGACGGATAACAACAGTAGCGTCCTGATTACTTGAAACAGGTCCCGGGATTTCAACCTGACATGGCTCTGATTCCGACTCAGACGATAGCATTGGATTTCCTGGAGTATGTGGGGATAGCCACTCTTCGCCGAGTAGATCGAAGTTCATATTAAGATCAAAGAAGGCCGGTATGTAACCGGGGTTCAATTGGGTTTGGGCTTCGTAAACATCCAACTGTGAGATGGTGTTGGTATTAACCATACCGGGTTCTGGAACCACCTTGGGCTCGGCGCCATGCTGAGGAGGCGGGCCTCCGGGCGAGGCCTGAACGGGAGAGTGATGCGGCACGGTGGAATTGTCCGGCCCATTTCCGCTACAGCTCGGTTCTACATTGCCCCTTGTATTTTCCTTGAGAGGCTTTTGTTTGAGCTTGGCTTCAGGGGCAATACGTGGCTGAGATGAGTCAGATGAAGTAGTTTTGTCATCTGCACGCGATCTCGTGTAGCGAGAATTAACGAAGCGCACGCGATAGCGAAGCGTTTCTGAAGAATTTGTACGATTAGGCTCATAAGAGCAAGTTAAAGATAAACGCGTACATGCGTTGCAAATAGGTTTCGTCTCATCGCACCGTACTTTGCGACGACGGCAGGAGGAACAACCTGTCTTGGACCTCGCTGGCCGAGTTCGATTCATGTTTGTTGTGAGATTGGAAGACTAACTTTGACTAATTGATGGGTTTGGATCCATACTACACATTAGGGGCGGAGGGTAGAAAGACCCTGAAGGAACCAACGGGATGTGGATCAGATCCACTTTGCGGGGCTTCGGTATTGCTCTTACTTATCTGAGCAATTTCCTATCAAAGTTGGCGAAGAACGAACGACATCTTGAGAAACTTCGCAAGCTCTTACCACGCGATACCTAGTAGGTAGTTATACCCTAGTAAGTCTAGTACCTAAAAGGCCTAGACTGTTAGGAAGTAGGTACCCAATCGCCTTGATAGGTAATTTGCTAATGAGGAATCAATGCAAGCAATACACTATCAGACTATACCTACCCTGTGCTATTGCCCTGTACGAAATTTTGTATACAGATAGAGAGATAACTAACCAACAAGTCAAACTAAAACTTCCTTTACCCACCCGACCTTATCCTAGTTTCAACATCAACTTCTCCCGCTTGGTTTCTTTTAGCGGCAGTATAGAGATAAGGCGTAAGATCGTCGTGAAAGGTAGCTTTATAAGGCGATGACAAGTAGGCTGTCTTGACAATTAATCCGACTGTTGTCGCTTCGTTTTACTTCATTCTCTGGTGTTCAATAGACCGTGTCTCTAAGCACGCGCCCGGACAGTACAGAAATATCCAAAATGGAGAAGAACCCGGATAGGACCACAGCCGAGTCGGTACGCGATGGGAGACCAGATGATGTCGACAACGCGTACGAGTTTGCAAAGGAGCATGCCGTCGGCCCCTTGAGTGACGAGGACAATAAACACATCTTACGCAAGATCGATCATCATCTGTTACCCTTGGTATATATACCTATACATGAAGACCTCGTCGATATAGTCGCATTGACCAATTGCTAACGATATCTGGCAGATGATCATCACCTATACTCTAAACTTTATGGACAAGAATGCCCTCTCTTATTCGGCCAATTTTGGCCTCATCACTGACAACGTGCGTTTTTAATGTGGCTCTTAGCCTCTCATCCGTAAAGCGACTAAGTTTTACTGCTTTAGAAACTAGTAGGAAATCAATACAGCTGGGCCTCCGGATCCATTTTCTATCTTACGTACATGGTCTCCCAGCCTTTTGTCGCCCGCCTGATTGTCCGATTCCCTATCGGCCGCTTCGTCGCCGTTGCTACCACACTTTGGGGTGCTGTGTTGATGACCACAGCGGCGTCGCGTTCTTTCGCTAGCTTAATGGTCATCCGTGCTATCCTAGGTTGTCTCGAATCTTGCATCAATCCCGCCTTTATTGTTATATCATCTCAATGGTGGACGCGCGACGAGCAACCATTACGAATTTCGTACTGGTATCTCGGTAATTCGATCGGCCAGGTCTGCGGTGGACTTCTCGGTTATGGTATTGCTCATATAACGAACCACAATGTCCCGAACTGGGGCTGGTTCTTCCTGATTTTCGGTGCCATCACCATCCTCTACGGCATCTTCCTGTTTTACTACCTCCCTGATTCACCATTAAATGCTCGTTGGCTTTCAGATCATGACCGCGCCTTGGCCATCGAGCGTGTTCGGAGCAACCGTACTGGAGTTGAGAATCATGTATGGAAGTGGTCACAGGTCAAGGAATGCGTAACGGATGTACAATGCTGGCTTCTTGTAGCAACCTTTTTCCTCGACGATATTCCCGCCGGCGGAGTTGGTTCATTTGGTAGCATAGTAGTCAAGGGGTTTGGTTATGACGCTCTCTACTCAACTCTTCTTCTAGTACCCTTGGGTGTGATCCAAGCCATATGTATCCTCTTCGGGGGGTTCATGACCAAGCGCTTCAAAAACATCCGAACTTGGCTTATCGCCGGTATGTGTTTCTCGAACCTCCTCCCCCCCAGGTTATCTTCACTCATCTCCTTTTCGCTGACCGTATATTTAGGTTGCCAAATCCCGGCGCTAATCGGAGCTGTTCTGCTCTACACTCTGCCTCGGGAAAATTCGCGTGGGCTACTCGGCTCGTACTATATTGTACAAACGCATGGTATAGTCGGAACACTCACCATGTCGTTGGTATCTAGTAATTTCGCCGGGTATACAAAGAAAGCTACCGCATCCACGATGATGTACGTGGCCTTCTGCGTTGGACAGGTCGTTGCTCCTCAGCTTTTTCTCCCAAGAGAGGCTCCAGCATACAAAACCGCCTTTCTCGCTGCTTTTATATGTTTTGCTCTTTGCATCGTGTTCACCATTGTTCTACGATTCTACCTTATTGTGGAAAATAAGAGACGAGACGAGCTTCACTTGTCAGAAGGCGAGCTTAGCAACACGGACAACGAATTCCTCGACCTAACGGATAAGCAGCAAGAGGCTATCTTTCGTTATGTTCTCTAGGAAATGGAATTCGCTACAGACATGATCTACAGGAAGACGGGTAACATTTTTGCGTGCCTCGTGTTTGGTAAGAAGGACGCATCTATGCGTATTATGAAGTTATAATACCTACCTAATCTACAGCGGAGATATAATAGGTGAGGTGTTACTAGTGGGAATTTCTAAGCAATCTTTGATTTAATTGGAGGAATGAATATATATTATCTATTACGAGTTTTAACGTGGAAGAGAAGAGAAGGGGAAAGGAAATGGAGGCTTTTTGTTTGCAAATATGAGTAGCATGATGAACTTACCAACATATTACATATTCCCACCCACATAGCAAAGTTATCTCTATATGTCTATGTAGAACTTGTAATATTCATGACACAATAATCTTAGAATTATTGCTATCTCGCAGTTGTTGGTTGCACTGCATAATGTTTTATCTACTACATGTATGTAATACGTTGATGGCTAAAACTAAGCCTTGCTAATTCATGGGCTAACATTATTAGGCGCGGGGTTCCCCGGACTACCAAAGCAGCGGAAATATTAGAGGTACTTAGGACCTCAAGATAGGAAGGGTTCTAGGATGTAAACCATGCACACGTGGTTTGACGCCGTTTAGAACCGGGCTGTTCAAGTGGTCTCTTAGATTGTTACGTATTGTGTACTAGTGTATATAGCGCACGTACAGTTCCGTAGTCGCGGGTCCGTACTCCACAATTGTGGTTTAAGTGCGATGCGCACTGTAACAAGTATCTATAACAAGTATTTAAGATCGGCAATCACGACATTTACGACGAACGTTATTCCCGGACTTCGACCAATCTCTCGGCTTGTCAGTTTCCTAATGGGTACTTAATAACTAAGGGGGACTTTATTCTATTGATACGCTCTATTGATACGACAATGGCCTACAGGTGGATATATGATGAGAATATAATTGTCTTGGCAATTAGATATTGGCTTTACTTGTTGAAGATTGTGTAAATCAGACCGTTGAATATTATAAATGAAAACTTCATTGTTGTTAAGCTGAACATGAAACTCCTATGAATGATACGATAACTACTACTAAAACATGGAAAAGAAGAGATGGCAAGGACGGTCTCGTCGCCGGAACCGGCATCATAACGAAGGAATAGCTTCTCTCGGTACCAAGAGTAACGTTATTTTGACTATTATTTTAACTGCTGTTACTGCGTACTTTCTTTCAACCCAGTGGCATACATATCTACATCCAGAGCATCCTAGCATCACATATCAAATTAACCCGGCAGACCTAAAATACGGCCTTACACAATGTACTCTAAACAAGCAACGTCCAGTCATAGACAGGAATCTAGCATCTTCTCGTCTAGAAACCCAACCTGTGGGCACTCGTATTATTCTACATAACGCAACACTTGTTGATGGCGATGGCGCTGTTACTCAAGACTGCATTATCGAAATGCAAGGTGGGATATTTACAAAGGTCTCAAAAGCTGCACTGGGTTTTCCGGAACCAGCTTCTCCCAACGATAAAGTTATTGACTTACAAGGTCGAATTGTAACGCCGGGACTTATAGAGATGCACTCCCATGCCGGCGTTCGGGAGACACCCCAGCTATGGGCCACCGAAGACGTTACTGAGATATCGTCTCCGGTAACACCTTGGGCCCGTGCAGTCGATGCCTTGAAGCCTCATGACCAGGCTATACCGGTTATCGCTAGCGGCGGTGTGACGAGCTCGTTAGTATTAACGGGAGCAAAAAACTTGATCTCGGGGGAAGGCGTTCTCATTAAGATGAAGCGAGCGAACTCGGTCAGTGAGCTTCTCATTAATACGACGGAAAGCGGCGGCAAGCCGCAGAGATATCTCAAGATGGCTATGGGCGAAAACCAAAAGAGGCAGTTTCAATACGTGCCGGGAGGGCCGTCGACGAGGTTGGGGGAATCGTATTGGTTTCGAAAGGCCTATGATAACGCACGGCGGGTAAAACAAGAACAAGATCGGTGGTGTGAAGCTGCCTCGACGGCGAAGGGGCTGGCGTCGATAGCGCATGAATACCCTCTCTCGCTTGAATGGCAGACCCTAGTCGACGTCTTACGCGGGGATGTACGTGTAAATGTGCACGGCTACGAGACCGAAGACATGCTAGCTATGTTCGACCACGCCGATGAGTTTGGGTTCAACATTACGGCGCTGCATCATGCGCTCCATACTAATTTAATTATGGACCAGCTTAGAGATAGAGGCATAGCCGTCGCCGGCTTTTCGGATTCTTGGGGCGACAAAAAGGAGCTCTACAACGTTAGTTCTCGTCTTCCGGCAATGATAGCTGAACATGGCATCCCCCTTGCTCTCACTCGGGACCACCCGGCGGAACACGGCCAATGGTTATTGTATGAGGCCCAGATCGCGCATCATTTTGGCCTCAGTACGGAGAGTGCCATTTCATCTGTCATCTCGGTGCCAGCTCGCCTTCTAGGTCTCGACAACAGGTAAGTACAAAGGCATGTTCATGTAGGCATCATAGCATTATATTTACCCATCTAATCGAATTATTTGATATTAACGATATTTGTAGGCTTGGATTTGTCAGGCCAGGCTACGACGGCGACTTAGTAGTATGGAACCGTCATCCCTTACAGGTGGGTGCTACACCCCTCGAAGTGTATATCGATGGAAATAGTGTTGTTCGGGCCTCGGATAGTTTGTGGAAGACTTCGGAATCTATACCGGGTTTCAAAGAAGTCCCTATATCACGACCTAGTGATACACCTAAGAATGCATGCATACCAGGCCAATCTGACATTATCATCCGTGGCTTAAGAACAAGTTTCGTTAATGAAGATGGACTGCGGAATGAACATCCCGAGACAGGGAATTTGACCGTTGTTGTGCGCGCCGGTCGTGTCGTTTGTGTTGGCGAAAGAAAATGCGATACTGCAGCAAGACAGGCCATAAAAGATCAAGTTCCCTTGGTAGAGGTTCGAGATGGATACATACTTCCCGTAGGTCAAACCCATCTCTGAATTCAGTTTCAAGAGTCTAACCGAAAGTTAGGGTCTTACGATTGTCACGCGACAGCACGGCCTAACTGAAATGCGTCAAGAACCATCAACATCCGATGGTGCTTCAACAGGCGAGGAATACGAGAGACCTCCCTCGAGCCGGTTCGGTATTAAATTTGACGGCATACATCTCGAGAGGTCTCATCGGAGCGGCGTAACTCGAATTGTAACGCCACCGTTGACAAATGGCTTCTTCCATGGGATTAGCACTTTATTCCGATCAGGGGCGAAAAGCGGTATGTATATCCATTTCTTATTTTAGTTCTAACTGTTAGACAACAAGGCAGTCGAAGACGATGTTATTAGGTTGTAAATTACTAATTGCTCTCAGTCCTTGAAGATGGCGCTATTATCGAGCCTAACGCTGCTCTACATTTCACAATTGGACATGAGGCTAAATGTAAGTCTTTGCCGTTTCCCCTTTCCTTCGTCCGTTGTTCATGGAAGCTAAGATGACCATAAAAAATAGCATTTCGAACACCTTCTATAACTTCTCAAATAAGTAGGCTGCGCGACCTCCTTACGATAGACAAACATCTCCATCCTATTTACGACAGCGCAGCGAAGGGCGATATTGCCGTGGTTATCCATACAAATAACAAAGATGTCATTGCACACGTGGTAGCTCTGAAAAAGGAGACGGGTGCTCATATCGTCATAATGGGAGGATCAGAGTCACATCTCCTAGCTACTGAGCTTGCAGAAGCCGACGTACCAGTTATTGTAGCACCGTTTTGGGGGTGTGAGCCTCTCTTCTGGGATGCTCGTAACTGCTTACCAGGCCCTCCCCTAACAGACCGTTTAGGACCGCAGGTGTTAATAGATGCAGGCGTTAAGGTCGGTATCTCTAATTGGGATGATACTAATAATCATATTCGTAATAGCATCTGGGAAGCCAGTTGGGTTGCAGGCCCAGGAAATCGGAGTTTAGCGTTGGACCTTGTGTCTAAGAATATCGAGGATATTCTGAGGCTTCCGCGTAGTAGGGATTTTGTGATATATGAAGGAGACCCGTTTGAGTTTGGGGCGCGTGTCGCCCTGATCTTTGAGGAAGGTAAAGTTCAGAGATGCTATCCAGACGTTGACTAGGTTTAGTATTAGAAGTATTCCGTACTACGTAGATAATACCTAATACCTAATATAAAATAAAACATGCATATTCTGTGGTTCTGTAGCCTTGGGGGTACCTAACATAGGTACTCAACATGTGTACCGCTGGAGTTAACGGACCTAGACTGTGTTTCTAGGTTAAAGATACTGTACCTGGAGTCGAATAAATTTCATATCGGCCCTTCCGAGGGTCGGACGCTGGAATTAAGCGATCGGGGAGTTGGCTTCCCGTTTCGGGTGCACCGGCGGTACGAGCCGCACGAACCATGGATATCGGATGGAGCACCGCTACGACAAAAAATTCACACGTGTCAGACTAATACAAGGCTTTAAGGAAACTAGATGCTGATGTGTTTGACAACTAACAAGTTCTGGTTTCTATTGGGAAAGTTACTCGGGAGTTGCTGTTGATAATCGGTTTGGCTCGTAATGCTGAACGAATCGCGTCCTTCGTTCCAAGTACGTCGTAACATAATCCTACCGCGAATGACCTACGTTAAGACGTTTCGAATTTACATAATATGTTCCTGCAATAAATGTAAGCATATTAACCGAGATGGATATTGTATCTCTATAGCATCTCTAACTCCTAACAAACCCCGATGGAGTGACTTCTACTCTCATTGCTTCCCCGTGTACTTGCATTTCCAGCCATGTTCTTTATAGTTCTAGCCAGCTAACGTACTTCACAAGTATAGGTTATGTCTAGTGCCCAATTGTAACAAAATTCAATAAACTTCTCGCGTCCCGAACAAGTCGAACACCGATAGCCTCAAAATTAGAAATGCGTAGATTTGACCGCCAAGTCTGTTTCCGTCCCTACCTCGATGATTATCTCTATCAACCTAAAGAAACCCCTGCGTGATAGGGACAAAATAGCCGAGCCTTAGGTTTGCATTTGCAACCGAATATGAATACTATCCTTAGCCTATCCTTCGAGTGCTAGAGAAAGCAGAATATAGAGTCCCTCTTCCGACAGTGTCGTATTCCTCTATTCCGTCGTGCCGTTAGATGACTATTGGGTCAGTACACCGTGAGAGCAAGACTCGATAATTACAGCAATATATCCTGGCCAACCGTAAGCGTCGTGACTCGATTTACCCTTCTTCGATCATCGATACAATTACATTGATCATCTTAATATCTAAAGGCATATCAACCCTTGGGAAAAAACACGGCGCGCGTTACTACGAAAATAATATTAGACGCCAGGCAGTGTAAAAAACATTCGTGAATTAAATCTACGGAGTTTCCTAATACTAGGTAATCGAGGAGAGCTACCAATGTATGGCAGACTCTTCCTTCGTAGAAACTAGAAGACAAATTGCAATTCAATAGCATCGCGGTTTTTTCCTACAAGTAGCCAATTATTACAAGACCATTACATCCTCAACCGCAGATAGCAACGCGTTCCAAATGCAAATACTGCGACTCCGATCCTCCTATCTTAACCAGTCCATTCTCGCATGTCGTTAATGCAATTTTGCACACGCGTTTATTTCTCCAGCTGCGTGTTGAGATTCTCTTGGCCTCCGCTGAGGCGTGACGATCGTCGGGTAGGAATAGAGGTACGTCTTTGGGCGTTCTTTCGCGAAGACGGGGTTTCGGCCTGGGGTTGAGCTTGAGGAGCGGTAAACGATGAGGCTCTATTGGCGATAGACAGGCTAGAGGCTGTAGCAGACTGTTCGTCATAGGGTTTGTTTGAGGCGGCAACCTTCTTGTTTTTCTTAGTAGGGCGTCCTCGTGGTCGTCGTCCGGCTTGGGGCTTAGCTGGGTACTGTGCCTGAGCCTGAGCTTGAGTCTGAGTCTGGGTTTGAGCCTGAACTTGGGAATTTCCGGCTGATGTTCGTCGAGTGTTGAAACTCAAGCTTCGATTTGTGTCAGGTTGTTCTTTGGGTGTGGCGGGTGTGGCGACCTTCTTCTTGGTCAAGACAATACGTATTGGGCGTTTCTTCTGAACCGCCGGTTGAGCCTGTTCTTCATCCTGACGCTGCGTAAGCGCCTCTTCTTGAGTTGTAGCATCTGGAGGAGGCACCGTGTTAGATGTCTGCAACGCTACGCTTCTAACTAGACTTGCAGCGTTTTCTGTGGTAACCCCAGAGAATCTAGGCTGTTTCTGAGCCATGGGTTGGGCCTTTAATCGGGCCTTTAGCTGAGCCTTATTTTCATACCTGATTTTGGGTTTAGGCTGGGCTTGAAGCTGAGGCTCGATTAAGGGTGTAAGTCCAACTATCTGCGTGTTTTCTACTCCCTGAGTCTCTGGAGTTGCTGGCAGATCTAGTGGATGGACATTGGGCCCGATCTTTGGTCTTTTCTGCGGTAACTCCTCGATCGCGTCTTGAGGCTGCTTTCGCTTTCGATCCTGTAATGTCCCCATTAGTGCTGATGTAGCGGTATTTGAAGGACTATATAAACTGTTCTCATTATTCTCCTCCTCGATCTCTATATTATTCTGAGCCGGGTATAGAGTGGCATCATTGGGAGTAGGAGAATTTGCGACGGCTTGTTTCGATGCGGTGTCAACGGCGTAGATCGGGGTGGATTTGATTGTAAATAAGTGACGGGGATCCGGATTTCTCAGGGCCTTGGTTAAGTCATACTCTCCATCCTCGCAACTTATTCCTAACCCACCGTTCCGTATCGACAATCGATGGAGGCCCGTTCCGACTGTTCGGGGGAGCATTTTCCCATCACGGAACACAACCACAGACTCTTTGAAATTAATCCAGGCTATGTCACTTTTCGCTAGATTTACCCTTCTGTAGTTATCAGCATGGACGGCGTGTTCGGGTGGTATAACTATATACTCCCCACCACGACCGGGCGAGCTCTCTCCATCGCTCTCCCCCATTCGAGGTGTATCGAAGTTCATCTTATAACCACTTGGGGATATAACTGAGTAACCTGCTGGTAAATAGAAGTGTAGGAGTCCCTTATGTCCCTTCTGATGCAATTCTCTCGCCACCTCATCTTCAGTTCCGGGTAAAAGATACTTGGCATCTTTCCGAGGCTGTAGTAGTAGCTTAGGATGTAAGGAAATGGAACTGGTATTGTTGTCTAGGAAGCTGGGCAGGATGAGGTTATCCTCTAATGCTCTTTCTACGACTCGAGTACGGTATGAGATCATATTATCAAAGAAGCTTGCATTTGAGTGAGTGGGTAGTCGAGGATCGGAACTCTCTGTCGAGTAAGGTCTCGAAGATTGGCGCGTTCCCTCGTGGCCAAGATGCGTTGAACTCTGGCTGATCGGAAATTCAGCTGTTGGAGGCATTGGATGCTTTGGAGCATTGTCACATATGATGAACTGGTGTAACTCAGAGAATGCTGGAAGGGGTGGGTTGACTATGGTGTACTTGCCGCCTTCAAGGAGTTTCTTTATGCCATCGGGACTAACCACGACAACTCCAGCAGGCAATCGAAAAGACTCGATCGTTGAAAAGAACTTCCAAGTATCAGGGAAGGCTGCTTTCATGATATTGACGGAAATAGCGATCGATTCTGTTGAGAGAGACAAGAAGCGTTTGGCGGTTGAGTTCTGAAATCCTCTAGCTTGTGAATCCTGATGCTGATGAGGCAAGAACTCGACAGTTGGTTCTTCATACTCCAGTGGTTCTGGGAGAAGTTCAAAGTTCAGGTCGTTAAAATTAATACTCAACGGCCAGCTATCGATACGTCTTGCATATTCTTCAAAGCATTCCACATACCTCTCGAGCCCTCTGGAGCGAAGGTACTTGCATCCATAAGCAATTGATTCTTCTTTCAATGTATAAGATGCGGGCTCCGAGTTACTACGCCTTCCGAGGAATTCTCTAACTTCATTGCTAAATAGCTCAAGCGTATTGCAGGCCTTTTGGAATGATCCAAGGCTATCAGATAGCACCCTTAGAATAACCTCCTTTACGGGGAACTCGATGAGTGACCAGTAGGGCGTAGATGAGAGTGGGAAGAATATAGTCTTTGTTGGTACCAGAGCCTCAAGCGTAGATAGGTTCACAGATAAAGGTTGACTGGGGAGGCTTTCATCGAGGGTCAGGTTGCTAAAGTTGTGTGAGTCTAGAATAGGGATGTTCGAAGTGTTATCCTCGGGGATATAAGATTGAGGTATGCTCTGCCATGGGTGTTCTTCTGCAGCCCAGCCAGCGTGGCCATCCTCTATAGGTATTGTTTGCGAATCCATGGAGCTTCCTTTTAGAAATGTGTTACCATCAAGGTAAAAATATTAAGCTCGCCTAGAAGCAATATTGAAGAAGTTATTTTAGTGTGCTTTGTATCCCGTGTGACATGCGACAACAGTTGCAGATAAGAAAAGAAATTTAATGAATAATGTAACTAGAGATCTGGAAGGTGCAGGTTGTCTAAAGGAAAGCTGGAGCCTGTGTGTTGTGGATGATGAGATACAATGCCAACTGGTCACCTAGGAGATATTTTGGTATGGGAAGGAAGGCTTTGCCAATATCTTGGAGTGGGCAATATGGCTGGGTATCTCTTGTAATTGCTAGTGAAAAGGCAGCTATGGGAGACCCGTAGAATTCTGAGGGATATGGGCAAACAGTCACTCTGGTTGTCTCGAGAAACTTCAGAAGGAAGAGTTGGACGGAGTGGGTATCCTAGGCAACCTCAGTAATAGCATGTGCATGAAAGGTGAAGTCGTAGAGTATTATCGATTAACTACGTGATGCCTAACTAATTCACGTTAGAAGATCCGTATCTATCCCTATTCCTCAAGCGCTGTAGCTCTATCACTGATGATTGAACGGTAGTATCGCCTATATCCTAGGTAGGTCCTTGCTAAGCATTTTCCAGATAAGCATATAACCTGGAAAAGACATCTAAGGATACATGACACTACTGAAGCACTTATACCATGAATTCTTAATGTGATTATATTAACATTACTAAATTATGAATTTGTATTTTTGTTCTCTGTGCAAGGGCCATTTCTAGATCTAAATAAGGGGGATATGACCTTTGGTCTCATTATCATATCACTATCTTGTTATCCAGTTGTGTACGTAGCATTCCGACTGCCTATGTATCTATGTTGCAATTTACACAAAATTGTTAATAATATGAAGCAATTGCTAGTTATCATATCTGTCTAGAATTTGGACATTAGGCAGACTCTTTCAGAAGCACCCCAGAGCCATTAACTGTGATTCTGTAGAGACTCCCGACTTAAGGGTCTATCTTCGAACGTAACCGAATATAACGAATAGTTAGTACGGCTTCTACTCTAAATGATACATTGGATACTTTCGGCACCCTCCTGCTTTGACAAGCGCCATTGAATTATGCTCTGTTAGGAGGTGGGACTGGAAGGCATGGAAAGAACTTGGTTGTTCTGCAAGGAACTCCAAATCAGGTCCTTAAAATAGAAGTTTGTGGTTATAAATGCTGAAGGCATCCTTTGTTCTAGACGTCTGTCTCACCTAGAATCCTAACAGCTTCACCATGCTGCTGAATTGATAGCTGACATACGGCTCCACGATGATATTCATTATTTGACACCCTTGACAGAGAGGGTGCTATAATATTTTGTTAATGATTATGTGTTATTATCGAGAAACGTTCTTGGGATACGGTACTGTGGGTATTCAATTACGTGATATCTTAATATTAAATATGAAATCATTCCTTTGACTTGGAGCTTGTATTCATCCACCAAAAGGTGTGGGAGAAATGCGAACGATTTAGGAGTTGGTGGGGAATGCCTTGTAAGATCCAACGGAAAGCTAACTTATACTTTAGGTACTTAGGTAAGTTTGGCACCTGCACATCGCTGCAATGGTAGACAGACACATTTAATAAGCGAAGCCGAGAATTGCGAGATATTTTCGTGATAATAATGGTGTCTTAGTGACTCTGTTGTGATCATAACGCATCAATACCTTTTGTACCACTGCTTCGCCTATGTAACTACTAACCGTGAAACGTCCGAAAAAAAGTAGTATGGGTATAAGCCATCCAGTACGCCATTGCTAATTCCCATAACTTGAAGCTAACCATGTCACCTGCTTCCCCCCAACCTGATGCTTGATGTATGCTCCTATGAAATCAATAAAGTAACCTGTGCAATATGGCTGGTCTAAGACCATACTAGCTGGACCATACTAACTGGATTCTTCTTCCATGTCTTCATCCACCATGTCAACGAATGGAACAAACTTTTCGCGGTCCAAAAAGCGATCATGATCTAGTGCTGTAGAGTCTCCAGATTCGCCCATCTCATCTTCGTCGAACGTATCTTCGATGCCTCTCTTCGGCTTGTGTATATTGCTTGAGGCGCCGATTGTCTGTGTTGAACGATTGTCAAGCTCATATCTGTGCACGGTACGCTGTGCGGAAAGTAGATCCTCATACGATTTGAGAACGAACCTAAGATCATCGTTTAAGCTGACGCAGAAGCGCTTGAAGTGGACAAACTGGCAAGATTCTATCAGACTCATACCAAACACAGACATGAGGTAGGCCACGGCAACACTAGCAGAACGATCGTTTCCTGTTTCGCAGAAAACTAAAACTTTTCCTCTTTGGAATTTGTCATGGGGAATCACCATCTTTCCATCATCAACTTGCATTTGTGTGTTGCTGATACGTTGTCCACGGAAAACATCTAGCATGTGGTTATTGATGGTTTGAACGGCTGAGGGAAAGGCGCGAATGAGCTCATTATAGCCAGAAACATCAACGCATTCAAGCTGAATGCCAAGTTCTTGTGCCACCTTACTGGGTGCCATTAGGTGCACCATGGCCATCTGAGAATCTCGTGCGGCTAGTAGCATTGTGATACCTGTGTCAAGTAACCACTGGCGATCTCGAGCGATGCTCGAGGGACCGAGGTAGAGGAAGTCGAGGATGGGTTGTGCGACACGACGGTTCTCATATGCCCAATTAAGAGCTGAGTCTTGAGCTATCTGCTCTTTATAGTTTTGGGTAATGATCTTAAGGTCATCGGGGCTAAGTGAAGCCGGATCGACCTTTTCGTAAGTTGGCACGATTTTGATATGCTCACTCGCACAATGTAGAGTGGGGGCGGGTATCACGATAGAAGGAGGACTAGGAGGACGCATAGAGTAAGGCGCTGCCGGAATGGCACCATGCCGGTGAGAAATTGGAGGGTCCATGTAAGCTATTTTCAACTGGACATATTCTTGCTCTGTGGGTTCAAAAACGACTTTGATTGAGCTACTCGAGATTCTCGAGCCTCAGATACAATACGTATATGTGAAGGATAGTGAGTTTGATCTTTGGATAGTTAAATAATAATAACTGATCGTCGCAAAAAAAAAAAAAAGAATCTTATTTTTGGCGGGGAGATGAGTGGGAATAGATTGGCACACGATGTTGACAATAAAATGCAAAGTGTGAATGCATGCGAACGCGGCTGATGTGACGGAATAAATTAAAGATAGGAGAAAGCAACTTACGCCTCAGGGGATTATGCATCTGCACCGGCACCACCTGCATCTAGGCATCTAAATCATATATGGGATGAGGGGCAGATGTACTTAATCTGCCTTATGAGGTAGGTACATACCTACTTGTTTGCTTCTAAGATGCATGTACCCAAGATACATTGGGTACATTCATGTCGCACCTGCCATCATGTACACCGTCTTCAATACTAAAAGAAAGTTGATTAAATTCATTAACTACCTGTAACCTCGTCTTTTTCAGACAATCTTTAGAACTCATTGGAACCTACGTTTATTTAAATTGTTCTAAATATGCAGATCAAGATAAACAATCAAGAAAGTTTAAAAGTGGATACGTTCGTTCTCATATATTCTCGTATATTATATCTTAAAGTACGCCAGACAGGCAGGATTCGTACAAATTAGAGCCATTAGAACCACTAAACCACAGCCGACGAGCAAGTAAATATAACTATTGGCCTTTCGATAATCGCTATGGAGCCTCACTAGTACCAATACTACTTTCCCTAGCAAGCGGCGAAGTAAATTCCGGTGTGACGGATCGCGACTCGACGCCTGGCCTCTTCGGTCTGGAGCTAGTTGAAAGGTGCTTCTTTCGTCTCTTTTCAGAAGTAATCGAGTTCATGCTGCCTCTCCTACTACGGCTACCTTCCTCCGATTCCACCGGCGGTGTAGGACTTCGCGTTGATCCAGCCGAGTTACTAGCTCTTCGAAAACTACCGCTCCTAGTACGCTTGTTCTCTTTTGATAGACCGGAATGTCGATGATGTATGCTTTTCTCTGCATCACCTACCCCGGAGCCATGTAAATGTGCCTTATCCTCTGCCTTCGGGCCTCCTGGTAGCCACCACAACCAACCGTTTTGCTCCTTTGCTAGCTGCCTTTCACGGGCCTTTAGTTTAGTTCTTAATAGCGCTCGGCGTTCGTTCTCCCTCTCCCAGTACTCGCTTCTGAAAAGTTCCCAATTTTCCCGGAAGTGAGGTGAGAAAGGCTTAGGCCATAGTAGAAGCTTGACGTAGTCTCCCCCAGGCGATAGATCCTCCTCGTGGCCTCCTCTCTCTTCGTCTGTACTGACGAACGGGAGTGGAGGGTGGTCATGCCGGCCGAGATTTAGTTCTCGATCAACTTCGCGTAATATCGAAGGTTCCACAAAATGATACTGACCAGCCCTGCTAGAGAATGCGCCGTAGGTGAAGAAGAAACCTATGAGCGACACGAGCTCAACCCACCAAGATCTTTTGATCACAACCAATTTGCAGTTGAATCCGCGCAAGCCTCTATTGCATATGCTAAACCAGCGCCGCGGCCACCTAATACCACGCTCCCATATACCAGTCGCCCAGACGAGTATACCGGTGACTATTCCACTTATGAAGCACACCTTCTCTGTCATATCCACGACCCAATATACTGAGCCGCCAACGCCGCTACCGTCTTCTCGGGGTGCGAAGAATAGAGCATATCCAAATCCCGCTAACCACAGACACAGAAGGCTAAGAAAGAAGGTGTGTTTTCGTCGACGGGCACGGAGTTCGAGGTACTGGGAGCGTAGCGAAGCCTCTAGTATCAGCATGTTGAGGTAGATCATAGAAGGCGAACTTGGCGTGTGCTTTAAAGGATCGCCGGGTTTTTCTACACCGATAGGGCTCGTGCCCATTGGCGGGGATTTCATGTCCTGGCCGAGTTGAGGGGCTCCCTTGACGATGGAGTCGATAGTGTCGGCCATAGTTTTTGTGTCGGTCGTGATCGTGATGGCTACGATACGAATCAAAGGAGGTAGCTCGGGACGTAGGCCCGCATCGACGTGATTAGAAGATTATCGGCGCATGTAGGAGTGCAAATTTTAATTATCGTAATCTCGTAAATTAATAGTGAGAATTTAGATTCATTCAGGTTGTCGTAAGTTGTCGTAATTACATAGGTATACTGTAGAATTTGCGGTTTCTAGAGTGCCGTCATCTTTTTTATTAATATTTTTTTTTTGTTGACGTACAAAGTAGTAGTTGTTGTAGCAGGTGCTAGTAGTACCTCCTAGCGTTGTGATGGGTTATCCCCCCACAGGGACAGCTGATATGTATTGATAACAGCTGAAGCTTTAGGGTATGTGGTCATAGCTCTGTCCCGAGGACCTAATCCCTGCCATCCACCTGGTGCGGGGTTCTCGTGATAATGCTTCTATTAACATATCACCTAATCGTAAGAGGTATGTAACCTACCTAGATATTTTTATTTATACTTACCAGGTCGTCTACAAGGTATATATTAGATATATCGATATTGAATATAAATTTAGGAAACGAGTGGCTCATTTGTGATCAGACATTTAAAGCACAGAATAATTATATCCAATTCGAGGCTTTGGGCAGATTTATCTCCTAAACATCTCTCCGAACAGTACCTAACCCAACATACGTAGCTCCGCAGAATCAGCCCACATGATCTCTGTAAACAGGAGCTTGGTGCAGCACATGCAGGACTCTTAACTCATATCGAAATAGTCTCCGTCCTACATCCCGCGGACACATAGGCGCTGACGTATCCTGGTGACGATCTTGAGAAGAAAACGCCTAGTTTATATTGTTGTACTGCACGCTACAATGAACATCAGTCGATAATCTGTTTTCTAGGGCTTCTTACGTTTTTTTTCTGCTCGTGGGGCACACAAGAATGAAGCATACTTAAACTCGACCGACCCGCTGTTAGTTGAGGTGATTTTGTCTTTCAAATACTAATATTTGAACATCCCGAAGATCGATCGATAAAGCCCGCTATACTTTTCTTTACAATACCTAGCTATTATGGATCCAAGCAAATCTTCTTCATATACCCACGCCTCGAGCAATACGAGTTCTAAGCCCCTTAAAGACCAAGTACCCAGGTCCGCTAAGCCGGCTTCTACCAAACTTGCTGCAAGGTCGATCTATGCAGACGTCAATTACCCAGATGTCTTGCCCAATGGATTTCAGCCAGGCAAGAAATGCATGCTTTTATAATGAGAGGTCATATGAAGAGCATCGGATTCATTAGCAGGTTGAAGATGCGCTCTTAGCCTTATTATACCCGAGATCTATAATAGTTCTCACGAACTATTTTAATCAAAAAGCCCAGAACGGTTGGCTGTGGCGCATCTTGGGGTGGTGGCCGTGAGTGGTAGTTATGGCTCCACAGGGGTCCAGTGGTATAGTCAAAGCCCTCTCGCGACTTACTAGTCCCGTTAGGAGTTCTTTTGAGGCCACTAGATCTAGTGTGAGGTTTTGTTTTTTGAGGTCTTGCAGCACTCCTGATGATATGCGAAAGAACTCATCGCCTGGGGGATTTGGAGTTACACATATTCGCCTAACCTGGACCCGACAAGTCTAATATGCAGTCGATTCCCCGATATTGACGAAGTGATTAGCCACCAGATAAAATGGTTGGAGTTTCAGAATCCTGCCTCTTGCGATCTATTGGGTCGACTGAGAGTAAAGACAATCAACTGACTGGTTTCGCAACTATCGCAAGAAGAGATATCTATGGCGAAATATAAGGTGGTGAAAGTTTTCAAAGACGGAATGAGAAACGAGTCATCAATTAGACCTAATGAAAAAAAGGCTATAATGAAATATTAGTACATGCGAGCGATTTGAAGCTCAGTTAAATGTCGATCAACGAAGCATTCATACTAAGAGACCATTGAAGTAAAATTTCCAATTACCCCTGAGTGCTATTCGTATCAAAAGTCCGATGCAGCGCTCCTACAATATGTAGCTGAGGTCAGCTAGATTGGCACGGACTCTCAATAAGGAATCGATCTAGATAATTCTACCGCGGAGTTAAGATCTTAGAGTTTCCCGCGGTTCCCGAATGTCTAAATCCGTATTATTACGCTAAGGAGACATGGATTAAATACCTAGATACAGTTTTTATCGACGATTTTGCAGAATTCTCTCTAGCGTGATCGTGTAACAATTAAGAGGAATGATTAAATATAAAATACCTATTGATAAAATTTAGAATTCGAGTCAATGTTTACTCATAAGGAATAGGTACCTAATATAAGTAGACATTTGTAACGGGAATGGGAGCCAAATAAATACCTAAGTTATTCAATAGCTGAATATTATGTAAAGCAAGAGTCGGCACGGGAGGACATAAAAGCCGAGCTGAAGATAAACTCCCCGTTTTCAATGTTCCGAGTCTAATCTATCCACAGATTCATATCCTCCCCCCCTGACCATGTTTCTTGACTCGTTCAACCCGCAGCCAATCCGAGCTGAGAAGCCGTGGGATCTCATCTAATCCGGCTTACGCAACTAATCTTAGATTCAAAACGTTACTCGTTACTTTTACTCTGCCACAGAGTTCCTGCATGCAATACACTACCACTGCGGATGGTCGGACTTTACATTGCGCATTAGGTAGTTCATACGTACGTGGTCAGTATAGTGGCTGTGTGAGTAACCCCCCTAACCCCCCTAAGAGGTGGTTATCGCATTCCATGTCTCGGATTTTGCCCCCCCGTAATTATATAAGAAAAGGCGTAGCCGGCTTTGCCACCCCTCCGGTATGCTCAAAGGTTCAACTTCAATTATTGTACAGTCGAGGAAGCTTGTGACCACTTTTGCGCGGACACAGCACGCCGACAATATTCCCCCAGTGAAGATCAATCAATCCCCCGAGAAACCTATTCCAGTTCCATCCAGTATACCAATCGGACGAATACCGCGACCAATGTCGGCATCTCGGAGAGTCAGAGAGCAAACCCCAGAAGGAACGGGGCTTTCTAAACCACCTTCTACAGCTACGGGAATGTTTCCTTTAGGTTATAAAGAAGCTGCATCTCAATGGGTACGTCCCGTCGTTTTATTTAGTACTTCATCATATTATTGGATTTAGAACCTATTCTGACCAAACCGTAGTGGAACAGCGTAACGCCTACGATCGCTGAACGTAACGTGATATCATGCATTCCGTATCTTCGAGAAGCCATCGCGTCAGGTACGAGCTCTGCGACAGATATCCCGTCGGCGGAACATCCTGGTGAGGCTCAGACATCGACGAAAATCGATCCCTACGGGCCAAGAATATGGAAGTCAACAATGGTAAAGTTGTCTGGCAAAAATAGAAGCCTAAATGAGTTCTCTGTGGAACGTGTCGGAGAACCCGTTGATGACACGCTCGTTATGCTTCACGGATATGGAGCCGGGCTAGGCTTCTACTACAAAAACTTCGAGAATCTTAGTCGTGCCAAAGGCTGGAAGCTCTATGCGCTGGATTGGCTAGGAATGGGCAACTCCGCAAGACCACCGTTCAGGGTCTGTGCAAAAGATCCAGCGGCAAAGATCACAGAAGCGGAGAATTGGTTCATAGATGCGCTGGAGGAATGGAGGAAGATTCGAAAGATTGAGAAATTTACTCTTCTTGGTCATTCTTTAGGTGGCTACTTGAGCGTTTCCTATGCGCTCAAATATCCTGGTCACGTAAATAAGCTCATCCTCGCCTCTCCGGTCGGTATACCTGAAGATCCCTATGCTGTGAATGCCGACATGCCAGAGCCAATGGAGTCGACGTTCCAAGACGAGTTTACCATGGATCAGCAATCAACAACAGAAAGCCACAATATCGATGGTCTTAATGGTAATAAGAAGGTGCAACAGCAGGAAGCTAAGAAACGACCGTATCCTTCATGGTTAGTCTGGTTATGGGACGCCAACGTGTCACCGTTTAGTATTGTACGATTGGCGGGACCGCTAGGACCACGACTTGCTTCAGGTTGGACCTCTCGTCGGTTCAACCATCTTACTTCGGAAGAGAAGCAGACGCTCCACGACTACGCATACTCGATTTTTAGGCAAAGGGGAAGTGGTGAATACGTGCTACCTTATCTCCTCGCCCCTGGCGCGCATGCGCGACGACCAGTCATCAATCGAGTCCATCGTGTAGGTAGACAAGTCATCACCCCTGCAACCGAGACGGAACCGGCCGTAAAAGAAACGGGATTTCCGATCGTTTTCATGTACGGGGAAAACGACTGGATGGATGTAGCAGGTGGTCTTGCGGCAGAGGAGAAGCTCAAGGAAGCGAAAGCTAAGATATTATTAAACGCCACCGAAGAAGAGAGGAAGAAAGAAAAAGGCGATGCAAAAGTTATCATCGTTCGCCAGGCTGGTCATCACCTCTATCTCGATAACCCAGACGAGTTCAACAAATACATCCGCGAGGAACAAGAAGATACGAGACAACGAACGTTACAAGAGAAGTCTTTGTCGTAGGCTTTCATGTCTATAAATAATGGAGTGATGGATTTTGAATGCATTGCCTGGCGTTTTGGTTGGATAATTAGACTTAGAGCTTTTGGTTGACGATAATACGATAATAATGACCAGAAGCCAGCTACACTGTACATTATTCGCGAGTTATGGTACATCAACATTATATACATATATATACCTACTTACACTTAGATTTACATCTTTACTGAACATAATTACCAGTACTACTACTGAAGACTCGTTATCTTTTATCTCCTCAAGCGCAAGATAAAGTGTCATTTTAGGTCTTCATAGTGACAACCATAATTATAATTAACTATGCTCAAGTATCTAAATTATATTCATAGAGCTTATAAGAGCGATTAGGAAATTTATATATTACTTTGATCCATCGCTCTGCATCATGCTTATATCCAGGTCGACAAAGAATTCTCAGGCTTAGATGATTGTGTAACCCTTAAGATGTCTCGAGGTATAGTGATTACATAAGGAAATACTTAGATAGAGATACCAGATAGTAAGAGTGATTAGGTATTTGATTAGATTTGATTAGATAGTATTTATAGTAGTAATATTACTCAACCCATGCCCATGTGCTCAACAATCAACGACCCACATCTCCGAATATACATCTCCGAACATATATATCCCGGCTTCATTCCGCCGTCATTCTTACTCCCATTTCGCTTTAACGACCCAGTGACGCGAAGACAGTATCCGTACTCCAAAAAAATATGTCAGAGGAGGTAAAATTTTCGGCATTCCCGAAATTTAACGATCTGCCTATCGAATTACGCCATTGCGTCTGGGAGCTAGCTATCCCGGACGATATCCCGGAGATATGTATCCCGTGGCCGTTGGAGGAGGAGCCAGTACGCTGGCCACACGACCACGTCGGCCATGTTAGGTCAACAAACTATCTACAACCATTCCTTGTGGACACATGTTTCCCTACTATTATGCATGTTTGCCAGGAGTCACGTTACTTGGCGATATCTCGGTTGCGATTTCGATACTCACACATAGCGGGTTGTCCCGTGCCATTCCGCGCATTTCGCCCCGACCTGGATATCGTCTACATAACCCTTTGCCGGCCTCCTACTGATATCAATGCAGTGCCTAGGTGGGGCAGATATCCTCCTGGCACGCGGCATGTAGCATTAGACTTGCATACTATCAAGGACGGCAGTTTTCTCTGGATTCTGCTCAGCGACCCGTCCTTGGATCTGCGGACTATGTCTTGCATACTTCCCGCGTCTGAAGCCATTCTAGATACGGCAGTTCGGTTTCGGCCTCCGGTACGACGTTGTCGGCTCCGCGAAGTCGGGAGACCCTCCAATGGTTCGGAGAATAATATCATCTATGTAGACCGCGGTTATGATAGGCGCATGACTGGGATGGGCCGCTATCTGGAGGAGGTACGAGACACGGTGAGCACCGAGTTCGCCGAAGTCCTCGAAATCCAGGAGGTACCAGAGCAGTACTTGCGTCGATGGAATGATGCAGAAGTCAGGTTCGATATCGAACTTTTCGCGAGGACGTTCGAAGAGTATCGGGGTCGGCGTTGGGTACCTAGCTCAGAACATCCCGTCGGGTTCGACTGCCAATCCATCATATTTCCCGCCTCGTGGCAAGCCCTCGATAGTGCCAGAACCTACCGGGTCAGCGAGCTGGAAAGATGGACACCTTTGAGAAATCCCGAGACGTTTCGCGTCAATGATATCCAACAGAACGAGGTACCCTTTGAATGATCTTGGACAGGAGTTGTATGTACAGAACTACCATTTTGGTTGTTAACAATGGGGGAAACCCCTGGATACTATTAAGTACTGCTACTAATTCCGTCGTCGTCGTCGCTTAGAAGTATATACGGAATAGAAATCGTACTAATAGACTATATTCCATACAAGGGTCGAATGCCCTATACGGAGTTTAGCCCGGCCCCGAATGAGATAAATGCCATCCTTGAAATGCCAAGAGGCGGAATCTTAACTAGCATGAATCACTTGTGCTACTCTCACGGTCGATAGCCCCAGTGGTCCAGCCTAGCCCCATCTCAACCCTGCCGTGCAAGCTACAAACTCCGCATAGTTACCTCCTCATGAACCCCCTAGATAATAAGTTTGATTGGACAATCTACAAGGGGTATCCCATAAGGAGAATATACCAGAACTTTTCATCAAATTCCGTTTAGCTACCATTTTATGAATGCCCACATGGCATACACTCTTCCGAGAGACGTTGCATCCGGGAAGGCTAAGATGATCTTGAATCTAACAGGATCTTACCGTCGTGATTTCATCTACATATAATTTTACCCAACAATGGCGTATCGTCATCTTTTCTCCTTCAAGGTAAACGAGATATAAAGTAGTGTTAGTAGTAGCAAGTTTGCCACATACTCAGAGCCTGTTAATATATGAATTCCCAACTGTGGCTTCGGGAGTATTTATTGCCATAAGCCTTTTCCTGATTGCATAAAAATTTATCATATCAATGGTAGTTATGTGTCCCGCCCCCATACACCATTACACTTCCGTGTGGGGATCGGCTTTTGATGGAGGTCACCGGATGTCTTTGACATAACTTATTCGGGTGCGAAATCCGTCGCAACAGTTACGAATATTACGAGTATTACGAGCGTTACGAGACGGATTTCATAAATACCGATTACCGAAGGAAAATTGTTGGTTACTGCGCCTCAGAGATATAACGTACCTTTAATGTAAAACAGACCACATCACGTAAATAGGACTATGTATATTCAACTATAACCAGTTAGATAAATTTTATCTCTTAAATATAGGGGGGGGACGCCGTGATTAAAACTGGAATGGGTCATATTTATGCAAATACCTAGCCTTCGGAGGGTGCGAGATGAAGGGGGTCTACTTGTTATTCAAGATGAATGGCGCTTAGTGCCATCCAACCCACCAATGAATCGCGACGCTAGAGAGCTGAATCGTACTTCTACGTTTGCCAAATTCGAGACTCGGCCCGGAATCCACATCAGGCAAATCCCATGTGGGGTATGTATAAAGTTATGCTATTCTAGCTCCGGGACGAAGCCGTATCCGAACGGACCATCATATTCACTATATGCTCGGGACCCTTGATATTGCCCGACTATGCTATGTATATAAGCAATGGAGGCAGCACTTTTCCCAGGATATTATAATCCCCCTTGTACGGATCACCATCGTTTCTATAAACTATTAGACTTCCTTGAGCCTCAAGGTCCCCCTTATAACAACAGTTGTTAGGGAGTCACATTAACTACTACTAGTATAGAAAGATTTACTCGCGATGAGTACCGACATGACGGAGAAGGGCTCTATCAACACCACAGTCCCTGATAGGGACTCGACAGTTGGGGCTGAATCGGAGCAAGATGTCGAGGCGGGTGTTGATAACCGCGAAACCACAGTCGATGAGAAGGATCCCGACGTCGTAGATTGGGACGGACCAGACGATCCAGAAAACCCGGCAAACTGGTCTGATAAGAAGAAATGGCTGAACATCGCCATCCTCTCTATAATGACCTTAGTAACGTGAGTAGCAATCAGTGTTACCCAAGATCCTCTCGGCATCATACTGACATACCACAGTCCACTGGGCTCTTCAATGTTTGCCCCTGGTATTCCCGGCATCATGGTAGAATTCCACGAGACCTCTTCCACCATAGCTACTTTCCTCGTCTCGGTATATATCCTAGGGTTTGCCTTCGGTCCGCTCGTCATAGCGCCGTTGAGCGAGATCTTTGGCCGTCGGCCCCTGTACATCTACGGCAACATCCTTTTCGTCATCTTCTCCGTGGGCGCCGCCCTCAGCACCGGCACCGGAATGTTGATGGCTTTCCGATTACTGATGGGTCTTGCCGGTTCGGTGCCTATAACCATTGGAAGTGGCAGCATTGCGGATATAATGCCTGTCGAGAAGCGTGGAAGGGCTATGTCTGCTTGGGCTTTGGGTCCCCTTCTTGGACCTTGTGTTGGTCCTATCGCTGGTGGTTATCTGATCGAGGCTGCTGGGTGGAGATGGGTGTATTGGTTAATCGTCATTATGGTAAGTTGACTTACACTAGATATCACACTTATTCGGTGAAATAGGGGCTAACCATGGACATAGGGCGGCATCTTTATTCCCCTCTCCTTTTTCTTCCTCCTGGAAACGTTCGGCCCTGTATTAATCGCGAAGAAAACTCGAAGGCTCCGCAAAGAGACCGGAAACCAAAACCTTCGCAGCAAATTCGCAGGACGGCTAAGCCCCAAGGAACAGTTCAAACTAGCCATTCTTCGTCCAATGAAGCTCCTCCTACTAACACCCATTGTCACTCTCATGTCGCTATACGTCGCCATCACCTATGGAATTTTATACCTTCTTATCACGACATTTTCCTTCGTCTATACTGAGAAGTATGGCTTCAGCGAGGGAGACAGTGGCTTGACCTTTCTTCCGGCCGGAATCGGCATGATGATTGGTGTTGTGGGTTTTGGACAACTCACCGACTTGATGGTCCAGAGGAACAATAAGAAGGGACTCGTCCATAGGCCTGAAGTCCGTATTGCGCCGGTGCTTACCATCCCTTGCGGGATCGCACTTCCTATTGGCCTGTTCATCTACGGATGGACTACCAACTTTGGCGTACACTGGATTGTTCCTATGCTCGGTGTGCTCATCTTCGCCGCGGGACTTATGGGTGTCATGGTAAGTTTTACCCCTTAAAACATTCCCTGGTTATAATAGAATACTAACATTTCAACTAGTTCTGCGTCCAAAACTACCTTCTCGATACATACCCCCGCTACGCAGCATCCGTCACCGCTGCGATGACGGTCCTCCGATCACTCCTCGGCGCCCTTCTTCCTCTTGGTGGGCTCGAAATGTACAACGTATTAGGCCTAGGATGGGGCAACAGCCTTCTCGGGTTCATCGCGCTCGCGCTCATCCCGATACCGGTCGTATTTTTTATATTTGGCGAGCGTATCCGCGGGAGATTTAATCCTAGCTTATAAGGATGGTTTATACCACTTGCATGACTTGCATATAGAAATGATAGATTATAGATACCTAATGATTATGTCTAATAGAGCTTGGAAATAGCATGAATATGTTGAGATTCATCTCATTCAGTTTATATAAGTCCTATTTTGAGCGTGATTGTAAGATTTCGTGACCTTAATAATGACACGGACTAATAAATTCTGAAACATTGGTTCTTTATGCGTTATTATGAGCATGATACTTGAGCTTCTATGTCATACTTTCTAGATAATGTTACCTTAAATATTAGATTCTAAGCTTTCGGGGGTTCCCGGAGACCCGGATACGGGCTTAGCCGGAGCGGGGCCGGATGGCGAATAACCTAGGGGTTCCTCAGGTGTTGTTTCCAGTCGAATGATTTCCCAAGCAGCTCTCGTGAAGCAACGCCGTGATTAAACGTAATCGCCAGTTATATTTTCCAACTTGATAGACTATAATAGACAGTGGCGCTTGTTTAACTGCCTTTGAAAGTTAGTTAAATCAAGACCTTTTGCTCAAGCATTGAAAGCTCTTGGAGAAGTACTACGTCATTAGAACCGGGGATCTTACTTAACTATTTAGCTACCCCAGCTATGATGTAAATTATTTACTAATTTCCAAGTGACGCCATTGACTATTTTTCAATTTGTATATTGGTCTTTTTATGTACATATATTTTACAGAGTAGCTTTTGGAAGACGATAATGTCAATAAGCGATGACGATGACGAGTCCAAACGCTCACGCCGAGGGCCTCCTTCGAGAATACCTATGCCGGATGCTGATCCGCCAGCGACCGAGCTCGACTCAGATTCGTCTTGCGAATGTCCTTTGAGCGAAAAGAACCACGACGGCCACCGGCCGTGTACCCTCGACACACGACCATCTCAGATACGCGCAAGTGGTCGGGATGGCTCGGGCGGACTCTCGGGTCCAATCTCGCGGACAGTATCGCGTAGGGATACCGTACTATCCCGAATACGGTCCCGTCCGGAGGTGCCGCCGTTTAGCCATCCGCTCGCGAAAGTGAAGACTGGCCAGGAATCGCTCGTCGACTTCGACGGACCGGATGACCCCTATCGTCCTGTGAACTGGCCGCAGCACAAGAAGATAGCTACAACACTGCTCTATGGTCTAGTTACTATGACCGCGACTTGGGCATCCTCGTCTTATTCTGCCGGAACTCTGCAGATCGCGGAGCAATTCGGCGTCGGGAGGCAAACAGCAACACTAGGAACCACTCTCTTTCTCCTCGGATTTGGCATAGGGCCTCTGCTCTGGGCACCGCTTTCCGAGGTCTACGGTCGGCGCGTAGCGGTGCTGACGCCTATGTTTATCTCTATATGCTTTTCGTTCGCTTCCGCTACATCTAAGGACTTCCAGACTCTCATGCTAACGCGGTTCTGGGGCGCTATATTCGCCTCTGCTCCGGTGACGAATACCGGCGGCGTCCTAGGCGACTTATTCACGCCGGCCTACCGTGGTATCGCCATGGCAGGTTATGCGATGGCAGTTGTAGGTGGCCCGACGATTGGTCCCATCGTGTCGGCCGCCGTTGTAGCGCAGCCGAGCCTCGGCTGGCGATGGACAGAGTACACGACGGGGATGTTACAGTCCGTTGTCCTATTATTCGCTATCATCTTTATCGACGAGACGTACCCACCGAGGCTTCTTGTTGCTAAAGCGAGACGACTGAGGCACGAGACGGGCAACTGGGCGCTCCACGCTAAGTTCGAAGAATGGGATGTGAACGTTGTTGAACTGGCGCGGAAGTTTCTTATTCGTCCGATACAGCTTCTTTGTACGCCGATTTGCTTCCTCGTTGCCTTGTATGCGAGCTTTTGCTATGGTATTCTATACATGCAGCTCGGCGCGGTGCCTATTATATTCGGAGAGATCAGAGGATGGTCCCTAGTGTCGAGTGAACTACCGTTTTTAGCCATCTGTCTTGGCTCGTTAACCGGCGCAGTTATCAACATGTCGAACCAGCTATACTACAATAAATCTTACCATGCTTCAGGCGACAGAGCAGTCCCCGAGAAGAGATTACCTCCTATGATGCTAGGTTCCGTACTTTTTGCGACCGGCCAATTCATCACTGGATGGACTGCAGACCCAGCCGTCGCCCCCTGGATCGTCCCTGTCATCGGGCTTTACCTTACTGGATGTGGTTTTAACACAATCTTCCAAGCAGCGCTCAACTATCTCGTCGACACTTTCCAGATGTATGCGGCAAGTGCCGTGGCTGCTAATACATTCTTGCGGAGCTGCTTCGCTGCCGCATTTCCGCTGGTTGTCACGCCGTTATATCACAACATCGGGGTCGGCCCCGGGTCGAGTATCTTTGCTGGGTTTGCATGCTTGTTGATTCCTGTGCCGTTTATCTTCTACTTTTTCGGGAGACGGATTAGGGCTGCTAATAAATGGAGCAAGCACAGCGTGTTTTAGACATTCTAAGAATTTGCATGGCATTGGCGTTTGGGATGGTCTGAGCATTGGGGAAAAGGGGGCTAATTCATCACTTTTAGAGTATTTCCAGCGAGCAGTTGGCATTGGAATATCATTCTACATTACAAGTTTACGATACTTGTAGAGTCTGGAGTTTCTAGCTATTACGAGATTGGTAGCATATTTGAAATTCGCTCCAAGAGATTCAAAGACGACTTTACGGAAGAAGCTCGATTCTCTCTGGAGTAAAGCCGCTCTATCATAATATAGTATTAGGCATGACCAGTGCTAAAAAGTCGTCGGGCAAGCTTTTAGTAAGCGGCTATGCGTTGCTACTAACTTCATGAACGCTATCTGCTAGAACCGTGTCGGATCATCGACTTGAAACAGCAGAACCCGGTGGGGGATCTTATGGAAGCACAACATTGAAATCGTTCCACCACGAAGAAACTCCGGCGTGTCGCTGGTGTAACAAGTTATAATAAATGAGCTGACATCAATGTACCTTTTTTAATATCGAGTAATCTACAATGGGATGGCTTTAGGTAGAACGTTAGCCGCTTGTCTCTCGTAACCGATAAAAATTACATTACACAATGTAGCCGCGCAGAATATCATAATATATTATATCTTCAGCGGATAAAGTAAGACATGCAGGTGGAAAAAAGGAAAGAAGCTGCAAAAAGTAGCAATTGATCACACGATGCGGGGTCGAAAAAATAAAATACAAACCACCCGATAAACATACAGGGACATTAAAACACATTGTCGCTAGAGAAAGTACAACAGAAAATGACATACAGATAGAGAAAAGGAAGAGATCATATATTAAAAAGAAATAATAATCAAAAAATTAGGGTTGCTTATCCCAGTATACTGGGAAGCATCAGGAATTGAGCCCGATGCGGGGGTCGAACCTTTAAGGAAATGTTAGCTAGTGTGATATGAGCTGTGGTAAATCTTTAGAACTTACCCGCAACCTTGAGATTAAGAGTCTCACGCTCTACCGATTGAGCTAACCGGGCGTAAGAGACCGTCAATTTTTACGGTATATATTCTATAGCAGGTGTGTGTGTGTGTGTGTGTGTGTTTGTTAGCCGATACTGCACATGTCCTTGCCCCACTATGGTATGTAGGAGGTACCTAAGTCTTTCGAAGGTGGTATTTGGTCCAATCATTTTTACCCTCATATATCAAGGTCGTCAAAACTTTATACTTCAGGACTGTGTCCTTTTATTGATAGACTGTATTTTGTTCATTATCTATATGAACAGTTTTATCAAGACATGTCTTAAGACATAATTGTGTCAAATACTGTGGTATTATTTTTTTCTGTGTAAGTTGTATTCTACTCTTTCAACCTCGATTTATTCGATATACTATAACACTTCGCCGTGGGCCAGGATAGAATGAAAGCGTAAAAGAAACCATTTCTATCTAGGGGCAATAGTCGATAATGAAGTCTCTTGTTCCTAGTAATTTTAACTTGGTATCTAATATCATATAGGGCTCCTAGGTAGACAATCTTTGTTAAATGATTGGGAGCAAGTATCGTATAGAGTACCATGTTAGTGACCTCTGCGAGACATGATGACTTAAATTTTTGAATATATTTTTTCATTCCTTAGGCACTTCATATGCTCCCAGAAAGGTAGCACTGTCCTCACATTTATGCATCCCTCATGCCACTTTACTAGGCTTATATACTGAGGTAATCTAATAGTTAGATTACTCCCTAATTGAATTATATAAGATTGAACATACAACTTGATTAGGTACTTACGTTTCCTTCTCATTAGGATACTCAGGAAGGATTTATTATACGAAGAACTATTTCAGGAACTCTCTATAGTACACTAAGAGAGTAGTGTCTCAGGCAAGCCACTCTGTACGCATGGTAAACTCGCATCAGCATACTCTGACGGCAAGTCCTGGATAGGATAACATAAGCGCCAAGTTCTAAGTATAGAATTCTACCAAAGCCCTTGGGGCTTCATATTCCTTTCTTCGCTCGAGAATTCTGTATAATGATAGTTAGATGAAACTGGTCCATGGCTAGAGTATCTTTTCATCCGGGTATTCGGATGTCTAGGCTCGTCTTCGTACTGCCTTTAATAAATGTATGCTGATTCTGGTAGGTATAGGATTTAATTACCATACATGAGAAAGAACGGTTCTAGAAGTTCTTACAAGTAGGAATATTTTATATTGACCAAGCTTGAGCAGCTTCCGAAGATGATTATTAGGATTAAATCTGTAACTCGACCATCTGTACGTACCCGCATTGAATAACCAATTGGAGTTGCTGATCGAATTTTAAACTTTCGGTACGTACTACGCTGTGTCTTTCACTGACGTACCGGGCTATTTTTATCCAGTCGTAGTTTACCATGTGATCTAGTTATGCCATTTAATCATTACGCCCAATTGTTTCATTTGTCATACTTTTTTTTTTTTTTACGACGGGCATTAGGTTAGGCCCCTAAGCTATTCTATGCAGTTTTACGTGGAATTTCCATTTATCCTCTAAGAGTGGCTGTTAAGCGGTCATGAATCTACATAGTTTCGGTCACTTCTCTTGCCAGCAAGACCGTCCCACTGATGCGCACCAGGATTGAAAGTGCTGACAGTTGAATCGACTGTATGGAAAAGGCCCTGATCTACCGGACCACCCTCAAATCACCATCCCCACTGACTCATACGACTGCGAATACGGTAAGCATTGCGGATGTAAATGCTCATAATTCAACCCCGTTTGTTAATATAATTCTTCAGAGTTAGATAAAGTATTAAGAAATATTTTATGAACTCCGATAGTAGCGCTTATATCAACGTATATATCACGCATCTAATGTAGTACGGTGTCCCGTTAACTATTGAGGCTCAAGCTAATCAAAGATTCCAAACTAACTAGGGGTCAGGGTCAAGCTTACACAGACTTGTCAAGTCTGGGGTTCCCTGCTTTATACTATGTACCTTAGGTACACGAAGTCTTTCTATGAACTTTTGTTTCTTCAGTTTTCTATCTGGATGCTGTTGACGCCACATCTTACCGCGCGCTATGCTGACTTTTCGCAGCACGACTGCAAAGTCAAAAACCCGACGAAAAGCGAAATTTCCGTTAGCCGCGCTACGAATTAATCAATCAGATGGTTATGATCGATCTTTTCTTTATCTGTCAACCTAAATAGGGGATGGTGGAAATAAGATTACCTACCACACACGTACCTCTAAGCGAACCGATACCCCCCATCTCCCCCACAGGTCCAACAGGTCCACAGGTAGAGATTTGATGATCATTTACCAATTATGTATGCCTGTAAGTGCCGTCGTATGCAGGTTGGTACCTGCAGTATGCAGGAGAATGCACAACAGGATCTAGGTACTACTTGGTTAGCGGTACAACAGAAAGAATTTATCCTCTTCGTCAACTAAAAAACCTGCAAGATTGGTTACAAAATATCTTGTTTCTTACCCTCCGACTTACGACAGCCTTGCCCCGAGGGATAAGTACTAATCGATTACAAGGAATTAAAATTACAAATAGACAAAAACGAACGCGACAAGGATCTGCAGCTTGGAATGCTAATGAGCAATTGATAGGTTGACAGGGTTTGTTGATAATAATTAGCCACTAAAATCGCCGTTTGAAAGCCACACGAACCAAAGGAGTACCATCTCAGGCAAGCCCAGGAGAATCAGGACAATTAGGACAACTAAGGGTTACAAACTGGGGAAAAGTTACGCGCTAGAAGATGTCTATCATCTCTCAAGCGCCTGCCTCATTCTGCAAGAGCCACATAGATGCTCATGCTTTTCATATCCTTAATACCCCTGAACATTTTAATGGTCTAATAATGGATAAACGACCGATTACAACGCTACCCGGCCTGTAGTCTATGCCGCCATCCCCCTTTCGAACATTTCCACCCCCATGCTTAGACGAGCTGTGGTCCTTTTTCGTTCTTTCTCTGTTGTGTGCCCTCACTCTTTCTGGCTTGTCGATTATTTGCTGGGTTTTTTCATGTTGCCCATGTTGCCCATGTTGCCTTCCTCTTATTGTATCAGTGAAACATTACCAAGTTCCTCTGGCAGGCCGATTCGATAATCTCTTAGCCCAGCCTGTAACTCTCCACTCATTCCTCCTAGCCATGAATGACAGGACAAGGGAGTAAGATAGTATATCGACCACCATGTCTGTCCCTCAGCCTCTACCGAACCAGATCCTCCAAAACCATCCGCATCGGCCTTCCCTAACGGCTTACTCTGAGACTTCCCGTGCCTCATCTGATCTTTCTTTACTTCAGCAGCCGTTTCCCTCCCTCCCAGACCAATCCCTTGACCTTGACCTTGACTCACCTCAAGCCCTACCGGGTTCGAGAAACACGAAGAAGCTTGTCATCGACAGCTCTGCCGGCCTACCGCCCGTCCGGTCCATTCGACGCAAACCGCTGTCGTCGACCGCGTCACCAATCGCTACTAGGTATTCTTCTGGGGAATATCTCGCGATTGCAAAAGGGTTACCTGGCCCAGACCAGCGGTTCTCCCGCTCTTTTTCAGTTGATAGCCCTACCGTTTACGAGTTTCCTCGCCCTCCGGTTGGTCCGCTAGTTAAACCTGGATTGGAATCTCCCTACGATTTCATATTGATCCAGAGTAACAGAGAGTAAGTCAAAGTTTTATTAATTTACAATCCAATGCCGGTTATCTAAGTATAGGACGTTGTTAATTAACACTCGAATTTATCCAGAAAACCTCCCGAGACTCGCCATCCTTTAGCTTCTGTCGACTCCAGCCCGGCTGTCACGGCGGGTGAAGTTGAACGGCCAAGTTCTCAGGGTAGCAACCCTGCCTCTTCTCAAACACGCCACACTACCGATTCGTCGCAACATCACGAACGGACCGCCTATGACGATTTCTTTAGTGACGAAGACGAAGACGAGGATCCGCTAAGTGACAATATTCTCGACGGATACAACTCAGATTCGTCGGATACTAATAATTCTAATTCTAATTATTCTAATACTATGTCGTTGCACATTACCCGGAAAATCACACCCCCACAGTTGAATCTCAAGTCAGACGATACGTCGCTGACTCCAAAGGCCGACACAAACGACATTAAGTCGCCCAATACTGATAAACCCCTACCGAAATCACCCGGCTCGTCAAAGCTAGGAACGTTCTTTGGCTGGACTTCGCCTTCGAATACAGAGGCGTCAGACAAAGGATATTCGCCTATTCCATCACCCTTTAACTTCTCAAAGGCAGCTAGTGTTACCGATGCATCCCCAGTCACAACAATCGGACCACAATCACTACTGGACGCCCCCAAGGCATTGTTCGGATCTCCAAATTCAAGGGACTACTACGAATCTTACTTGGCAACACCATCAACCGGTACGATACCACCACAATATCAAATCGAAGAAATGGAAGATGAATTAAAGGCCATCTCGGCCGAATTGGCAGCTTCAATTCGGCGCGAGATGGACCTAGAAGACTTGGTAGACAGGCTACAAGCAGAGAGGGATAACCCTACGACAGCTGGAAACAAGAGAACCAGCGATTATTTTTCCGATTCGGGATACAGCTCTGCTAAACTAAGCGAGTATGACCAATCGAGGGAAGAGATAGAAAAAATTCAGAGGAGATCAGAGCAGGAGAAAGCCCAGATTAGGCTCGAGTTGACTAACAAACTCCAGGATGAGAGGTCCAGGAGACAACAACTTGATGTGCAGATCAAAGAGCTTTCGGAAAGGGCATCCCAAATTGATCTCGCAAAAGTCAATAATGTTGATACAACCGGACGTGTTAAGGAACTAGAAAGCACCTGCGAAACTTTGCGGCGCAAGCTTACCGAAGAGCGCCAAGTCAAGGATAACTTTGAAGACTTACTCGCAGCGCTCAAGGGTGAGCTCGAAAATGCCTCCAACCAACGCGATAACCTTCGTGACGAGGTCGTCCCCCAACTTCGAGCACGTGTGGAAGGCCTCGAAACACAGGCGTCGGAGCTAGAGAAGATGACGTATGAATCGACAAAGATGCAGCAAGAACTTCAAGCTCTGAAGAGCGAGAACTCGTCATTGAAACAGACGCAGCCCAACTCGATGGGCACCATCTCTGAAGATACAGCATCCGCTGGGTCCCGGCTGTCTCGATCCAATTCCTTGACCGGCCCTCCGCCGTCCTTTAGGCTTCAAAGAGCGCCCTCAGGTCTAACGAGATCCAAGTCGGTTAAGACATCTGAGTCTCGGGATCAGCTATCAGAGCGAATTAAGGACGTCGAAGAGCAACGAGATGCTTTGCACAGAGCTCTACGGAATCTGTTGGATAGACAAGAATATCAGAATAGAGAGAACCAAAAGAAGATACAAGCCCTTGAGATGGAGCGCGATCGTCTCTTGACCCAGTCACCACAGAAGGCCGGCTTCCAGAAAGAAATATCCAACCTTAGAACTGAGATTACCACTTTGCGTCGTCGAGCTGATGAGGCGCTCGAGCAGAAGTGGCAAGTAGAGAAAGGACTCGGAGGTCTTAAGATGGATCTTGATCGAGCCGAGCAGGAGATAGCATCTCTCAGGAGCTTGCTTGATGAGAAAGATATTCTAATCCCACCGTCTATCTCACGCCTAAGCAACGGGAGCGACAAATTCGCACCCCCAGTAACATCAGATTCTCTAGCACTAGCCTATGAAGATCTCCAGAAGGCATATGCCAGCTCTCTTGAACGTATTAAAAAGCTCGAGGCTAGTAGCTCACCAGATGAGTTCACAAAGCTTGCAACGGAGAAGCTTGAGCGGGCACTTTCTTTGACGATCTCAGAGCGCGACATTGCGCGCCAAGAAGCGACGTCGTATCAGGAGCAGCTCGAAGCTCTTAAAGCGGGCGAACGGGTTTATCTCGAATCCGAAAAAGCACTGGCTGACGAACTGAGCGAATCAGCTCGTCGCGTCGAAGAACTAGCTATTCAAGTCCGTCAGCAGTTGACTACTAATCAGACTTTACGTCAAAGAATCTCGGATACGGTGGCTCGCGGTGAAGCTGAGCAGAAGGCCAATAAGGAGCGCATTACCGCAATGCAAGTACACCTCCGAAATCTTGAGGAGAAATTAGAGGCCGCCCAAAATGCTTCTGAGGACCGGATCACACGATACGAGGAGGATATATCTAACCTCAGGGCCAGCCACAATGAGCAGCTAAAACGGATGCGAGACGGCTTACGTTCTCCCCGTACATTCCCGCCGAAGTCGCCTTTATCCCCCTTTTTCTCAGGCCTAAATGCTCGGTCTCCTGGTCTCAGCGCTACGCGCTCCGGCTCGGTTGTCAAGGTATCCGATGATGCCCAAATTGACCACCTTCGCGCACGTATCGCCGAGCTCGAAAATGCTCTAACCGATGCGGATGCTGAGATGCAGCAGGTTGTCGGCCGCATGAATACTGCTCAAATCCAAGTCATGGAACTGCAGGAAGAGCGAGAGGCGGCCGTTAGCCAAACGCGAAAGCTGGAAAGAGAGCTCCAGGCCGAAAAGGTCAAAGCTTTCGAGGGACGATTCAAGAGCTTGCAGGTATAGACCATTGGCTCATTGACTAAGCTTGAAAGATGAACATCTTTACATATTACGATTCCATGAAAGTCAATATGGGCATACGCCCATGTGTACTACTTTTCCTTCCTTCTTGGCATTTACAGGAATCAGACATCCTACACATTGGGTATGGCAGCGCGCTCACCTGGATTCAGCATTGGGCGTTTGTATTAAAGCATCACCACCTTGGTTTACTGTTTATAGCTATTGTATTTTTGAACGGTCGAACCTGGCCGACTACCTATTGTATAATACTCGAACCCCGGTATTGCTGGAGGATTCGAGGGATTGTATACGTAATGTTTTAACCTAGTACTGTTCTACCTGTATTTATACGCGGTCGGCTACAGTCGAGCAGAAATACTTGCACCCGAGAAAGGTGCACATAGTTAGTATTGTACTATCGGGAAGAATACCCGGAGTTAGTTGATAGTTTAAAAGAACTATTGTAACTACATTTAACAACGTTATGTTCCTTTATTCTTGGTGAAATTGCAATTCTATTCGTGACTGGACTTGGAGTTTCTTTACGGTATCGATAAATCATGCTTCGGGTATGGTAAATACAGGGAGCTTGTGGAGGTGAGGTAGTTCAGAGTAGCAACGTTATAGCATGGGAACAGGGCATCGGGATATGGTATCAGAGCGTCGTTATATACGAGTTTAGGTGAGCTGTGCTATTTGCAAATTGGTCTGTCTACAAGTGCTGGCAAAGCAATCTGTAAATAGCATAGTTTTTATTCAAACCCCAAATAGAGGAATTTCTGAACCTATCACGTCGCCCGAGATGTCTCTTGCTCCGACTCTGGCTTTTTTGCGTCGGCTTTAGAAATGACAACTGGCTTTTGTTGTTTGTCAACGCCTAGCCAGAGAAGATCGGGCCGGCTATAGTGACCGACGATATCCAGGAAGCCCCTATTTGCTACGACCTTGGTGAGATCTAGATCCCCATATAAGATGCCCTCTGTTTCAGGCTTACCATCACCAAGCGGTGATGTCAATCTTCTCCCGTCGGGACCAATGATACAACTGTGACCCCCTCCAGGCTGCGCACAGAGAAGCCCATTTTGAGTGTTGAAGACGTCAATGCCGGCCTGAGTGCACACAGATGTAGCATGTAAAACGTAAGCGCCGCTTTCGATCGCATATGTCTGCGATAAATTCTGACATCCGTCGGCTGTCATGCTCCATAGACCCGGATGATCTACGCCGGTTGTGGGGTCTACCGGCGGCCACATAGATATATGAATGACGCCGCCTTGCGTGATGCTGTGATACTTGAGAAGTGGCTGAGTATGCTCCCAGCAGGCTAAAGCTCCTACCTTGATTTTGCCTAGCGGAGCGCCGAAGTCAAGCTCTGCGACGTTAGTCAAATCGTTGCCGGATCCATCTCCGAATACGGTACGCTCCATGTGCGTCGGTTTTATCTTTCGCCTATGGAGGGCTAGCTCTCCCTGCGGTGAGATAATTGCCTGTGCTATGTAGGTGCTGTTCGAAGGACTTCTCTCCGAGAACCCGAGAACTACAGCAACGGAGTGCTTTTTGGCTACCGCCTTGACTTGTTCCATCTCTTCTGATTCTATAGCCAACGAGTTGTAAATATGCCTAGTCTGGAGCTCAAAATCCACAGGACGAGTCCTGTTATATTGCATACCTAATGTTAGTAGAGCTCCGTGAAACAGGACGGGAATGGAGTCAAACACGGACCATATCCATGCAGGATATCCGGGGACCCAGGCCTCCGCAAACGCAACGATCTTGGCGCCGTTCCCCGCGGCCTCGGCGATAAGTTCGCAGGCTTTTCGGATTGACCCCGCAAGGTCGAGCCACACCGGCTCGGCTTGTATAACAGCAACTCGAATAGTAGTCATCGTAATTACGAGATAGGTTAATAAATAAAAGTAAATGGGCTTTGAATATGTTGAAGCGCGAAGCTTTATTATATTTGTACTATATACTCAAGATTTGGTGCGAATAGGGGTAATGCTTATCTCGAAAAATGGCTTACTGGAAATCAGTTATGTCATATGTTATCTTAATATTACAACGTTGGTATCAATATACATAGGTACTCTATAGATAACTTAACATGGAGATCCTGGAAGATTCAGAAGAGCAGAGATACTATCCTTCGTTACGTAAAGTTGGTGGAAAAGTCACTAACTAATAGTAAATCGAAGCGGAACTATTCATTTATCAAGGTTACTTCATCGTTCTGATAAGACTATAACCCCCTTTTTAAGATAACTAAGGGAGACCCGGCAACTCATCCAAACCAAGCGAAATGGAACTTCCATATAGTCACATTTTTTAGAATTTTCATCCTTCATTCTTCAATATAAACCTTAGCATATATATAGGTATTCCTATTGGTCTATATGTGCAGATCATATTATAAAACATCGATGTGCCTTCCGGACCTCTGGCAAATTCACTGGCTTTGGCCCCCATACTCAGCAAGTTCGATGAGTCAGTTAATAGCTTGACCTGACTTGGACCTGACCTGATCTGGCTTGGGTAAAACGTAAATATTTTTTATTTGTGTAACAAGTACGTACATTAAAGATATACGTTAGGTACTTATATATTTCTGACTACATTTGATTGGTGTATTTCTTGTGGCTGATATTGCGAAGGCTGTAGCTTTATAACGACCGCGGGGAAATAATTTCTCCATGGTTAAAAAATGCTACGTGGAAGAGTTAAAGCACGGGGAACTTTTCTAATACTGCCCGGAATTTGAATAGGGGAAAATTTTCAAATGAAACTTGAACGATTTACGATTTACTAAATAGGAGGTCATCACTATTTATGTGATAGCATAGTAGTCTATGGAAAACATAAGCCGCGTAGCTACTACGTCTGGATATAGGTTTACATGCTTATCCCTTTTTTCCACGGGGTTTCTCGCCCTATAGCTCTCAACTACTTAACTACCTTACCTATCTCCTAGTATTTGTCCATTAATAGTGGGAATATCAACACTGGAAACTCTCATTGCACCAGCTGTTATGAACCTCAAAGGCCTTAAAGTTTTAGGGGGTAAATATTAAAGAACTATGCTTTATCCTAATATAGATGGAAAATGTATTAAGCATCACGGCAGTTGCACCTACAGGGACCAAATCTATAAACATGTATGGTAACGTAACTCGTGCCTTGCATAAAACCAACCAGCTCTAGAGATTTAACCAATTAGCACCCGCTCCATGGCTTATACTGCCTATCATTTTGAGAGACGATAATCATCGGATCTCATTGCATAATATTGAGCTACAGCCTACGCCGCACATTTACATCACTTGTATATCCCGGATTATTAATGCTCAGTGGTTGCCTAGCCGGGATGCTAAGCCTTGTGAGAAAGTACTATGAGAAGCGTAAGCGGTGAAAAATTCACACGTGTACTAGAAAACTTCACTTTGTATTACACTTGGCCTATTCTATCGTACCTAGGTAGCATCTAAGACATCTGCATAGATTTAATACATACCTAGATACATATCACATAAGACATAGTGTACTTTAACCCGCCTCGCAAGGCTTTATAGGCGTACTCTTACCGCTAGACAAGCAGGAATCAGTTAGGCCTATATAAGTACCTAAGGTGCCTATTAACTATTATCTGTACCCAGTAGAAGGACGGTAAAAAGGCGGTACGACTACTAGTAAGATCACTGCGCTATCTGTTTTGACGCCTTTTTGATTGGGTATCCGAGGTCCCTAACCTGTTGTTTCGGTAAAGTTGTGAATAAAATAGTCATGGAATCGCCACTCGTCCAAACTGACCGAACTGGGAGTTGCATGCGTCAAGGACTCCCGCCTTTATGCAGGTCTCATTTTAAGGATCTATAGTTTAGTTTAGTTTGGATTTGATCAAGTGAATATTTTGCGCTATTCTTAAAGAGGAATCTTCTAAGTCTATTAAACCTTTATATTGTGTACCTATATCGCTCGCCCCCTGAACACATCCAAACAAGCCCCCAAATTTTCAAACGATTAGGAAAGCTGTCCCTATTTCCCCGCCAGCAACAGTTTTGTGTTAGTTGAAGGCCATTCGTTGCCTGTTGTTATCACCGTTGGTAATACCCTTGTTGTCGCCATATTGTACCCCAATTGTCGTACCTTGATTGCGAGACTGTTTGATGACATTCCCTTTGTCCTTAGCTTCCAGCTGTTTATCCACAGACTTCTCAAGCCACGGATCGCATCCCTGAAGAATCCGCTTGAGCTCCTCTAGATTAGACTTGCTCAACCCTTTGCATTCTTCATCACTGAGCTTAAGGAGGACCTCACGTTTAGCCTCCGGGATGGTTCTTTCGAGATCATCCATTAGTTCGCACATATTTTTTATAAAGTTGTCCAAGAGTTCCTCTTTCTCAAAATCCCGCCTCTCGATTTTAGTATCCTTGGATGCTTGAAATTTGCGGCCGTCAAGGGATTTCATGAACTGGTTCCGAATTTTCTTCAAATCACTCGGAAAATTTGATCCCACGTCCCTGCCTATCTCATTCTCTGGTGTTGATGTCTCGCGTTTAGCACGCTCTATACGATCCCCGATATCGCCAAGTACTCTTTCCACCTCATTTGCGTCATTATCAGCGTTGTCGATCGTATCAATACCAATTTCGCCCAAGCGGGAAAGGCGAAGCTGTATATTATCAAGCTTTAGTTGATGAGTTGCGAAGTCACCCGCGAACTTTGGTGTAATTTGAAAGCAACCTAAAGTATTGATATGACATTGGAAGAGATCGGTTGCCGTGGATGGAGCCATCGTTTTTGAGGGACCCGGGCACTGGTGCATAGAGCGTGTGTTGAGTAGTACCATTTTGGAGGCCGGACGCAAGAAGGTAGACTTGTATTTAAATTGATCTTAGCTACATCCGAACACAGATGCTTAGCTGGGAGGTACTTATCTACGGTGTAGTCTTTGAACTACATGTAGCACGACTACCTAAGTAAGGCTGTATTTAAAAGCGCTTGGAATTTTGCTTTTCAGGTGCCAAGTCACAAAAATGCCTTTCCCCTCTCTTGAGCCACGTAAGCCGTAAATGGTCACGTACATATAGCAACTTTGCGTAGAGCCGCAAAGGCAGTTGGAAAAGAAGCATCTCGATATTTCATTGGTTGGCTCCACAGGTTTCTGGGACAATAAACCCTATCCATCGATCTATACATATTTTACAGCCAAACATCTTAGAAATATACCTTAATTTGTTGAAAGTAATATCTATAAATCTTCTCATAGGTCACAAGCATTGCTGCTGCATAAGATGATAAGAAATTGTTAATAATATACCGTATATCAAGTGTTGAAAGGAGGTACTATGTACCTAATTATCATCCGGGAGACCCGTATGTTTCAACATGCGGCATCTGGCATGCAGGGTTGGCGGAAACAAGGTGCCCAATGTTGGTACGAGCTGATAGAGGTAATGGTGGCAAAACCCTCCTAAATGCATCGTGGCACTCAGCCTCAATAGCCGCTTACGTTATCCTTGAGAGCCTGATCATTCATAACCTTTGATTTCGAATTTTATCTAATAAATACAAACAGGTGTAAACTTAAAAGGGGGGCGGTTTTTTTTCTTAAACTAGTGACTGTTAATATCATTGAATTCCTAACCACTTTACAGTTTTTTTTTAAAAAAAAAGGGGCATTTAGTTAAAGGTTTTATAACATTGTAACTTTAAATATTCGCTTACATTTGCCATTTTAAAGTAACTGCATTACCATACATGGCTTATAAATAAAACCTTGTCAGTACCGTACATAATAAGGCTGATAATAGGCGAAACCTTTGCATTTTAGAAGATAAGGTATAAAAGCTGGTAGCGAGGTAAATCAACCCGGAAATATAGTTACATTATAAAGTGCTGTATTATGTCATTGTCTATTACCAAGCCAATATTTGTTCGCTTAATGTAAGCACTATGACATGGTTGTAACGAGGTTCAATCCAATCACGTTAAATTTCTATAATATATACCTAAGCACATCATGTCAATATATCAACTATGCAAGCCTTAAGGAGTATATACTCGATTCAGCTTCAGTCAAATAGCCATACCGGAGTTCCGGAGTTCAGCTATTGGTTGACGTTATCGGGCGGTGCGGTGTTGGGTGGGTAAGCATTCATACCCATCGTAATGCGGCTCTTATGTTTGTAAGAAATACCTAGATGGGATAGTATGTATGTGATATTATAACATAATTACATGTAAACCCTTTTGCCAATTTTCATTGTCGAATGGCTTAGAAACTAGGTCCTTTATTACAATGTCTGGACACAGCTACGCAATTAATCAACACGGCAATATTGGCCTAGTTCAAGCAGTCCACTACGGGGACAACGTTTTCTGTTGGTCTCGAACCTTTAGCACCCTATGAGTCATAGCAGCACTTACATTTTTAGATGGTAATACCGATAGACCCCTGACCTTGAAGCATGTTGCGCTGGAGACGCACAAGAAGGTGAAGTCAGAGTGGGAGGAATATAGAACATGTGATTGGCTGCTGCGGGAAAATGATTTTCAGTTGTGGGAGAAACTGGATAGGGAGGTTTCTTTTCTTTGGATTCATGGTCGCCGTAAGTTCTTATAATCACCTAATTTAATGTATATGTCTTCCTACCTTAGGTACTATTCGCTAACTACCTAACAGCTGGGTGTGGAAAATCAACATTGATGTAAGTGTCCACTTAGACCATAGATACTTCCTATAGTTTGCTCTTGAATTAGCTAAAGTTAATGCTCATGTCAAGGTCTCGTGTCATCGAGAGCATATATCATCAATTCATGGAACAAGGCCCTGAAACTATCCACCTGCTTTATTTTTATGTCGGCTTTGGCGATGATCAAGAAAAGGATACGCTTTATCGAAAGATGCTGATGACATTTTGGGAGCAAGCAACTAACGAATCTAATCAACAATCGATCAATACATTCGGAAATCATTCTACCATCGAGTTAATCGAAAACAAATTACATAAATTTCTAACCTTTTCGAAACGCAACGTATATCTCGTCATTGATGCACTAGATCAACTTCCCCTGGATTCTCAATATCAAATTCTCAACGGCCTAACCGCATTGGCCCAAAAGCTCAGGAATGAAACGGACGGCAGCCGTCTTAGCGTAGCTATCAGTTCTCGTGATTGCAACGGCATAGATCAACTGAAAACATATCGAGTATTCCCAATCGAAGTCACAGCGGGAAGAAACAAGCGTGATATAGAAATATACCTTCAGAAATGTCTCGAATCAAAATCGAAACTGTTTCAGAAAAGACCAGACCTTGGGGAAAAGGTCTTTAACCACTTAAGTGCAAAAGCGGATGGCATGTAAGTATCATGAACCTTATCTCCTTGATTATAACTAACATGGAGAGACTAGGTTCCTATGGGCTGGCCTGCAGGCATTGAACATCTGCAGGATGGAAATGGAATCACAAGTCTTAAATGCGCTAAGAAATCTCATTCCACCGCAAAAACTACAAGACATGTACGGAGTCTATGCTGAAGGCTTTGAGTCTTTCCAAGAATTAATCCAGCAGCAGATAGCTCAAAGGACAATGGCTCTTCTCGCACACAGTAACGGTTCAATGACGAAAGAGGTTATTCTTGTGGCACTCTCATTGGGTGATCATGGGGAAGTAGACCAGGGGCTCTATGATGACTTGACCAAGGATCCTACTATAATCGTCCGTTTCTGCAATCACCTAGTTCGAATCAACGAGAGTCTTGGTGTCTTTCAGTTTTGCCATAGAACCGTCTTTGAGTTCTTTAGGGAATATAAGTTAATTATATACAACCACCGAATTGCGGACCTTTGCTTATCCCACTTGTGTTCTCCAAAGTTCTCTGGAGGCCCTCAAGATGATGCTAGGTGGTATAGTCCTGGGAGCCTGGCAGTGATTCTACAGGAGCATCCCTTTCTACCTTTTGCATCATTAAAATGGGCCATAAGCATGAAGGAAAGCTTTGAACCGGAAACTGACCTCGAAAAAAGCCACTCTAAGATACTCGGTCGGCTGAGGATACTTTTTGATAAGGAATCAGCAGTCGGAAGGAAAGGAAATCTGAAATTGGCATTCCAGGTGTACTTAATCAATTTGGGCAAAACAATGCCTGGCGGAGTCTGCCATGAACACATCGTCAGTTACTTTTCTCTTGTCAATTTTTTTGACATTTTTAAGAAAAGGGGGTGGTTTGACCCAACAAGGCTTGACGATGACGATCTGAGCCCGGTCCATTGGGCCATACGGAATGAAATTGATCATCAGGGTGCTACCTCCACTGTTAAAAAGTTGATTGAATATGGCGCCAATATTAATATCGGAGACAAAGATGGCCGGGCTCCTTTATATTACGCGGCTTACTGTGGAAATGGGGAGGTGACGCAGCTGCTTCTTGATAATCAGGTCAAGCTTGACCTTGAAAATAAGAATAAAGAGACGGCTTTAATAGCTGCCTGTAGAATGCACCACGAAGATGTAATACTACGTCTTGTTAAAGCGCAAGCAGATGTGAAGATACGAAGTTCTTTTGGCACTGCTTTACAGGCTATTTCCCTAGTCGGATGCTGTGGCTGTGCCGAAGTAATACTCAACCGTTATGGAACATCTAAACTTACTGAACAGGATGGACCATTTGGAACTTCTCTTCATGCTGCTGCATTTCATGGCCACTCAGATCTTGTCAAGCTCCTTTGCTCAAAGAGGACCAATCTTCTTCATGCAACGCACGCAACGTACGGCAGCACTATTACAGCCGCAGCCACGGGATTTAATCCAGGGCTGGACCCAGCTCCTTTTCTTGAAATTATACAGGAACTGGTCAGAAATGGAGTAAATGTCAATGATCGGAGCGGTGCTGTAGGGCCAGCTCTTCGTGCAGCAGCATATCACGGGAGCCCAGAGCTTGTTCGTTTGCTGTTGGATAAAGGTGCCAAGATTCGCAAAGCCAAGGGACCGATGGGCACTGCTTATGAAGCTGCAGAAGACCGTGGACATCAAGAAATTAAAGACATTTTACTAGCAAGGGATGAAAATGCTGCTAAATATAGTGGAAATCATGCTTCCAGCTCGCAAGGTCGTCAAGAGATCCAGCGAAAGATCTTCAGGGCCACTGTGAAGACGAGGAGCACGGCCACTATCAATAGCCTCATCCATCAATTTGAGAAATTCTTTGAAAAGGAAATCATAAAAGGTGAAACATCTTTTCTCAGGGGATTAGCCAAGCTTGGCGAGAATGCCTTCCAGGACGTGATAATGTTGGCCACAGAGCCAGAAGATAACTGCAACACACCACCGAGGAGAAAAAGGAGCAGTAAATCACGATTTCGGCAGTTTATCCATCATCTTAGGCGTATGAACTTTATAAGCAAAGATGATGAACTGGTCTTTGATGCTGATCATGCTGATGGAATATCTCCCCATCTTCACAGAAGAGCAACTACATTTGGTCAAGACGGCCTAAGAGAGCATCTCCCGCAAGTCTTAGACCGGATGACTCAAGCGGCAGTGAAGATATTAGAGGATTCTATTACTAGCAAAGACGAAGCTGTAATCAGATTAATCGCTAATACATGGGTTGAGGCACTGAATACTCTGGTTTCTTATCCCGGTTTTGGTGAGTCGATGCTGGAAATGGTAGTTCAAAGGCGTGCAAGTGAGCTCAAGGGACACTTTATAAACCCAGATCTGAGCCCTAACGAGAGATCCGAAAAATCTAAGGCTTTAGCCTCTGTTGGTATTGAACTACTTCTAATGGCCATTAAGCGAGGGCAGAAGTTCAGGCATTTGTCCTTTGTTATCTCTAAACTTTGGATCAAGGCAGTGAATGACGTCGAGGAACTTGGCGAAGAAGGACAAGCACTAATACAAGAACTGATTGACATATTGTCAACCCGATTTTCAAATGTGGTTATGAATCACGATCGAATCAATGCCGATGCTTGCGCAGGAGCTGGAGTTGAGCTGTTGAGAGCAGCAGCATTGAGCCTTAAAACGAGATTGCTAGACAGGCTCTGTAAGGTATGGCTGGATTGGTGGGAATTGGCTCTTGAGAAAAACATGAAATACATGATTGTGGAGTTGATCAACCAACGGTGGAAAGAATATCAAGGATGCCTTAAGGATAACAAGTACGATGAAGCATTGGGCCTTACACTCACAGCCATCGGGGTACTTCGCGCGGCTGTCAGATATAGGAACGAACCGGCGGGATTGGCGTTACAACCTTTCGTTGAATTGGGCTTTGAAACGGTGCAAGAAACCAATGCTGGTAATAATAAATCAGCTGGACTGAGAGCTCGGGACTTGAGCACTATTTTTGACGCGCTCATCAGCTTATTTGCGATAGCTGAAGAGGTACAGCCTGGTTGTTTGAGAACTTTAGCTACGAAGATCCTTGGCCTCACGAAGATTGCCTCAACCAGCAACTACCAAGAGCTTTTAGCGGTTATTGAGTTACGCGTCGAAGAGGTTGATAAGATCGTCTCTTCGTCCGACCGAGAGAAGCAGTTGATTCAGATGTCTAGAACAATTCTCATGTTCATCGACGTCTCATTATGTGCTGCAGAACAAAACTCCGGCGTCTTGCTAGTCTTGAAAAAGATAGCCTTGGAAAATCTAGCTACAATGCTACCAAATTTCATCGAGAGGGGCGAGTCGGTTTCGTATACAAGAGCTATTGCGTATTTGAAGTTGGAATATCATTAGGATATCAGAGAAGGAAAGCGGTTGATCTTTCAAAAGATCGTTAGGATGCTTCAATGTCTTGGGATATTAGTGGTTAGTTAGAAAATAGGGGTTCTTATTTCGTATAACTACGGAATCTAAAGTAAAGCTTCATGGATATTACCCAGTGCTTAATTTTAACGTAGCCTTTGTAGGATAACGTCTAAATGCGGCCCACAGGCTCTATAGGTTACACTAATACTGTTTAGGTGCCGTAGCCGATACGAAAGGATTCTATTGTTGCACGGCGTCTATTACGCAAGTTTAATCGGGGTCCTTTTCCTCCTTGTAGTTCAAGAAGGATTGTTTAAATAAACTGCTGATATCTAGCCAGTGAGCTTTAGCAACGTACAGTGATCTACAATGTTTTAGTCTCCTTATTAGTTGTACAAATCTTGATATAGGTCATCTTCGATGGAACACACTTGCATATGCTATAAAACCTGAGAGTACGAATAACAAAACACGTAATAGCTCACGGATCATGGATCACAAAAGGATTCTGCCCCCCTTCCTTTGCACGCTTTACTATTATTTATTACCTCTATATAATTTTACCCATGCCACTCTAAGCATTAGGCTAAATAATATCTTCAGGTGAGAAGTTCTCAGTAGAGGCAAGACTATCAATCTACCTTAAAACCCCTTTTGCGTCTTCATCCGTCATATTTTAAAGGATACAAGTCATGGACTCAAACAATGCACTGGCGCGCGAACCACCTCCGGGAGTGGAATCAAATATTGTCAATCCTTATTCTTCGCAACCGCAAAGAATAGTAGTGGCCTCCCTCTGCTTAGCTCTTACTATAGCATCAGTTATCGGGCGGGTGTACACTCGGATTCTGATGAGAAATTTTGATCTAGATGATTGTAAGTGATCACTATCATAGTATCTCTATTATGAATATTCCTTGTCTGGGCACTAATATGAATATAGGCGTTCTAATACTCTCAGAGGTCTGTATTATTATATACTTCATAGTTATGGGGTTTGATTTGATTAACACCTGGATAGGCTTCCTTTGTGGCTTTTATTTGTTTATTAATAGTTGCTGGGGAATATGGTATCGGGACACATATGGTGAGTCGCCAGTCTTCTCAAAACTCCCGAGATGGTGAAGAACGCCAATGCTTTTAGCCCCTTTGCAAAGGGTATGTTGATTTTTGAGATCAGTACAACAGGAGTTTCGTGGCTAATATAAACTTAGGAAGACACCTATGTCCTGGGAAACAGCTTGGGCTTCTCGAGGTTCGTATGGCTGCAGTTATGATCCTTTCCAACTACGACTCCTGGAGATTTGGAAATAATATTCGAGCCTATAAATTAGCAATTCTGGCTGCTTCAGGAATTCGTCTGACCTCCGTAGAGGTAGTTTATTAATACAGAAGGGAATCTTGTAGTCGTCGTGTTGGAGAGAACTCGTTTGATTGGTGAATGCTACGTTTATGGAATTATGCGGGGTGAAGTTATGCATATAGAATTAAGGTCAGCTCATTTGTGAAATGTGATAAGTCATTCCCAATCCTCCCCCGCAGCTGCCCCTGATGCTGATACATATAAGCTTTCCCGTGGGGTAAATTTAACCGAGAATTACCCAAAGCCGGCATTAAGCCGGCGGAACTTCCTACTTGAGAATTTGGACTCTTCTGAGTGGCGGCTTTTACGCTTTATCAATAGCTTCAATGTTCCAACAACATGTGCTGCTGCAGACCACTACACAAATCCGTCCAATCGGGTCCCCACCAGACCATAGCTTCCTTCCGACGGAGCATATGGTGTCAACCCCGCTCGCTATTAAACCCCCTTCTTTCAACTTTATGCTCCGTGAGTTAGCTTTCGCTTGTTATGTACACTGACTACCTACCTAGCTACCCGCCCCGGTCTCCGGTCGTCGCAGTGGAGCTATGTATTATCAAAGATATTTTCCTACATACTGTCTATGAATGGTCATGATTGGCAGATAAGACCCTTACAGCTTTTTCTAAGGATTGGTGATTACATACGAATGGGGTAACACCGGTTGGTAGCCGGCCTGTTGTCCGGGGATGTTTGGGGTCAGACCACACCGATAGGATCGTGAAATGCTTTCTTCAGCGTCATTTGGACAAAATGTTCAGCGTCATATAGCTCGCCAAGTTGTCATGTAATACAGGGTATCCCACCACTACGAATTAATAATTATTAAGCAGCCAACCCTCCCTTTTTTTAATCAGCTCTCTTACTATTCAATTTTTTCTTTCTTTTATAGGCACCTTTCTTTGTCCCTCTAATTTCAATTGATTCTTATCCGGAAAGCTTCCCTCCAAGTCATGAGATAAGTAGATATTCAATACTCAAATAGGTACCCAAAATGAATTCTTCATTATTTGGGACTCTCGTCCAAGTCGAGTCCAACTCGACCCGGCAAGATGAACATCCTCTTCCTATAGCCCCTCAGAGAGTAAAATCAAGGACGTACCCAGCGGTCCCTCAGCAAGACTCAATTGAGTTGAAGCCTCTTCGATATCCTCTCAATGATGCCGGCGTTTCTGGTACCTCGAGTCCCGCTACTCCTAAAGAGGAGACGGATATTGAGATGAGTGCCCCGGGAACACCGGTCGAGCCAACCGATACCTTCGACGCTCTCCCGACCCTGAACGACCCGCCTATGAACAAATACCGTCTAGCCACCTGCTGTTTCCTAAACTTCCTGGGCGGATTAACAGATTCGGCGCCTGGTGCCCTAATTCCTTATATGGAATCGTGAGTAGAGCCTATCTCAAGCTGATTACTTGCCGAACGCTCGTAAAGAAAGACAGCATAGACTGACTGAGGCGAATGTAGTCATTACAATATTGGATATTCCGTAGTAGCTCTGATCTTCATCGGTAACGCTCTAGGGTTCATTATGGCCGCACCATTCATCGACCGGATCCGCCAGCGTCTTGGGCGAGCTAAGACCATCGCTTTGGCACAGCTTTTCATCGGCATCGGGTATATACCCCTGATCTGCACGGCGCCCTTCCCAGCGGTAGCGATCGCCAACTTCTTCATCGGCTTCGGTCTTGCCGTCCAGCTCGCCATCGGCAATGTGTTCTGCGCAAACCTAGCCAATAGCACGACGATGCTTGGTGCTTTCCATGGAAGCTATGGTATTGGCGGTACGATTGGACCCCTCGTTGCGACTTCTATTGCATCTTCTGGTGCTATCTGGAGCCGGTACTACCTGTTGACTCTCGGCCTTGTTATTTGGAATGTCGGCTTCTCGACTTGGGCTTTCTGGAATTACGAGAAAGAAATTGGCGGTAGCGAATCGAATGCTCTGTCCGAGACCAGCTCACGTGGTCTAGACCATGTGTCAGCTATGCTCATTACTTTCAAGTCAAAGGTCGTTATCCTAGCGGCTATCTTCATCTTTGCGTACCAGGGAGCTGAAGTGTCTATCTCGGGATGGGTTATCTCCTTTTTGATTTCCAATCGCGACGGTAACCCTTCGTCTGTCGGTTACGTGACATCTGGTTTCTGGGCCGGCATCACGCTCGGGCGGTTCGCACTCTCGCCCATCGGCTCTAAAATCGGCGAGAAGTTATTCGTTTACATTATCGTGGTCGGGGCTGCCGTCTTCCAGTTGCTAGTCTGGTTGGTCCCCAATATTATTGGTGAGGCCGTGTCATTGGCCATTGTAGGGTTACTTTTGGGTCCTGTCTATCCCTGTGCTGCGTATGTTTTTACGCGTAACCTCTCGCGTCGCGAGCAGGTCAGTGGTATGAGCGTCATCAGCGCTTTTGGTAGTTCTGGTGGCGCCCTTGCCCCGTTCACTACGGGTCTCTTATCTGAGGCTGCTGGTACGTTTATCATGCACCCTATCGCCATTGGCTTGTTTGCCCTCATGCTAGTTTGCTGGTTTGGACAGCCTGGAATTAGGAAGAGGACGGAGTAATGGAGTATGGTAATGCCATATATTAGCCATACTCTATACATAGGTGAATAGAACAATGGTAGAATGGTTTCGAGGCGATGATGGCAACGTGTATTACCTATGTTGAAATAGATGTCCAAGGAATTATACTAGTTATTCTTCAACAACGAATACACACACTACGACTACAGTTCAATGACAACACATAGCTAGCCTTACTTAGAGATAGTCTATAATTAACCATTATTCAAATACCTAGAGCTGTTCATATCTATCCCCCCCGTTAGCCCCTTTATCTTGTTTCTTAAGCTAGATTAGGTAAGGCGTATTTGGGAATTAACTTGTTAGTGGGCAATTGTTTAGCAAATACCTTTTCCGACGGCAAGGATACTATATATCCAGTCACAAAAGGTAGTTAGTACTGCAAATCCTTCTTTAAAAAAAGGTAGGCGACGCTCAGCATCGAATAATATTATGCACCGTCTACCTGTCTATCCATCCGTCTAAAGATAATATCTATCTGCACACTGGAAATGTATATGCCATGTTGCTTGAAGATTAGATCCCGCGCTAGAATCTAGAGATAAGAGAGAGAAATAGTATTCCTCTACGAATTCGAAGCTTGAAGATTTACACTCTTCCCTTCGCCGCTTCCTGAACGGTGATCTTGCCTTCGACCACATCCGCAACAATCTTGTGGATATCGGAGAAATCGTTAAAAGTGACAAATGGCACCTTCTCATTCTCGCAGTACGTGACAAGGTCTGGTGAGTTAGCATATTGTCTTCAGAATCTTTAAAGTCGTCGGAATAAAGAAAAACTTACCTCTTCCAGCCTTAGCAAATAGTAGATCGGTCTCCTTGGCGGCAGACAGGTCTGAGACACCGTCTCCGGCATAGAACATGATAGGTCGTTGCGGTAGTGCAGCATACGGTCTAATTTCGAGGGACTTGTCGTGTCCAAAGTCGCTATATTAAGCAAAATTGTATATATTAGTTATTGGTTCCTAACCTGGAGCTTTCTTTGTAGCTACCTATATAGGTATGTATCTTTAGGAATTTATTCATTCTCTGAATAAAATACAAAATGCAATATGTAAAATGTTTAAGAACGTAAAACAATACAAGGGAAAAGCTTACCTGTCATCGTGGAACTTGATGTTCCAGCCATTCTCTTCGTTGATGCTCTTGCCGGGTCTAGCCTCAACATCGTTGCTAACAATCTGCATATGCTGAACGGCATCCTCGCCAACAAGGTGGGCGAGTAGAGCACGGATGATGGGCTGCATACCACCGCTCAGGACGACAACAGGGACATTATTTGCACGAGCCCAGGTGAAGAACTCGGCAAAGTGAGGGTCGAGTTGAATATTTTTAAGTAGAGTGGCAATGCATTGGTCGTAGGGGGTCTTGATGCTATCCATCATCTCCTGGAAGCTGTCGCGGAACGTACGCTTGCCAAACAACACATCGTGGTTACCCTTCTTACGAAGCTCAGTGCCGTATCCTAGGTTATCTGTCATAAAGTCGTTGCTGTCCTGCAGCGTGATGGTACCGTCAAAGTCGGTGAAGAAGATGGCCTTGGGGTTGGAACGCAGCGCGGGGAGTGTGCTGTTAACCCCATTAGTGCCATTGGTGTTGTTCGTTTGAGCCATGATGCCTGTCTATTGTTTAATATGATTTTAAATCCAGTATTCTAGATGTCGTTGGTCGAGTCGTATTGCCTCTAATATGTATCCACTTGATGGTTGTCTCTTATACTCTCTATCTTGTAGATGAGGGACTTTGGTATAATATCTCAGAAAAAAGGAATGACGTCACACGATAAATGAAGGGTCCTTTGCGTGCTACGCTGCCTCACGTCTAGCAAGTTCGTGAGAAAAAAATAGATGAGTTGCGAATATGTAGGTGCTCGCCGGTCAAATAAGAAAAGAAAAGGATGAGTGAAATAAAGTTTCCCAAGGGTCAAAAGCCAATACTAACACCGACTCCGAACACATGCGACAAACAAGAGCGATCCGCGGGGCTCTTTCTGTCTACCATTCTTCTGCCCCTCCATCAAATTTGTCGATCGGCTATGCTTTTCTGCCAAAAAGGAAAGGGTCCCCACTGAGGCTTATTAGTGATCTTGGCGAAGCTACCTTATGCTTTTTAGTGTACATTATAGGTACTAGGTACCTACGTATATGCACTATATGCACTATAGCTGGTTGCTTATGTACTTTAGGTCGTAGCTACCAGCTATTGCCTAACTGTGGTCCCGGTAAGGCGGTGGGCGGTAAGCGGTGGTCGGGTAATTCCCGGTATTATTTTAACTTCTTTTCTCGGCCGGACTACACAGCGTCATATTTTGTCCTTCCCTGTTCCGTCCCGTCCCCTACTTTAGGTATTTTCACCATAGATTGATCATACGCCAACTCAATCGCAGCAAAGAGGAAGGGTAGCCCGACCCATCCTCTAGCTTGCCTTGATGTCGACTTCGAGGGCCTTGAAGCCCATTTTCGGGTCTAGCTACCGGCTTCTTCTCGATCAATTGGCACCTCAGTCTACAAGGAAGCTCATCTCGAGCCGCCCATCCTCGGCATGTCCAACCTGCCGGCATAGCTCCGTGCTTTTTTTAAGCCGCCAGCTTCGGTTCTCCTCGTCCTCGTCCTCGTCTTCTTCCTCCAACTCGACTCCGCCAAACCCTCCTAGGAATAATGAAAGTGATAAAAAGCCTCTCGAAAATGAACCTATATTCCCCTTCTCCCCACCCTTCATCGAACCACCTCCACAACCGGAGCCCAAACCGACACCGACACCCCCGCCACAGCAACCACCGCCACCCCCTCCCCCGGAAAGTCACTCCACGGTGAACCCCGAACTCCCCTCGGCTCAGAATTCGCGGCGCTCCGCTCTTAACCGCTCTCTCAGCACGTTCATGGATCGGGCGCAGACGACGCTCTTCGCTGCGTCCCAGCGGATTAACGACCTGACGGGATACTCCGGGATCGAGACCCTAAAGACCCAAATCAGCGGTCTCGAATCGGAGCTTGCGGCGGCACAGGCCCGGCTGCACGCTGCGCGTAGTGCCTACAAGTCATCGGTATCCTCGCGGTCCGCGACGCAGCGAGAAGTCACGACGCTACTGGCGCGACAGAAGATGTGGTCGCCGACGGACTTTGAGCGTTTTACGGCGTTGTACCGACAGGACTACGAGCTGGACGCGGCGGTGGCGGCACGGGCAGCCGAGCTCGAGGAAGCGGAACGCGAAGCCGAGCGTCTAGGCCGTGAGCTGAGCGCTGGTATTCTGAGCCGCTACCACGAGGAGCAAATATGGAGTGACAAGATCCGCCGCATGAGCACCTGGGGTACTTGGGGCCTTATGGGTGTCAACGTCCTCATGTTCCTCGTTTTCCAATTCGGCGCCGAACCCTGGCGACGCAGGAGGCTCGTCAAGGGCTTCGAGGAGAAGGTTCGCGAGGCTTTAGAAGAGGAGCGCCGACTCGAGAGGGCATTTAGAGGGGCCGAGAAGGAGAGGAGGAAGATAGAAAAGGAAGCTGCCGCCGCTGCCGTTGAGACCGCGATTGCGGCCGAGGTAGTCGACGCTGAACCAGTTACGGCGGAGTTAAAACCGGAAGAACCAGCCGATGGTATCATAATAGGTCCGCCGATCACATCGTGGCGAGAGTCACTCTCGAACCTGGAGTGGTGGAAAGCTGCGTACGCCGACTTATCAAGTGATAAGAAAGTCGCCCTCAAGATGCGAGATGTTTCTATAATAGCGCTCGAGGGCGCCGCCGCCGGTGCCGCAACTATCGGTACCATAGCTGCTATTATATTTATCCGAAGATCCTAGACTAGAGCAAAGTGTCAAATGGGTATGTACTCTAACTTCAACACCCACAGCTGTACAATACGATACCCCCCAAAGACCGCCCCTATCAGCACACCATGTACATTCACCTTGTATATAAATTCGAAAAAAAGAAGGATGACGTTTGCATTATCTGCCGGTCTAATTAATGGCAAGCTACTATATGTCGGGGTAGACTGTACGATAGCGTCTGCTTGCCGCCCCTCGACTGAGAATTCTAAATCGCGCCCAACAGTAATCGACCTTTTTTTGAATATTCGCTCAGCGAATGGGATTTCACGTAACGCCTATGTATCCGTGGCACGAGTAGTAAGTGCGCCGTGGCCTACAGTGATATCGACCGTGCAAAAATTCTTTTTTGATCAATGCGCCTCGAACTAAGCAGATCACCTCGCCGTCGTATACCACGGATCCTGGGTCATAGCAAAACGATTGAATCCTCCGCTCATTTCTGGGATTTACCACTACTGCTGCTCCTGTTATCATACCCTTTCGATTAGTCCTCAACTTCCAGTCTTGGCGCCTAGTCGAAATCCGCCGTGTATGAGAATCCGCGAAACTCTTCTTGCATAGCTTGCGAAAGCACTATAATTTTATTAGTATGACCGATATTTTGGGTGTAGACGCAATTGTTCTTACCTGACTGCACCGGCGTCAAAACCGGTGTAACACTAGTAAATTCTGAATCAAAATTGCTGGTGTCCGTTGCGTTCTTGATCGTGGGCATGAAAGGAGGGGCTACCCTCTTATGATAAATATCATCCCATACGATGTTTCTGAAAAAAGGCTGACTCATGACCTCTTGAGCATCAGTTGGCCCGCTTCCTAATCGCTGGTCGGGGTCTCTCGTGAGAAGTTTCTGTAGGATCGAGACCGATTCCCTGGGCATATGAATAGGATAGAGCGGCTCATCCGCAAGAATTGCGTCGTAGATCTCGTCCTCGTCTTCACCCCGGAAAGGTGATTGTTGTAAGAGCATCTGGTAAATTAACACACCAAAAGCCCACCAGTCCACCGCTCTACCGTATTTCTTATCCAGTAATATCTATCATGACGTTAGAAACAGTACAGAGGCATGTAAAGTAAAGGGGTACACATACTTCAGGGGCCATGAACTCGGGGGTACCGCAGAAGGTACTAGTCGTAGAGCCATACCACATGTCCTCTTTGCACAAACCGTAATCCGCAATCTTGATGTGACCATCTAGTGTGAGTAAGATGTTGTCAAGCTTGAGATCACGATAAATGACGCCATTCTCATGGAAATATTTAAGTGCTAAGCAAACTTCAGATGCGTAAAACCTACGAAGGTCAGCAAACATGCTTAAAGGGGTTATAAACATTGGAACCTACTGTGCACGTTTGGTGCCAAATTGTCCACGCTGGATGTGAAGCATCAGGTCACCACCGCTGATGTACTCCATGACAAAATACACCCTTGTTTCGGTTTGGAAACAGGCATGTAAGTTAGTCAAAAACGGATGGCGTTCCCTATTCGCAATCAGGAACACCCTTTTCTCGGATCGGATACTTTCGACTTCGTCGTTTTCAATGATAAATTCCTTCTTTAGAACTTTGATAGCATAAAGCCGTCGTGTTTTCTTCGTTTCCGCCAGCATGACCTTACCAAAGTTACCTTTACCGAGGACTGCAAGGAAATTAAAGTGGTCCAATCCAATACGCTGACCAGTTCCCGGGTCAGTTGCAGAGGGTAAAGGTTTCCTTGAAGGGGGCGGCAATGTAGTACTCGAAGTTAGTGAAGGGGTTTCCTGGACTGGTTGCGGTTTTGAAACCGGTGCGATAGGGGGGTACATTTGCTGTTGCTGTATTTGAGGTGGTGGAGATTGCGATTGTTGGGCCGGGCGTTGCTGTTGTTGCGGTATTTGTGGCTGGCCTGGAGGATAGTTGGCAATATTTGCATACGCTGCTGGGTTATACTTCGGCTGAGAAGGTACATTGTAGGGCTGACCGGCTGCGTACGGATCTTCTTGAGCGTCTATGGTCCCGCTATAACTGCTGCCAGTCCTACCAGAGGAGTAGTCTGAGACTTGTCCTGGGCGACCTGATGGAGAACCTATAGTACCACTCATAGCAGCTGTAGCGGCAGCAGCGGCAGCACTCGAGCCAGATGAAGTACGATCAGGATAGATAGGTCTCGTCGGCGAGGCCTGACTAGCATACATAGCTTTAGCAGCATCGGTTGCCTCTTGAGATGCGACACTAGGCTGGTAAGATGGTGCACCATGAGTGCTATAGGGTGACATGGGACCTGACGATGTGCTGGTAGGGCTAGACTTGCCCTGTCTAAGAGTCTTATCAGTCAAGGAAGTCGCTTTTTGTTGCCTCTGTTTTTGTGATCTGATGCCTTCGAGGATCTGATTAGCAACAGCCATACTCATACCGCAGAAGTCCGGTACAAGATGCACACAGTGGGCATGAGCCGTAAGCGCGCACTCTATAGAAGTATTAGCCATATTAGAACAACTAAGAAGAAAGAGTAAGTATCGATCGTACCGGTACACTTTCTGCAATTCTTCTTTCCAAAAGGTAGTATATAACCACAGTGACAACACCAATTAGCGGTAACATTCGAAAATGGCGCGAACCTATGGGGAATACGGTGATTGATCTTCTCCTCGTCTGGATCTGTTTCGGCGTTGCTTTTGCTAATACACTTTGTAACCACGCTCGAATAACATTTCGTATGACAAGTATACTTGCAGTCCTCGCACTGCATACCCGCAGAGTATTTGAGGAAATCGCCGCAAAGGGCACAACGCATGATATTGTAGAATTGGTGTTGCACGAACTTGTGTCCGTACATCTCGTGTACCTCTTCTTTGCGTTGACGAATAGCACCCTTTCGCCCAAGGCCAACGTCCACGGCTCTGCGGTCTTTGCTTTGTTTTATGAAGTTGAGCGATAGGTGAATAGCACCTGTAGGCTCCAGATTAAACCACGCATCGATCGGTTGAGAGGTAACTTGTGGCACCGCTTGCGGCCCAAATTGCTGCTGACCCGGACCAGCTAATCCAGGGGATGCAGGACCGGCAGCAGCTTGCGGTGGCTGTTGCGGATCCATTGGGAACTGAGGCGGGGGCACTCCAGGGCCTCCTCCCATCCTATCGGCAGATACCCAACCAGAGTTGCTGACCTCGGCTTCGATTCTCTTTTTTCGCATCTCTTCCACGATATCTGATATCCGCACCCATAGCATGGCAATAGGTAATGCATGTTCACCTGGCTTGTCGTAAACTGTAAGTTCGATCTCGTTCGCCTTATCCACCTCGATATTGTGGTATTCGGCTTCCCATCGATCGGTACGTGATACCCTTGTTCGTGCAACGACGTTGTCCTCGACCTTAATAGCAATGAAGGTTTCTGGCCCTCGCGAAAACCGCCCGGTACTAGCATGATCCACATCTCTTACCTGGACAATTCGAATGGAAAGCTGCCCAGTTAATGGCTTGCGTAGATTAGGCATGTTGATACTATCATCTGCGAGGTAGGCTTGTTAGCGTGAAATATAACACAAAAACTGCGGAGTGGGCAGCGAACCATCAGGGGAGTCGGCGGAATCCAAATCATCTATATGAAGTTCTTCGTATCTCTTGAGTGCCTGTTTCAAGAGATGAATCTTCTGTTTACTCTCAACCCTCCTTGCTGCGGCATCAGCTTTGCTTTTGCGATCACCTTCCATGCCGTAGAGTTGAACCATTTTTTCTACACCCTTGAGATATTGCTCCTCGACGTTAAGCTTAAACTGGATTTGAGAAAGCATAAGTTGGATTCGAGGACCGAGATAAGGGGTATCGTATTTAATAAGATCTAAAGACAAATAAGAATTAGATATGGAGGTTTTATTATAAGGGCTATGGTAGAGCCCGTAGTAATAGGAGTAGGAAAAGGAGGGGTGACAAACCTAACTTGGTAAAGTTTGGCCTCAGTTTCGGAACCGTCGATGATGGCCCTGGAGGGGCATATGGATGCCGCGGTGGCATGATATCTCCATGGCCGCCGATTTGGCTATAAGGTAGCGAACCATAAGAGCCTTGATCGCCCGACCACGCGCCGGCATCTTTAGGCGGAGGCGGTGGTGGTCCTTCGCCATCACGCATATCGAGACTACTAGGACGCAACGAGCCGGCTGCGGTAGAGCTTGAACCGATGCTCATGTTATCCACACCTTGTCCCAGACGCTTCATCTGTAAATCTCGAAGCTTCTCTTCGAAAAATTGGAGATTCCGACGGCCCTCTCGCATCTGACTATCGAGACGAGACCTTACATCGTCGTTGTTAGTCTGCTGTCGCATAGAATTAGCAGCATTGATCAGAGCTTTCTCGCGCTCGATCTTTTTGTAAATATTTGCCATGGCCTCTTCGTCGTTCATGATGGGCAGCTGGGTTGCGCGTCGTCACGCGCGGGACCAGGTAGGTATGTAGAAGGTATGTACTAAGACTTGTTGTTGTGTGAGTGGAGGAGAGGTTGAGAAGTTGAGAGGCAGAGAGGCAGAAAGGCAGAGGCAGAAATGCGGGCGGCCCGAGATAAAGCTGGAGAAAAGCTATCTCACAACTCGGTATTGCCTATACCTATGCCTATGTCTAGGTATGCCTATGCCTATACTGCCTTATACTACCTGTATTGGCTGCAATCGGTAGGCCCAGGGCACACACTACCCGCAGCGCTAACGTTAGCCTTATAACAGAAGCCAGTTAATATTTAGATTGAAGCAAGTGTAGTTGCCGGGTTGGCGTGTTGTCAAAGAGCGGGTAAGGAGCAAAAGATTAAAAGATTAAAAGATTAAGAAAATTGGGTAGTGCGATGTCGTCAGTGTCAAGTACGCTACCTTTTAGGTAGAGGTATGTACAAGTTTGCCTTGTGTCAATGGCGGGGTTTTGTGTCTCGCATGCGGCAGGCGCAAGTCTATGGGTGGTCTGTGTTGAGATCCACTGTGGATTTATGGATTTATGGACTAATGGATTTATGGAGGATTTGCTGTGCACTTAAATAATTCAAGGTTGTTATTGTGTAGCCGTTACTGTTATCAGTTCCAATGATAACCCAACGGGCGCCTTTTTTTTTTTCTAGTATTACCCAGGTATCATATTATTATTATTTAAGTCGGGGATTTATAGGTAAGAATGGAATGTCGTAACTTTTCGTCAAGCCTCGAAAAAGTAGACAATTACAAGAAAAAAAAAAAAAAAGAATAGATAACGCCGGGGAAGACGAGCGCCACCGGAAACCCTGAAAAAGAAGCGTAATGCATACCTACCATTTACACATATAAAAGTGCGAAGTCGGTACTTGTTGATTTTACTACGTCGGTGTTAGCCGTCTGCGTGTCATCGGTTTACCAGGTAACCAAATTCGCAGACAAATGAGCTATTCGGCCTACCCAAAATCAGCCACCAGAATAAGAATCAATCTCCAAGTTGTTTGTCGTCTGCTTAGTATCATTAGCAACTCGAAGGATTCAAATAAAACAGCAAATACATAAATCGAAGAGGAAAATACCTAAACTTAAGTAGGTTAGAATAAAACAGACGTCCAGGGAAAGCAAACTAATATCAGGCGAGGTGAGATCAATCGACTCTAAAACAGCCCACGTTCCATTTGAGTAGGAAGTTGAGACTTTTTATATTAGCCCATAGATATAGGTCACTACCTATATACCTCTATATACCTACCTACCTTACTTACCTGCATAGAGGTAGGTATCTATTCACAACTACATCATACATTGCTCTGCCGCTCTTATCAAGTCTACATGCCTGGTAGCATAGCAACTATTATCTATATATCACCACCGCACGGCTTGCATCTGAATCTACGGTCAGAATCTGCAACACAACACAATATAGGTAAAGATCGTCACATATGTACATGTGTGGAGATGCGGGTTAAGAGTCGCGGCTCGCATACATAGAACTATGTCAATATTTGATATTGATCTTGCCCTACCGGTGTAACCATTAGGCATCACGAAAACAACAAAACTCTATCCATTTGTCAGCTAAGAAAATGGGTTGCGCGTCCCCGGAGGTGCCGTAACGCAAAATATACATACCGGCGATTTAGGGAGCCGCTTTCAAGAAGTGACCTGTCAAGTCAAAAAGTTGATACAGGGCGGGGAAGAAACAATATCCCCTAGATATCACAAGCACTACAAACGAGAAGAGAACTTAACCCCACCTTACGTAGGTACCTATCAACATGTCACTATCAGAGATGATGCTGCGGTTATTATGCGATTCGCGAGTTCATCGAAGCAGGTCAAGATTTCACACGTGATACGCCATTTCATTCGATACCATGGACACATTAAGTCAACATGGCAAGCTTTAAATAAATGATGATCCTTGATGCCCAAGGCTATAAACTAACGTAACAAGTTCTTCAGATTCAGACCTCATATACAACGCAATCAGGGGGTATCAATAGTATTAACATAACGAGCCAAAACTGCTCACAGCTATACAGACATGTCTTATCTCGTTTGATCTCATACAACCAAACGCAGGGTATTAGGACATTATGAAATGCTAAAAAACAGAAATTGCCTTGTTGATGCTCTTACATCATGATGCTTGGCCAGGGGTAGCAGAAGTAGAGGGCACGGCCTTTTCGTTATTTGAGTTTGTCGCGGGCTGAGCTGGCAAATAAGAAGGCTGCGGTGGTGCCGGTGCGTAAAATCCGGCGAGGCTTTGGTAATTCTGTCCGACCGGGTTGGCTTGAGGGGCGGTTGGTGCTACGGCGCCAGTTCCGTTGGGAGCTGGACCAAATCCCGCTTGCGACTGTTGTGGTGGTTGCGATAACGACTGCATCGCCACCGGATATGGATAGTAAGGAGTAGTACCCGGTGGTGGCGGAGGTGGATAGTACATGCCTCCCGTCGATAACATAGGTGGTAGAACAACGCCTGCAGGTCTTGTAATATTCCGCTTGTGCGTATCAATGCATGCCACGACGAAAAGTATGAAATGATTGATGGTTGCCAAGCAGAAGAAAGCAAGTACGGCTTGGATCATGGGCAGATACGTGCCGTTGCTGTACAGTTCGATGTCATGGCGGCGACAGTAACTATAACTATAAGACGAATAACGCTCGATTTCCTCCTCGGCGCAATTTCTGATCATAGACTGTACGGAGAGGGAAATCGAAACCGTAATAAGAACGGCGAATGCGCAGGCGAGCCAGAAGCAGAGGTGCAGGCCGACGTGTGCCCCTGGGTGGATCCCTCGTTTAACGTCCTTCCGTGAGCGAATACCGAAGGTGATCAACTCAGCGCCGTTCCATAGAATGGCAGCGATGGTGATGGGAAGGGTATATAGTACCATGCCTTCGGCACCACCATCGTCGTCAAGGAAGGCGCATGATAAGGCCAGGATTACGATAGCGAATATAATCGAGAAGACTGTGAGAACGAGTTTGATGGCTGTCCAGTACCTTGAATAAGGAGGAAGGACTCGAACATTCTGCGCACACGGGTACGGCTGGGGCTGGTAGGCATATGGTCCATAAGGTGATGGATATTGAGGATACGGTTGTGGGAGTGGCTGCTGACGAGCTGGCGATTGTGGTTGAGCAGTTGGATTTCCTGCTGACCTAGCTGGCATCGATGGTGCGCCCCCGTTAACAGGTTCTCCAAGCTGATCCCTCGTCGTCGGAGCCGGGGCGTTCTCGTGGGTTACTGAAGCCGGGCTGCTCACAGAAGAAACTTCATTCTCATCCCTCGTCTCAATTGTCGGTCGTGGATTCTCGTTCGAAGCCATCTTGGTAATAATTAGTCACAATATAAGTAACTATTTATGTTAAAGTAAAGATAGAAGTAAATGCGCAAAGATTAAAAAATTAGTTACAATAATAAAAACGATTGGATGGAAATATTCCCAGTAATGTAACGAACGACGACGAGCTGGATGAAAACTCCAGCACGAGAATGGGCTGACAAGAAATAGAGAGATGAATCGAAGGGGGATTCTTGCCGCCTTTCATTTGAAAATAAACGAGAGCCAAGCTTTTCAGCCCTGGTCATCTTTTAAAGAGTCGGCGCGATTTGCCATTAGCGTAGGCATGTTACATGTCTACCTACTATATCAACGTCGCCACGATACTATTTATATAGTTACATATTCCTATAATTACCTCTAGTTATCACTACTTAGTAGTTAGTTAGTATTGTTCTTTTTCTTTTCTACATAGCAATTCTAGACAATATTTTGACAGATAGGCTAACCTTTACATCTCGTAAAGAGTATCTCATGATCAAAATAGTGACTCACTAATAATCAAAAGTAGCATCGAAATTGTGATCTAGGCAGCTCTTAAAACCCGACAATGAGATCTAGTTCGGATTTTGAGTTGCGGCGCAGCTAGCCTAGAATTAATTCTAGATCGGCCCTAATCTACAGGGGAAGGTGAACATTGGAAGCTAATGCATGCAACTAAAACGACTTTGCACCAAATGAAACAATATCGTAGGAAACGAAAACATCGTCCAAACATCTAAAAGATAGATATGCAATAAGAAGAAGTATTCATATAAAAAGAACTAATCCCCTAGGTAAATTCAACTGTTTAGATCATGCTTAAGTCGGTCTAATCTCATACACACCAAAAATTTAAATTGGTCTTGCATAGGGGCAGATATTCGCATTAGATACATAGTATACTATTTATCCTCAGTGTTTCCTAGCCAACTTTGACCGAGCTCGAATTCTCGCACCGAAAAAGTATAAGACATAAACCAACGCTACAAGACCAAACGAGATAAAACCTAACGTTGCCATCGCCCACTTAGCACCTAGATTATGAAACATGACGATACCTACATTTCTATATGTTAGAGTCGACTCGGAAAACGCTTTGCGTTGGAAAACACTCACCTATATGGCAACAAGCAGCCGCAATCAGAAAAGATGGTATCAAAAATGCAGCTATAGCCGATGCAGCAACATTAGTATATGAATCAGCAATATAATTAAGCATACTGAGCCACAGTAACGGGTCGCAGAAGCCCAACAGACCACCTGCTATTACGGGCGACCAAAATGACACGCTTCCGTCACAGGTAAAAGCGAACCATAGCAGGGATATCGGGAAGCCCCAGACAAATAAGAGCGAAGTCAAGAATCTCGCTTCTGGGCGACCGATACCACCGTTCCTCATACGGTCGCGCTTATAAAACCAGGTCTGAACCGGCACAAACGCGAACATGATAGTTACGCTGACGACGAAATTAAGAAATGTCAAATCAGCTGACATATATCTGGTCCCGTTAGAGTCGATATACTTCTAGCAAAGATAGGAGATACTTACGATAGCCCGTTATTAACTACGAAGACATCAAATACTCCATCTAGATATAGGTATAGCAGCCCATAAGCAAATCCATTGTAGATGCCTAAGAAAGTGACGATGGGCTCTGTCAGCATAATGCGAAACGCCATCGAGGTGACAAAACGCATTTCCCGAAGTACGTCGATACGTTCTTCCATAACAACGAGCTCAGTTGGATCCGATGATTTATGTGCCTTGGCCGCTTTACTAATGACCACCCGCGGTAGTGTTTCTGGAATGAAGCACATGATGATGGTAAAACCACCGGCGATGATGACGCTATCTGAGGTCAGAACTAAGTGTCCCCAAAGCTCGTCCATCATGGAGCAAGTTGCCGAGCGCAGACTCACTTGATCCAGAATATCCACGGCAGCCCCAGGTGCTCGTTCTCGGCAATCAGTTCTCCAATAGGAGAGCCAATGCTTGGGCCATAATTTGCCGACATCACGAACAGCGCCATAGGCTGACCAGCTCCATCTAAATCGCCAAAGAGATCAGCAATAGTGCCAGCTACGTTAGAGAGAGCCGTGCTCCCAGCAGCTCCGCAGAGGAATTGAAAGATGATCAGCATTGGTAAGTTGCGCGCCAATGCCGTGCCGATGTTCAGGATCGCATAGACGCCGATGGACACTACATAAATCCATTTTCGTCCTCCGATATCACTAGAAAACACCATTTAGTTTCTATAAAAGGAGTGGGTCTCTTTTAAACAGCAGCAATACTAAGGGCACACATACGATAGAGGACCTAAAAATGCTGGCCCGACAGCTGTCCCTACAATGAACATGCTCTGGCCAAGAGCTACTACTTGAGTAGACCCGCCATACTTCTCCTGGACGAGAAACTCGGCGCTGACGTAGGTCGTGGTCGAGAGGGTAACGAATACTTGAAGCAAGCAGTAGACGGCGATGATAGGCCATTTCTTTATCGAACTCCAGTGAATGGGGTGAGATGCGCTACTAAACTCGACTTTCTGAAGGGCAAAGAGCGCCGCATCTGCGTCCGAGTCAGGGGCATGTGCAGTCGGTTGCTCGGCCTTCTCTTCCATTCTCTTTGCGATAGCTATGTAAGGGTCGCTTCACCTGATGAATTCATGAAGAGATTTCGGCTACCGGCTGGAAGTTGAGAGCTATGCGCTATATTACGTACATATCCACTAGCATTGACACACTCAGGAGCGGATGTCAGCAACCACAAATTCTACTAGGACCTGAATGATACCACATCGAGATAATTAAAAGCCACCGGGAACAAGGGGATCTACGAAATGCTTCCTGGCCCGCCGACTCGGGCCCAATCAGATATCCCATATGCTTATCATTAGATTGGGTCGCCCTGCATATATGTAGGGGTATCGGCTCGGAATTCGGGTTGAGGCGTCGAATGACGTCCACATTAACAAAGCTAGACTACGGTTTCGTAGTGTAATTGGTCCAGCAAGCTTTTCAGGCCTTATTTCCGTAACTCGGATGGGTCGGTCATGCCGGCTTGATGATACCACAAATTACTAGACCAAGTGAAAATCATCCTCATTGCAAGAAAGTCACTGTGAGAACGCCAATGGATATAATATATCCATGTTGATATTCATAACATGATGAATTCTTGGGTGATACACTAGTAACATTGGGTACTTAACTCCGAGTCCTTTTCTATCACCAAGCCATGGAATCTTCAGTCTAGCGCCTTACACAACATCTAGTACAACTTACTCTACGACAAATTTTCGTGGGGGTACTTAAATTATTGGTGTTCAATTCCTAGTCTAATACTCTCAAACTGTCTGAGGTCAGACCTGACTATCTCTTCAACTAGTTATAGCCCAGGAACTTAATACCCACAATTGTCTCTTGAATCATTCTACCCAGTGATGGCATGGAAACATACATGGTCGTTACAATAAAGACAGAATCGAACTTAGAAATAAGGTATTTAAATCATTCTCGTAGAATACACCTATAGTATTGTTAGCTCAATATCAAATCCTACCTAAGCTTTACCCATCTATCAGGAGACCATGATATGATCGCATATACAAGATAATCAGTTGATGTGTCTATAAGGAGGGCCATTAGCCTCAAATTAGGAGTGATAAGCATTCTAGTCCCTCGTATCTTAACACACATGCTTAGTTCTGGCAGCACTATAACTTATCTTCATTAGGCTAGCATTAAGTTTATGAGTACCTGGCCTAGGTAGGTACCTACTTACATTTATATTTTCCTTTAGGATCAACTCTCGCTTAGATAGAAGTATTTGAATGATAGAGAGTGGAGTTCGCCTCATGCCATGTATGCCTCCGTGTATAACCACTAGAGGGGATTTAATGGCGTTTCCAATATCTGCTCGTGCGTTCGAAGCAATGACTCAGTATTTTCTTGAGGAATGATCGATATAATGTCTTTTATTAACGCCGATATAGGTAGAAATAAAGCTAGGTAATCCCTCTCAAGATCGTTCCTATGGTTACCTAACTCTAGTACCGTGAGATGATAATGATAATGATGAAGATGAGATTAATTTTAGGATCCATATCTTAACATTCCATATATTAGTTAAGTATTTTCGTAAAGATCAATATGCCAGGCTTTAGCTTAGTTATACAGTTACGTCGTACACAGGTTCTCGAGCAATGAATTGATATACTATGGTACATTAGGTACCTATAACAATACCCATGTTGTGGTCTCTACATAGTAATGAAATAATACAGATATACAAGTAACAAGACGTATATGAGATAAGTGCCTAATATATATAACTTCGATCATTGTACATACGTATATAGATAAGTATTAGGATAAGGTAGGTAGTTAAAATAAGCTCAACCAAGCATTGGCACAACGTCGAAGGTCTTGGACTATTACGTACCCCAAATTCGCCCGTTACTAAAACTGTCGATTGTAGCTTGCATCGTTAATCATGATTGGATAATATTGTTGTACAACTAGCTAGGATTGAATCTATTGACGGAGAGGAAAGCGTTGTTTGACAACATGTTTGCATGGGCGGTTCCCTTTAGTGTAACTGATATCTTGCCTCTAAGAAAACGTATTGGCTAGCTGACGTCGTAGCGTACCTCATTTACATGAGAAACGGTTCATTAGTAGTGGATGCGTTATCCCTACCGGTTACGTTTCCGCCTACTTTTGAAATTGAGCCGGAGAAGCTGGGTCAGTTTCCGGTTGATATAACAGTTGAGATCGGTAAATACTCATCGCTCGCATGTACTTATTATGATCAATGTGTTACTGATTATGACTTTTCTCGATTCCTATCTTGTTATCCCGCTACCTCATCTTTGTATACCCACAACGCAATCTTTCGTTCAAATACGGGAATTCCTCTAACCCAGACCCTCACTAATACATATTCAAAATTCCCCAACCAAATTCTAGGATAAAGATAAGAAGTGGCCACATAAGGCCAAAAAAGAATTCATATCGATCGTCGAACCTGGAAAACATTGACTCCATAGTAACGAGGGAACTCCTGGATCCACGGGTTTAACCATGGAGATGCGATAGTTTTAACCGATGTCATCCAACGCCAATCTTGGTAAATGCATACTACGACGTCCTATGAACTCGGCTATGAGAGTCCTAGGTACCTTGCCACGTGAGCGGCGGTCTCACTAGCTGCCTCACCGGCTGCTTCGCTTCCCCCTTCACTGCTCGCTCCGTGGCCCGCGATCTCGTGGGGGTTCGGGAAGTAAAAGGCAGCCACGGCGATAGCGACATAGACGATAATACATAAGAAGCCCTCTAGATAGTCGCTCTTTTGGTCCCTTAGGAAGTTTCCAACGGTGATAATCGCGAGGATCAACATGACAATATCGAAAATTTCAAAGTTGAGATCCATCGGGAAGTTATAACCCCATCCGACGATAATAACCAATGGAGCATTCAGCATGGCGGTTTGGATGGTAGCGCCAATACAATGTGTAAGGGCAAAGTTGATCTGATTGTCCCAGGCCTCGTCGATGGCCGTTAAGTGTTCGGCAGCTTTTTCGACCAGAGGAACTAAAATCAAGCCCATGAAGGGATCGGAAACGTGACCCTGTTCCACAATGGGCGTAATCTGATCGACCAATGCAATGGCAATTAACGTCACAAGGGCTACTGAAATGGCTAGTGCCAAGACACACTCCGTAAATGTCAGCTTAGCTTTCGCTCGGTCCTTGTGGCCATCGGCATCTCGTTCCTCGTCATGCTCGAATACAGCGTCGTAGATACCGTGGTGGGTATGCATCTGGAAGAAGAGGAAGACGGCATATGCGATAAGAAGAAGGATTGCAATGATGTGTGAGATACTGAGTACCCTGGCATCGATCTCTTCTGTGGTAAGATTGTAGCCTGTACTCGTGATCGAGCGTTGGAAAACTGTAGGGATCGCTAGGCCGAGACCGCTGGGATGTGTTAGCATTCTATAAAACTTAGAGTGAGAATGGAATTGGGGGATAGGCGTACGCAATAAGTAGGAGGTTCGAGCCAACTTCGCTGACAGCACCGTGGAATGTAGCCTCTTCTCGTCGTAAACCAGCAGTAAAGAAACACAATCCCAAGCACAGTAGCATATTAGCTAAAATAGACCCGAGAATGGCAGCTTGAATAACGTAGTACTGGTTTTTACGAAGCAGAACCATGAATAAGATAATTTCGACGATGGATCCAATGGTGGTTTCGACGAGAACGCCGAGCATATGCGGCATCTTTCTAGCTAGCTCCTGGCCAGCGAATCCGATGAGATTTGCGCATGGAACCATGGCGATGTACGCCAAACTGAACTTGAGTATATCATAGCCGTCATGAACCGCATAATGGAGAGCAATTGCGGCGGGTACAAAAGGCCAGAGGATGTTCACAGCCCTTGATATCCAACTAGTAGATCGCCAAACGATGGCTAGGAATTGGAGAGGATGTATGCCACTTCGTCCCGATTCTCCTGCCGATTTGATGCGTACCAGGCCGCGGACCCCGCCCTCTGGGTTACCCATTGTCTCTTGTCGAGTCTGAGGAAGTGCTGATGCTTGCTTGTTGGTTTGGGAGCGTCGTGTAACTTTTTCGCGATCCCCGACAATACCCTCACCGTTTACCGTCATCACAGAGCTTCAAGGTACTTTTTGTTCAGTACCATAGAGAAAACCGGCGAGGAATAGGAGGGTAAAAGAGAAGAAAACAAGGAAAGTAATAAATGAATCTGAAGCCGCTGAGAAAGAAAGCAGGTAAATAGAGAAAAATAAGACAGAAAGCAAATAAATGTCTGGCGCTTATGGTTTCAATGCATCAGCCCCAGCGCAGTGAAACAATGAGGAAAGGAAAATATGAATAAATCATTTATTACTTTACCCCATAGCTTATGGCCTAAGCAATTCATAAACTCATCCACTTGGCGCGCTGCTGAGTTGTTCTCTGCCAAGACGATTAGACGAATTGAAGGCTGCTTTTGCTTGCTTACGGTACGTCGTTTACATGCGGTACATGGTTAATGTATTCGACCCCCATATGCTCATCTACATATGTATGCTAGGTCATCTACCCATGTTATGTATGTACATTATATATGTATCGTCAGGCCTCCGATGGCACGTTCTGCGCCAGATTCCAAGGATCCACCTATGAAACGGGGGAGGGCCTGTATTAGATTTAACAGCCATAAACAAAGGCGGGGCATTTAGACGAACTCCTCGAATGAGAAGCGGTGCTTCGTATAAAGAAATAATTCAAAGGTAAAAGCTAGCTTCCTAACGAAGGTGATCTTCCATGTCATATTTAAGAAGCGGGACGAACTAAACATTATTTGATTTGTTTTCTTTTGTGAACTTGTTTTGTTGAATACTAGGTAGTTACTTTATGTACTTGGATAGTGGCTGATTCTTAAGATCTCAAGTTAGTTTTGATAGGCTTGACTGTGAGAATGAAACTCCTTACTCAAGTCATTCATATACATACTCTCTCCTGTAACTTATAGATTTAAACTAACAGGCTATTTACTCTTCAAATTTAACTGAAAGATCTTCAAAATTTAAATGAGTAGATGAGTGTTTAATATGTTATTTGTGCACTTTGTGTATAGATATTGTACCGTTTTGCATTCATCGTCAACACATGGTAATACGTCGGAGAATTAATTAAGCAAATGTACTTTGACGTATTATCTCCAACGAGTACAATCGCAGATTGATACCAACCCAAGTTCTTCCAGCTTATTTCAAACTTCATTTTAACTTCAAATCCTACTTCTCCTATATATCTTAACTAAGAGAAATTTCCATGTTTTATAACCCATATCTTATACCAGACGCCATCATCTTTTAAAGATTTCCCCAGGTATATTTTAAGCCCCAGTCGTGAGCCACCAATCATCACTGTTAAGCCTATAATTGAACGTGTGGTTCGGGTAAAGCCTTCCAAACAACAGCAATCTCCTTGGCCTTGTTCTCTATTTCATCGGTACTGCATGAGGTCTCTTCCAATTGATCCGCCACTCCTAGAATTTCAGCGCTTCCGGGCCCACATATAAGCCAGGGAAGAAAAGATGCTTTCCAAGCCGGAAATTGTTTAAGCGCCGTAAAGTATACTGTTACTATGAATAGTAACATAGTTAGTAGTACTATTGATGATAGAAACAGCATCCACTGCCACCGGACTTGTATACAGGTTGCGTAGTGGAAGACTTGCCCGACGGCAGGGTCTGAATAGTTCTCGTGGCCGTGAGTTCGAACCCAAGTAGTTAGTGAATCGGAAATATTTGAAAATGTCTGCTGGATGCGGTCAAAATCAATACGCCCAGAATTATATATGTGTTGCAACGTCTGGGGGCCGTCAAATTCATTCAATTGTAGGGACCCGTCGGTCCATTCGATTTCCGAACCAGCTTTAAGTACCCCTTCGCAATTTTCGCCTATGGTTATTGGTCCTGTGGCACTCCCAAATACATGATCTATAATATACAAGCATTTTCGATCAAGAAGAGAGTCTGCTAGTGATGAGTTGATTCCAGGGTCGAATTCGTCGTAGGGAAACCACCGATGAGTCTTGTCGACATTATACCCTTGACCTGCTAGCTCATCTATATCTTGCGATGTTAGACAGTGTGTATCTATCATTCCGAGACATCCTCCTACGCCCCAAGCCGTAGTCCCCGAGTGGGAAATCAGGCGCTCAGTGAGACGACCTGCTTCTACCATAGCATTATAGACCCGCACACACGGCTGGATTGTGCATGTTGCAGCCCCATATCCTCTGCAGCGCCACGAGTCAACTAATGTTTTGTTTTCGCAGCCTGCTATCAGATCTCCAGTAGTTATATCCTTGTGGTTGTCGGAGAGAGGTGTTTTACTAGCGAGTATATTCACAATAACTCTCCAACCATCATCTGCACTTAGGCTATTTAAGGTGTAGATTTTGGCCACTTCCATGTGACCAAAGTCATAGCAAGGGGACTCGGTACGAGTTGGAATAAAACTCGTCACGTTCAGTTGCGAAGGTCTCGGTGATGCTTGTGTTGAATGGTTGATCGTTGGAATACTAGATTTGATTACGCGGAAGACGGTAGAATTATCCGAACATTCGATATTTAACTCGCTTGATTTGTTAGAAATAGTAACATGAAACGAGTCTATGGTTATTTCTTTAGATATATCCTCACAAACACTACAGTATCCTATGGTGCTGTAAAGGTCTGAAAAAGAGCAGTTGCCAGTCACGCATTTGGGATACAAGCCACTTTTCAGTTGTGAAACTCCCTGTAAGAATGCCGACTGAAATCCATTGTAAGTTCCAGTACTTGGAATGGGGTAGTTAGTCGGGTCGTACCACCAGTTTGTCCTAGGCAACGTAGCCCTTCGATCCAATATAGCCACGCTGCAGTCAGATGGACTTATCAGTTGTTGTATAGAAGGATCAATTCCTGTAGAGGCAATTATAAGAATGCCACCCAAAGCGATAAGAGGTTGGTGTAGGCGTTGTGCCCAGAGAAGCTGTAGTGAACCCCAAGCTCCACGCCCTGCGTTGTCGAATCGAATTAGGTCATACAGTGGACGGCGTTCTTGTGCGAACCAATTCCACTGGAACTGGCCAATGCATGACATAAGAATGAAGGATAAGCCGGACCTTAGAATGATAGAATATATTGAAAGCAATGTATTTATCGAGACTCGAAATGGCCACTGGGGTAATGGGTACCCATCATGTGGATACAGCGTAGCAAATATGACGAAGGGGATAGCCAGGATAAGTAAACAATTCGCGGCTTCCCATTTCCAAGCGGTATATAGGTATTTCAGGCCAGCACCGAAGGCCCGGGCTTGTCCAGCCGATTCCCTCGGCGCGGTTGGGAGCTTCGGTGAAGATATAGGCCCTCCTGAATCTTGAGGGGAGTGCGACCATAAGGTACGATCGTGGTCGTCGGCCGCTGGACTTGAGTGTTCCGAAGAGAGTGAATTATATGATACTGGATTCATGATGAAATGTAATGTGATGATCAAATATTCACTTAATACAATAACTCCAATATGAAGACTTAGTTAAGGACGAGGAATATTAGAAATGTATTGCAAATATCAAGGAGAAAGGCCTTGTGTAGGTTGAAAATTGATTTGGTGGGAATCTTCCTGACTTAAATATAGGCTACTGTCTTGAAGCGCGGAGCGTAATCGTGTCGAAAGTGTGCCTTGCGCACTCTGTTGTACAATACTTAGGTAGCTTTCCAAAAAAAGATTTACTTTGGGGGCTTATTTGAGGTGAGGATAAATTTCCATTTCCTAATCTCGCTCGTATAAGAGTTTTCTGTCCTCCTTGGATACATTTATTAACGTCGTAGAGCATAGTGTGGGGTCCATATGCAACTTTACCCCTGAAAATAGAATACCCTCTATAAAGGCCAGCTCCTACTTGGCGAGATGATATCTTTGTCGGGCCTTTCTGATATGGACATTTTGAGATCGCGAGTTTAGGTGGCTGCGGCTATATTAGTCTCAAAACGCATAAATCTTAGAATAATACCAAAACTAAGAGTTTATCCTTGGTCAAATACCCATATGTGCACTTATTCATCTCCTACTCCAGCCCCTTTGTCGTTTGTTTCTTCTGTCTCTTACTGCTTCACGTTTAATACAATATTCCAAGGTAAAAATAAAAGGTAAAACCTTAGGCAAAAGCAAACCTACTTAGTTGGTGGTTTGTTAACTATTCTTCTAAGAGTAAAGAGTTGTGCCACAAAGTTTCTATAAATTAAAAGACATAAACCTTACTACAAGATCATTTATAAACCACTACAGAAACTGGGTAGGATGAGTACCTCCTAGTAAGGTAAGAAGGCCTATAAGACAAATTGAAGTGAATCTCAAGACTTTTACGAAAATATATGTCTAATGTAATATTTATGGTAGGAAATAGCATCTAAGTTTAGACTGAGAGCTGTGTTTTATATTCGGCTAGGGGTTAACATATGAGCTAGCTAAACAACTCTCTGAACATATTCTCCCCGTAAATCGCCAAAAAGTTAAGTAGTAATCCCAAAAAGAAAAAAAATAAAAGGGGGGGAACCGACTTTAGTGCTAATATATCATCTCGTCACCCGAAACATAACCTATACAAACATCCCAAGCCCAGCCAGAATCTAGCACATGTCCATATCTATATCATTTATCCATTCCTTCTCCAATCCGAATAAACCTTCTAGAGCCCTCACTATTTTCCCGCGCTGAACCTATACCCTACCTAGAAGTGAAGAAAATAAAACCAACCCACTTTGGCTAAGTAGAATGGTATACTAGTATATCAAGCTTGTCGCAGGCCTAGCTCGATGTCCTCATTTGTCAACGATGTCTTCTTCCAGGTCTTCTCCAAGAACTGCCAGCTACCGAGGACACCGAACATAAGGCTAGCAATTATAGTAATGTTAGTTACGCGGTATCCCGAAGGCCAGAGCGAGTAGAGCAAGAGAGACACAAGCGACATCAGGACCCCGACCACAAGTAAGACGTAATAAAAGGAGGTTAACTTCTGTCGAAGCGTTGTTGTATCCTCCTTAGTCGACACGACAGTGAATAGCAGCGGAGACAGCATTGATGCGGCTACTTGGGCAACCATGATTGGGTAACTGTCGTCGTTAAGTGACGGGAGAGCGTCATCTGGCCGACCGGGCGTAATGCTGATTGAGAGTGCCGTCCAAATTCCCATAAGGTGGCTGAAGATGACAACGACGAAGCGAACTATCGCTCTGATGTCTGTCATTGAGTGTAAATAAGACCAGAAATATGAAATTGCGCGAGGGAGAGGGATGATAGCCCGTTTAGAGGTCGGTGAAGCCGACTCGTTATTGGTGTCGGATGAATGATGATGACTCTGGTGTATGGTCACCCCAGGAGAGCTTGAAATTGCACTGGCAGTTGCTAATGATTCCCGAGACTCGCTACGACTTCCAACTGAACTAGAACATGGAGCCGCAGACTCAAACGAAAGATAATCTATAGTGATATCGTTTACGACGTGGTCGTCACTTTCGCAACTTGAATCCATTCTAGAGTGGTTTGAATTACCAGTCGTCGTGAGGCTATTTGCGGGTCTCGTCTGGTAGGAAATATCATGGGCCAACGCCCCTGAAGAAATATGTTAGATGAGTGAAGGGTAGTTATTAATGTAAGCCTGACCTTGTTGGGGATGAGAACAATGCTCGTCTCTTGTAAAAGGAAAGGTTTCATTGAGATGAGCTCCTACACCAAGAAGCTGAAGTGGTAATGGCTCAGTATAGGTAACTGGTATAAGGGTTATGGTTGTGCTTCGATCTCGCCTAGCATCCTCGGGAACCGCCATTATATCGTAACCTTGCCGGTCAAGACTATTTAAATGATGGTGTGGAAAAGATCTTTCATAGATTCAACTCTTAGGTATTAGTTGATTCGAAGTTAATAAGTTTGATTAAGCAGATGAATATTTTGCAACGTGTCTGTCTTTCTATATTTTATAGAATAAGTGTGTAGGCGGTCTTACCTTTATACCTACCTAGATGATCGGAGGTTACAATGTGCGAAAGTAGGTACTGAAAGATCGGCTACGCTGTGTTCGCCTACTTCTAGGTCATTCGAAATCGACCAGCATATTTCTAAAGTGGATCTTGGTGATACTCCATGGCAAAGACTACCTTGGTTGATCGAGGCAAGTAGGTCATGGCCGGGTCTTGACATTTTACCCTAAGTTCAACACCGTGTATTACTCAAAATAAATAAATAAATATGAGAGGAGGCTATACAGTACGCTCCTTATAATAATGTTAGTTTTTCGGACGTGCACGATATAAAATAAGGCTTCTAATTCTGGATAGAAAAACGCCTTTTAAAATATCTCAACTATTATACTAGGGTTTTATAGCATAAAATACCCTAAAACGACGTTTCCGAAAAACTACAACAACTTTATAAAACAATAATAAATATACGCTTTAGGATTTTAGCGAAGTAGTTTTAGGGGTTTACTGAATAACATTATTATAAGGGGCGTACTGTATGTAGTTGGGTCCTTGGAGACGATCCTGGGAAATCCATCCATCACATCCTCTATTAACTATTGCTGCGGGTTTTGTGCAACGTAGAGTAGACACCTCAGCTTCAGCCTCTAAAATGTGGGCAGATCTGAATATGCGCGACATAGCCCGAATCTCAGTCAAATTAATCAAGACGGCACGCGTACAGTACGCCCCTTATAATAATGTTAGTTTTATCGGACATGCATAATATAAAATAAAACTTCTAATTCTAGATAAAAAAACGCCTTTTAAAATATTTTAACTATTATACTAAAGTTTTATAACATAAAATACCTTAAAATAACATTTCCGAAAAGTTATAATAATTTTATAAAGCAATAATAAATATACGCTTTAAGATTTTAGCAAAATAGCTTTAGGGATCCGCCGAATAACATTATTACAAGGGGCGTACTGTACGGTAGTCGGTGGCTAACTGGTCACGTCCAAGCTGCAGAGTTGCAGTCTCAGTACAGAGTGCGCCGATTTCGTCAGCGCCTTTCTGACAGGGTTGCCCTTACCGTTCCCTGATTGGGTAAAACTTACACAGGAGGTAGGACAGTATGTACATCCTCTCATTGGGTAAAACCCACACCCCACATCTGGATTTCTCAGACAGCTCAACAGATGTATTATGTACCTGGAATACGGGGTTTAAACAAGATGTTTTCGTATATTATAAGTGTACGCCTCTGAGCCTAACTGATGTACACCACATAATTGCAGAATTACCTCCTCCTCTTCCCCCCACCTCCAGCTCCCTCACTGTCACCTTTCCTCTTCTTACCCTCCTTACGCCAGAACTCCTGCTTCTCCCTCCGTTCCCGCGCCTCCTTCTTCTCACCCATCTCTTCCATCTTCTTCTTGAATTCCGCGCGCTTCTCGTCTTTCTTAGCCTTGCGCCGGGCCACTGCATCCTTGCGGATCGTCGTCAGCTTCTGTAGTAAGTCACGTGCCTTGCGCTCTTCTCCACCCAGCACCACTGCCCGCTTCTGCATGTACGTCTTGCGTTTCTGTGGTTTCGTCTGTATGATTTGTGACTTGAACGGTAGTTCCGCTGCTAGAGCGCGGGGTACCTTTAGTGCGTTGAAGTGTCGTGTGGCTCGCTCAATTTGCCGATATTTGCTGTTGTTGTTCTGCGGCGTTGCAATCCCCTGGTCTCGCCGTACCTCACCCGTCAGCCGCATCGGCTGCCAGTTGCCAAGGAGGTTGGTGACCGGATTGTAGAACCGGTGCGGCTTGATGGGGTACCAAGCGCGAAGGAATACCAGATCGCTCATCAGGATCTTGTCTTCGAACGTAGCTCGGAAGTGCCCATCGGGTTTCGATAAGGCGCGTTTGATCTGACCACGGATACCAGAAACGGTTTTGATTGCAGCACCTTCGAACTTGGCGATTTCCAGAGAGCTGTTGAACATATCCTTAATGAATGCGGTATTCTTGAATATTTTATATGGAGCACCGGTGAGTTTGAGCTTCTTCACAATCTCAACCGACTCGTCAACAGATAGAACGGTTCCAGTTGCAGAGATCCGGAAGCCTGGGTTGGCGGAGGAAAATGACTGGAAACAGACAAAACCTGTATTTGGTGCGATTAGAGGACCGTAGAACGTGCCAAAGCAGTGCATATGCTCCGGCGTATACTTCAGCATACGATTTCTCGTCCGAGAGTCCGAAATGCTGTATATTGGGAGTGTCTGGAATCTCCTCCACCCAAGAGAGAAGATAAGGGGGTCGTTGGTTTTGAGAATTTTCTTGTGCCAACGGTGCCTCTTGATACGGACTTGGACAAACCCAAATCGATCCTCCGTAGCAAGCACACCACCGACTATAATAGGTATCTGAGCGTTGAAATTTGTAACGAACTCTGCAGGAACCTTCTCAAGCAGAATCTTGGCATATTTGCCAGCTTTGAAACCCTCGACAGCGACTCTTTGCCGTTCGTCCAAAGCTTCAAACTCGGCATTGTTGATGTCAAGCTGCTTTTGAATGAGCGCCTTTTGCGCATCATACCAGTCGTCTTCACCAAACTCGTCGTCGTCTCCGCCTTCGCGCCTAGCCTGAGCCTTGTCATTTTTAAACCCTTCTCGATCTTCCTCCTCAAACCGTAATTTCAGCTCTTCTTTCCTCCGAGCATTTCTTTCGCGCTCTGCTTCTATGCTCTCGGCTGGCTCTGGCGCGGGATTGGCCTTGTGCTGTTCACCCGTTTCAAGGTCTTCAAACTCGCCGTCTCCTTCATCGTCCTCGTCCCCATCCTCATCGTTAAACCCATCGAATCCGTCTTCATCGTCGTCTTCGCCGAGCGTCGCTGTTGTAAAGCGCTGGCGGAGCTGCTCAACGTTATCGTCGAGTGTCCATTTAGTAGCTAACTGGTCATAATCGTATAGGGGTATTGAGCGGTCTTCTGAGCTTGCATCCTCTTCGTGCTTTGCCCTCTTAAAGAAATCTTCGTCTTCGGAGTCTTCAATATTTTCTTCCTCTTCTTCCGCATCGACCTCTCCTTTCCATCTCTGTAGCACCTCGTCGGCTGTCAAGGCCTCATCATACATCAGGCGTGCTAAATCTGCTGTTCGGTAGGACGGACGGCCGCCATGGCGAAGTAGTGCTTTCCCAGCTAAGTTGTCCTTCCACCTGAGTGCGGATTCTTCTGCGCCATCGTATTCATCCTCATCTTCTTCATCGCCATCATCATCGTCGTCGTCGTCGTCTACCTCATCGCCTGATATAGAGCCCAGATCTGAGTCGCTATCCGCAAATGCGATATCTTCCTCGTCACCGTCCTTATCTGACTCCTTAAACATTTTCCCCAGTTTTTGCTCATTGAACTCGGGCTCTTCGTCCGAATTGAAATCTTCCTCTCCGCTAACAAAGCCTTCGTCTTCGGGCGTTTCTTCTTCATCCTCATCTCTTGCAGCGAATCTTGCACTACGTTGACTTTTCCGTCCAGTATCTTCCTCCTCAGGGACACTCGTTATCTTCTCGCCGCCTCGGAAGAGCTGCAGGCCGTCTTCCGTCTGACCTAACAACCGCCTTTCTCCTTGGAGTCCGATAATGAGTTCTTCACCCTCGCCACGATCTCCATCTTCAGCGTCTTTATCGAAATTAAACCCCTTTTCCCTAGTAATCCAGATAGCATCACCGTCTATCTTCAGACCACTTCTATCTGACATAGGAGCATGAAGCTTCTTTTCCTTTTCATCTAGTCGCCTCCTGCCAGTTTTTCCAGTTGCTTTCGCAATGGCCTGTTCCATAGCTGGCGTCGGACATGGATCAGGCAGAGCTTCTATACCTGACACGGAGAAATCACCTAGACCAGGAATATGGACTTTTTGGTTGTGGCCCGAGAAGTTAGTTCCTCGAAGATACCCTGAAAGAACAATTGATCGATCACAATTTTCGTCCTCCTCGATCTGAGTAGGATGCGTAATATCTCGGAAGCTGTCTATGATAACATAGGGATGTGAGTTCCTCCAAATTAGCGGTCGGGGATTTTTCATGACAGAAAGGAAGCGAGATAGATTGTGAATTTCGCGGTCCGGATATCGCCCATTAATAACACCAGATAGATAGAATAAATGTGCGCCCTGATATAATTCACTCCATAATCTGTGTTTTAGTCTTTTCTTCGCATCTTTGAGAGCCTGGGGTTTTTTGAATAAGTCCAAATGGGTCAGAATGCCAAACACATTGCCAGGCATACCCGTTGCAGCTAGAATATTTAAGAATTCCATAGTCTCCATTTCAAAACCAAAGTTTCCGTCAATCATTAGTAGGACGATGTCAGCAACTTTAGCTATGTCGACCATCGCTTCGAGTTCATTGGGGCATTCGATAAAGGTTAACCGTTGTTTTTTTGATGTGACCACGGTTATGGGCCCTTGAGGTTCTGAGATTGTCTCCTTTGCATATCTGCGAATGAGCGACTTTAATAACGTCGTTTTTCCAACGCCAGGAGGTCCAACAATTGTTACGAGTCTCGGAGGCGCCTCGCTGGGTACCCGATCGACGAGAGGGACGTGAAATCGCCTTTCTTTGATCTATTATAGAGAGATTAGTTACAATATTGATAACCACCGTTCGTGTAGATTGCGCATACATCTTGAGACCTTGCAGCTGCGCGTTGTAGTTTACCGGGTCTAGAGAAGGCGAAGGCCTTAGGATTGTGATCTGGTCTTGTTAGTAGGGTAATGATTGCAATTGGAGTTATACTAACCACCAGTTGGCTTCTTCTTCTCTTTCGATTTGCGATGAGGTTTGTGCGCCTGTTCTTCCATGATTGCGACTTTGCGACGTTGAACGCAACAACTTGACTCACGTAAAAGATGCTGTAGCGACTTGAGTCTTTCGCATTGAAGAAAAAAATGTTTAGATGATCAAGTCAGTTCTTATCGATAGCGATAAGAACATTTTTAATGGGCCCGATTCCCTCATTTAAGCTGATATAAAGTGGGACAAGGTTGGCTTACATTCGGGGTCCCTGAATTCTACTTCAGGGTAGGTTACTAGCGGCTTAAGGCCTCCATTAGAGACATGGGATAAGGTAGCATAAGGTAACTTTCTACATATGTAGCCTAGAACCTTTAAATATAAACACCGAGGTATCACATAAACGGATGGTAAGTGAGAGTAGCACTTCAAGTATTTAATCTGGCTTCTATATGCAGCGTAGAAGAAATCGTGTGTATACATGGATTTATCTATGCAGTATTGCGTACCTTATCCAAACCTATAAAAAGCGACTTGGAACCTCAGGAAGTTATGCTATGGAAAACAGTTCTAGCTTAAACTGAATTACCTATTCACTTTATATACGGAATCAAAGACGTATTAACAATACAAGGTCATACATATTACTGTATAGGTACGCAAGCTACGGGATGAGTCAAATCCAACTCGGAGCCAAGAAAGATTCTTAGCTACGGATCCGTACAATGTATCGAATCTAACATGTCAGAGGCGAACGGTGTTTCCAAGGCGCTAAAGTGTAACCAAATTCGTAAAGGAGCGGGAAGTTTGCTCTAAAGGTTAGGCCGTAATGACGTATTCACCCTCCCACCTGTCGAAAGCCTCCTACGCGTATTCAGTCCTATGCCACCTTCCTTACGGCGATACTAAACGCTCTGGGGGATACGTATCTTAGCTGCTATGGTCTTTACCGAAACCAGACTTCCAATAAATTCCCGCTCATGCACTTTCCTACTTCTATCCGCTTTGCCCAACTCTTTATCTTAAAACATCAACGTCTACATTTCTCTTCATTCTACTATCTTGCAACACAAGACTACTATAAACCACCAACCACACGTTTATTCTGCACAACTGCATCTTTAAAAATGCCTAGTTACATTGTAATTACAGACTTTCCTACGACATTATAAATATCTCTATACCGTCGAGACATTATTGCTCACTATTATATAGGTTACCCTTAAGGAGAACGCTACTCCCGAAGAAGTGGCCGCAGCAAAGAAGCACGCTCAGGACCAGGGCGGCAAGATTGGCCACGAATACAGCCTTATCAAGGCTTTTTCGTACGTGGTTCCTTAACATTTATATTTTAAATTTGGATTTTCCTAATATTTATTTCGTGTAGAGTTACATTCCCTAACGATGCCTTGACCACGTTGGAATCGAACGAGCACGTTAAAGCTGTTGAGTTGGACCAGGAGGTGAGGACACAATAGCTGTCGTGATGAGGGGCAATTGGGTCTTAGAGCCATCGCGTGAACGTGACCAAGCCAGTATATGATGCGGGGCTTTGAAACTATGCTGCTACGGTACTAGGTTATACTAGGTTATACTGGGTTATACTAGAAAGCTTGACTTGACCATGGCTCATGCAAGGAGTTCCAAGAATAATAGATAGCTGATCTACCAATCTTTCTTACCAACGTCACATAAATTCGTTTATTTGTAATTATCATGATTGGATTGTTTCTATGTGATATATCTGGTGTAAGGCAAGATCAACCAGAGATCCTACCTAAATAACATGAACTCCCCTAAATGGACTGAATGGCAGCAATGATAAAACAAAACAAAGATCGGCATCGGCCACAAACCGTAACCGATAAGGATCCTTATCAATTTCATTCTCAGCACTGACGTCGATGCTTCCGGGGTTTAGCTCGTGACTCCGACATATCAAAAATCGAACCTTTATTATTTATTTCGTCTTCAACCCTGGTTATGACTCCAACTGCTCCAACATACAACTATTCTACACTCCTGCTTACCGCTCGACACCACACAATGCCGCCATGAGGAGCATATATAGGCCGTTGCGGTGTTTTTACACACCCAAGGCCTTGATTGCGAGTCCTAGACGCAACATCCTTGGATCGTGTTTTTATTCGTCACATGCTACCAGCAGCTCATCGCCCTCTCTATCGAACGATGAGAAATGGTCCCATCCCCCAAGCACAGCGACGGTAACCGACGATGAGATTGCAGATCTCACCAACAAGAAGCAGCATCCTTTAAGTCTTGCTGATTTGGTCAAGTACGTAGCTGTTTTCTAGGTCTATTTAGCATATCATATTACCTTCACCGCTTCTAGTTCATAAGATATAAATGCGTATATAGAGACAAGTAGCTAATAGAGACTGATCAAACAGACATGGCCGGCCACCTCTCTCAGCAGAGGCTCTTTTCTCGTCAGCTAACTTCACCCTCTCCCTACTACCTATTCGACTAGCCCATCGTATCCAGGCACTACGAAACCTACCCTTCATTGTGGTCTCAAATCCCAACATCAGCAAGATCTACAACAACTACTTGCACTCCTTATCGACTCTCCTGCCTTGGAAACACCACACCATTAACAACCTAGATGCCGAAATCCTGTTCACCTCGGTTCTTGCCGAGTTGGTCCACACTCACCAAGATACCATCCCTATCCTAGCTAAGGGCTTCCTCGAGTGTCGCCGATACATTTCCCCCCAGGAAGTTACGCGTTTCTTGGATACCCACCTGCGAACCCGTATCGGCACCCGTCTCATCGCCGAGCAGCACATTGCCTTGCACTACAGCAGTCTTCCACACTTCGATCCTTCAGCCTCGCCGACCCCGTGCCCCGAGCATCCTTCTTACATTGGCGTTATCGATACCGCCCTCTCGCCCTCCGCTGTTGTAGACTCGTGCGCTGGCTTCGTAGCCGACATTTGCGAGCTAAAGTATGGCGTGCGACCACACTGGGTGATCGATGGCGAGCCCTCGACCACGTTTGCCTTCGTCCCCATGCATTTAGAATACATTGTGACGGAGCTGCTCAAAAATGCGTTCCGCGCCACCGTAGAGAGCGGTCGCAACCGCGAGCCCGTCGTTATAACTATCGCTCCAGAACCACCCGACGCCGGTCCACCCCGCGTGACCCTCGACCCCCCTGCTGGCGACAAGGGTGCTTTCAAGAGCGACGCCATCATGCCGCTCGACGACAACGCGCCAGGAGTTACCATCCGCATCCGCGACCGCGGCGGTGGCATTGCCCCTGATGTCTTACCAAATATCTGGAGTTATAGCTTTACTACCTTCATGGAGGAAGACGATATTTCAGATGGCAATGGAAATGGAGGTGCTGGTAACGATGCGTTAAGTGTGATATCAGCATCCGGGGGTGGTGGGAGCTCTATCGCCGGTCTGGGCTACGGACTACCGCTTAGCCGCGCTTACGCGGAGTACTTTGGTGGCGGCATAGCTGTTCAGAGCCTATACGGCTGGGGAACCGATGTTTACTTGCGGCTGAAAGGTGTCGGCAAGATTGATACTATAAGTCCATAAGGCGTATAGTTTTATGATGGGTTAAAGACAATCCAGTAGATAGGTTGTTTATGTGTCGTAATTATACTTGACGAAATGTGAATGGGTCAACGATTATGATATTTTGTTTTATTTATTTTTATAGTGTACGTACATGGAGGGATAGACTAACAGGTGCATATAAGACGTATGTTATGAGTAGACTTGCAGCGTAAGAACATTGTCTTTACATCAGTATCAATCATTACTCGCAATCCGTAGCTACACACGTACGAACCTCATCACTTCCTTGTCCCCTGATGTTAACGTTCTTGAGAGACCAAGACATATGTACCTATACATATATAGCATCGCCTATGAACCCCACGTGGTTTGTATACCGTAAAAATAAGAGACTTGTTGCACTGCCACTGGTAATTTTCCGTTGTAACATCGTATATAGAACAGTATGAACAAACCAGCGATAGGAATTTTATAGATGATTAAACAAGTAAGCTATTTGAAACATGTATCACTCACTCATCATGATGTATAACCCGAGTCTTTTCTTTATTAAATTTGATTAATCCCCAACAGCAATGCTCACTATAGGAATGAGGGCTATTGGGATGTGTATAACAATATATAGCGATGATATGATATGCAGCAATGTAATAAGATATCCTCAAACCATCCTGTTTAGCCAGACCCAGCAAAACGCAGCAAAATAGAGGAAAAACCAAGCGCGATATAATGACCCGGAATCTAACTCCACCGTAGCTATCACTAATACGAATCCCGTCACTTTCTTTTGCGTGGACGAATAGTATGCGGCTTCATCTGTTTGAAAACGCCAGCAAAGACAATATTCTTTTGAATGACCCGGTTCCGCCCCTCCCCAAACCTGCTAGTATCATATCAAACATGATCAACCTGAGTTGGTATTATGTACATCCAGATTAATTCGCCTAATATCTGCTCTGATCGACTGTAGCTAAGAAAAGATGATGCGATTACATGTTAGCTAACTCGTTATCAATCTGGCGATCAAGGAACATCTTTCGCTCGCCAACCAACTCCGTCTGTAGTCGCTGCTCAACGAGGGCCCGGACTTGTTTCTTAGTTACCGTGTCCAGATCGACTTCTCGAAGCACAGCCTGGATTGCCTCTATAATCATCCCATCATCAGGTCCTAGGTGACCTCGTTGGAAATCAAAGGATGTAGTGGATTGATGACCTTGGCCTAACGGTGGACGGGCGCCACCAGCATAGCCCAGTGTAGCATTAGAAACGCGATGCATGTGTTGTGGAGAGTTGTTGGATACGCCACGGAGATTGCTCATGCTGGGTCTTTGTGTGGGGAAGTCTTGGAAAGGTGATTGCATGCGTTGCATGTCGCCAAAAGATGCAGTAGACTGCCGGTACATCGGGTTATCGGCGTAAGGACCAGATCCAGACTGGCGAGCCATGTGCTGGAAGGGAGCCGGGGATTGGGGTGGCATATATCCACCGCGACCTTGGAGACCGGTGAGAACTGAGGGCTGCCGGACTGAAGAATAGACTGATTTCATGTCGTCCATTTCGTAAGTATCATCGTAGAAATCATGTGCCTTTTCATTTTGAGCGCCGCGACGACCAGGGAGGTTATTTAACGTGGCATAATCATCCCAGCGTTGCAAAGGAATGGAACGCGGATCGAAACCCTCATCATCAACTGCTACCACCTGCTTATTACCCTTCTCACCAATAACAATACGTGTGTTACCCCAGCTGAAGTTATCTTGGTTCCAGAAAGAGTAGAGCGGGAGAATGAAGGAGTAGATAGGGAACGCAAGGAGGTAGATGATCATCCAGCCGACATGCTGCCATTGTCGCTTAAGGATGAAGATCAGGGCTTGAAGACCGTAGACCGCAGCTATCATAGCAATAGAAACGACAGGGAACGGACCAGTATGGGAAATGATTAGGTACAAGAGGTAACCAATATAAACACAAGTGGCGGGTAGGATAAGCGTTCCAGTGAGATCAATGAAGACAACAAAGCGCATGGAGAAACAGCAGAAGCCACACATGTCTCGAAGCATCATTAACTCAACAAGATTGTGGATAGTTGAGTTAATCCATCTTCGCCGCTGCGAGAGCAAGACACTGAACTTCTCGGGAGCAGCGGTCTGACAGTACGCATCGGGAATGAATTTGAATGCCATACGTGGGAAATGCTTCGTCATTAGCGTAGTGAGATATCGATCTTCACCGAGAGATAGAAGATTCTTTTTATGGAGAGTGTCAACGGCGCAAATACTGTAATCTTTGATGACTCCATCAGAAATAATCAATGGTCTACCCCGGTCAGCAGTACGCAGGCGATACATCGTGAAACTGCAAATAAGGTTAGTATAACGACGTATACGGCAACGATGAGAGGAAACTTACCATCCGGGCAGACAAGTAACACTGCCGAAGAGTGATTCGAAAGCTTTTGACAAGTGGTGAGAGATATAATATTCGTAGACCTGAATCATACTCCACCAGGAACGTTCCTCGTTTTGGAGACCAGTCTCACCGCAGATACCAGCGATCTTTGAATTATTGGCACAGGCAGCGACAAGTCGGTTGAGGGAATCCTCCCGTACACAAGTATCAGCATCGACCATCAAGAGGTACTCGTATAGTTCAGGGTCGACGCCGATGATGTTATTGATTTGATGGAACATTTCCAATTCCAGGGGATTCATGGGAGCACGATGGTGGACACGGTTCAAGAAGCTCATGAGCAAGATCTGCGAGTCACGCTTGCCACGATTGCCAGGTTTCGCTTTGGCCTGCTCGGATTCTTTGCCTACTTTGACGACCACAAGATAGGGGACCACGTTGCCTTCATATTCGTAAAGCCCAGAATAGACCTTGCCGTAGTTAAGTTGTTCGCTGCCAGTACCAACTGACTTGAAGGGTAGAGCTGGGGGGTCAATCTTGGGATCAACTCCGAGGATATCGAGAACAATCTTTGGCGTAGGTCGATCGTTACCTTCACCAACAATGACACCATCGCAGATAACACAGATCAGCTTCCTCTTATTATCGTACTGTAACGCAGTGAGGGAATCAAGTGCCTTTCTCAGAGAGTCTTCTCCCTCCGTATAGGCTGGAACCTGACAAATGACGAACTTGTCCTGTGGGGCGGGACGCCGTTTGGAGCCAAACTGCAAGGCCGCAAAAAACTTAATTCCAGTAACTATACAAATAATAATGGCAAAGGCAAGGAGGATATAGTTGTTTGCTTGGCATTTAGCCGAATCGCGGAAGTCCGGTATGCCGACGTAGAAGGTTTCCTTGATACAGTTGAGACTGTTCAGTTTCGTAGCCAGAGCTGTCTTATTCCCTTTAACATTAGCAATTTGGTTGGTCCATAGGCTTGTGACGTCTTGTCCTGGGTTGTCTTTGATCGCATCGATTAAATCCGCGTCCAGAAAGTTGTACTGAGCGAGATTCTTATAATAATCGATAGTATTGAAATAGTTCGTCAGGTCGTAGATTCCGCCCTCATAGACGATCCACATGTGGTTGTTATTCTTGCCGTCATCATGGACCTCATTGATATCCCAGACTAGGTCGCCATGGTAGTACTCCTTGATTTTGGGTTGGAATGTATCACGATACCAATTAGGGGATCTTAACTTAGATGTTTGGTCAGCCTGATAATACCCAGACGTATGGATACCTTGGGGTATAGTGGGCGTGTTGTTCCTTTGCAGCTGTATAGTATCAGAAACACCTAGACCAGGGCATGTAAGCTGGAGAGGGGCTACAAAGTAGTCGTCCAAATTCATTCCGGCGAATTGCATCATGAGATCGTTCGTTGTTTCGATATTTGTGTCACTGTGCTGTTGTCGCCAAAAGTTGGTGATATCGTAGACTCTGCCATGGATACTAACCCAGAAATCATCACCGCCTTGGTGAGTATCGACTTCTTTCTGGAGCCAAGCCTTATCGAAATTGGGACATATGATTCGACCTAATAAGATAATCCAGAAAATGACAAAAGCGTTTATCAAAAATATGAGGAAGACCAGAACAAACTTTTCACGCCAGGCCATCCGAACATCAGGCCGTTTCATCCGGCCGATATAGCGAAGGGCGAAGGAAGGAATCCAGAAAGTTAAAGCCCAGACGAAACCAACCCAAATCCGTCGAGTGAGGGTTGTATCTACGGTTTCAACATGTTTGCCCTTTGCATCACCAGCGTCAAGGTTGCTAATGAATTCACCATCACCAGTGTAGAATACCTGATCCCGATGATTGTCACCCTTTGATCCCAGACCGTAATCACCGTTATTAACGTTACGCATAGCTGAGGGCGCAATGGAAGCAGCCCTCATTTGGCTTTGCGCAAGTGTGAGCCGACTTTGGTTACGCTGGTGGTTGACAAGTTGATCCTGGCTACCGGAGGAGTTATGATCGGGAAAATTCGGAGGGAAAAATCCACTGCCATTGTTGGAATATCCCGTTTCAAGGCCAGGCGTGTTGAACACATTGCTCATACTGCCCAAACCACCCATACCACCAGGCACAGAGTCCTGTGGTGGTCTAAGGTCGAGCATACTCTCAGCTTCCCACCAGGCAGTTTCTCTCATCCAAACTCGTTCTTTGCCAACAACTACTTCACCATTGCTCCAACCTCTCTCAAGAATCCACGTTTCGATACCATCACGACCTTCTCCGCAGCCAAGAGGGGCAAAGCGTTGGCAGAACTCATCCATATCAAAATCAGCCGTAAAATCAAGATTCTTGTTGCGACGATTAGCCCATTCAGGCAATCTCCAAGCACGCAGCTGGCGAGAGACTGTACCAGCTGACCAAGCAGATGTGATAGAAGGAAGAGCGGCTAGGCTAGCTGGGGTTTCGTCAGTGGGGTGAAGGGACAAATGGTACCAAACTCGGCTGGCGCTCAGTATAGCAGGAAGGTCAAATCGTGCATTCCGACCCAAGTTAATCCCCTGTCCTGAGACAGGGAACAGTAGCTTTTTCAGGAAGCCATCATCATCACCAGCGAAGCCGGCCTTCTCCAAAACCTCCTCTCTCTTCTCAAGCTCGTGCTGTCTTGCCCTGGCGACAGGGCCAGTCATGATGCCCAGATCAGGTGCAACATCAGCAACACTATTTTGCATTTCACGGAGTACTGAGCTGCCGGCGGAAACAACATCCACTCCGTCTTCCTTCATTTCGGCATTGATTCCAGCAGTATCGTCAAAAATACCACGCATAGCAATAGCCTTGCCGAGGTTTGGGTCGGGAATCTCGATGATGGTTATACAGACGGTATCTCCATTGTCTTCGGCTGATGTAGGTGTTCTATGACCATCCAATGACTCTTGGCCATCACGAATACGGGACATCTGAAGTGCAATGGCTTCGTTTGCCTTGGTGACAACCCAATCGACGAGGGCCTCATATAATCCTCCTACTAATACCCGTCTATCATCTGTTGAACATTGTCGAGCCAAGACTTCCGGGTCAAGACCCAAAAGGCCACCAACATCTTCGCAGACGTCATCAAGTACCTCGTCATCGACGTTGTAGTCAAGGGTATTGCCAAGCTTGAGAAGTCCAGCAAGGGTTGAAATGAAGTCTCGGTGAGCAGATCCCTTAATGCCAATTTCTTTTAGGGCAGCACGGAAGTCATCTGCAGCAGCTCCATCATCGGCGGTTGGGAGATAAGAGGGGGGGTTGTATGTACCAGACTTGGCCAACAACGAATAGGCAGAGGCCGATTTAAGACCGAGAAATTCTCGTTCAGCCGGAGTCGAGGCTGAAGTTAAAAGATAGTAGAAGACGTCAAATGCACGGTATCCAGCTTCAGCAGGTATATCAAGCAGGCCCTTTACGGTATCGATGCCACCTTGCGATAGCGCCAAACTAGCTGCAGTTAAGTTTCCAGCTAAATTTAGTGTCAAGGTTACTGCAAGGGCAGACTGCCGCGGCGTAGATGGGTTGTAAGGGGTCACGCAACGTATAAACGGATTGATTGCTTCTAGAGCAGTTAATAGAGAGGAAGGGATGGAAATAGGTAAGGACGTGAGAAAAGGGTTCAGTAGTGAGGGGGTTGACTGATGAAGAGACCTAGATATCTAATAAGCAACGACTTCATGTAGACTGGACAATGACCCAAAACTACATACCCTAGAACAATGCAGCCATCTTCTGCTCGTCGCCTAGCGTGTTCCCATGCCCTAGCTGCCAAATCGTGATCTACTGTCCCTCCAGTCTTGCCGTCCGGTCCTGCTTGGGTAGCAGTGAGCCATGTGTTAACGACGAGGCTTGTTCCGGCATCGAGTCTGTAGGGTTGGGATGACATATAGATATTATGAATGCCGTTTAAGAGAGTAGTCGTCGAGACTTGAGTAGATTGTTGACCGGCACCTCGTGGTCCTCCCATAGCATCGGAAGCCACCGAGTACATGGACATTCGTGCTTGGTGATTAGCCATGTTGAACTCGATTAAATCGTGTTGCCCTTCCGGACAACAACGACAGGCCTATACTCTCGAATGTTGCAAAAGAGCAGCGGAGACCAGTAGCAACGCCAAATTCGAATTCACAGAATTCTTTTGTTCTGAACTATAGGCGAAGGATTATTGAGACGTCGGTATATTAATGGGTTCGACGGGTAGTGAGCGAATGTATGTCGAATAGGTTCGGGATGGTAGAGTATCGGGAGGAATAAGGAAAAGGATTTCGCTTTGCAATAGACTGAATAGCGAATGGCATGAACTACCTCTCTTATCCCCTGATCGTATAAGACAATTACAAGCGATAGCAATTATTAAAAGCGATAGACTATCGTGTCACCAAAGCGAGTGAGGTAACTAACAAGAGGATTGGAAAATAAGGGAAGCGACGACAAAGTTGAGGCTTGCAACAACAAGACAGTAAAACAGATAGGTGACTGTGGGATAATCCTCCCCTATGGTTTGTATGGTTGGAAGTAAGGAAAATAATGGGCAGACTGGGTCAGCTGTAGAAGAGTACATGATACAGTGCGAGTGAATATCTTGGCGTATAACCTAGAATAGTCTAGCGTGTATCTAATTTTTGCTTCCCCTGGGGAGGCTCTGGGAAGCCACAGGGCGGCCTGGGTGGTTAGGGTGGTCTAGATACGAAGTGACTAACGCTAATAGATGGCCGTTGATTTTTACGGTGGAAACCGTGATTAGTTCCCATTTGCCATCGAGGCGTCGCTGATCCTTTTTCTCTTTTTTTCTGCTGACCCTAATAGCTGGGAAAACCCCCTGTCCCCTCTCCGCTCCAATTCCCTATTTCATCACTAACGCAAGGATTTCATCAGGGAATTCATAGGCGATCATTACTGACTGATCGCTGATCCAGTACGATACAGTACTCCCCCAATTCCCCGTACTCTATATACATACCTACATAACTCACTTGAACACTTATGTATTAGTTGCTCTACGAGTTCGGGAAGAGATTGACGAGCTTGACGTGGCAGCAATGGACGAATAGCATTGCAGGTATTTAGTTGGTTATTCATGGCATGATACATTGGCATGGGATGATTCTGGTTTTACACGACTAGGCCTGCGAGCCTGCGCGTGTTTGGACCGCTGGTGAGGAGGGCGGGGGGTCGAAATACGAAGCGGCCAAATGGGGACAACAGGACTCGGCAGGTCAATAGCCTTCTCGAACCCGTTTGCACCACTTTTATTGGTATCTTTTGTCTCATTCCTCAATTGCCATAGCCACACCCATAATGCACATAATGCACACACCACATTAATACGAGAACAACCTTCTGTCATATTTTTATTTTTATTTTCCATCTTTGTTAGCCAAGTTACATATTCTCAGCTATTAGAGCTTTTATTGTTCGTGTTGCTAATTCGGCCAAAAATTAATGCCGTTCAGATGTATGTAGATACCTACATATGTACGAAATACACGATACAACGGTAGGAACAGTTACATACCTAAGTACATGTATCGAGTATTGGCGGATGCTAATTCAGTCTCCGGCTCGCGAATAACCTTAATATTATACCCAGCAAACAAAAGCTTGATGACGGGACCTTAGTTATCTTCCTTGGTAGATAACTTTATTTCAAATGACTTGCGTTGCCTGCGGCACGTCAGTCGCCGGCAAGCTTCAATGTTGAGAGCAAGTCATTCCTGTCACAATATAGTTTTCACTGCACATCTCGGTCTGATCTATCACCCATCTTACGTCGCCGGGAATAAGAAATGTAATAGCCAACTCCTATTCAAATTACCCAATCTACCTCCCTAGGTATCTACATAGGTATAACTATAGGTACCTAACCTTTTTCTCGTCAGCGGCTAGCCGTCATTTTTTACAGCTCGACTCCCAGGTTTGTTCGGAAAGCATTGTTTGCGTCTCTCAAAAGCTGAGTTGCAACATATGACATCAACTAGTTACCCCCTGGCCTTCCTTCAAAAATTGTTGGTAAATACCTACCTAGGTACCTAACCTATGCAGCCCGCCATTTTTTGCTTAGAGCTATTATATATGAATGATATATATATAATACGTGAACCTCGAAGTGCATATGCGTGTGTCACCATGCAGGGCGTTCTTAGTTAAGTAGTTGTCTGGTCAGTCCGATCGATGACAACCTGTTGAACCTATCACGTCTATAATTTATATAAACAGTGGCGTCGGTTTTAACTTGGATCGGCCGGTCAAATGTGGACAACAACAAGTAAGGTTGTTGACTCTATCTAAGACATACAGGTAGGCATAAATAGAAAATACACTAAGTATGAATGCTATTGGCGTCGCGCTATTGTCCTACATAGTATGTATTGGAATTGCTGTCATATGCCAATGAGTATGCATAACATATCAGGAATGCGTAATACATAGTAAACAGAGACGACCCTTTATTTTGTGTATTTTATTTCCCTGCCGGAATCTACCTCTTAGTATACCTATTTATTCCAATGCCGGATTAGTGGAGGAATTCCGGTTTGATAAATACAACACGACGGTAAACTAACATCGCTAGTTCCTCAGCCCTGGAGTAATGCTGTCATTGGTTCCCTATTTGAACTTGTAACTCATTCAAACTTTTTTGTACCCCTGCCTCCGCTGGCCCCGTACAAGTGCTACGTATGGGTCAGATTCTAGATCTGGCAGTGTTAGGTTAGGGAACATCTTCTTAAGTGTTTCCACGCATTCTTGATTGAAGTTTATATGCACAGCTTTTGACGGGGAAAGCAAAGATCAAAAAGATGTCCATGGTATGAGTAAAAGGACAAGACTTGTATATACGAGACCAGCCGAGGCCCAATGGAGGTCATCCCCGTATCGCATTAAATCTGCAGGTATCCAAGAAAATTCCGGGCGGTTCGATCGATGTTCGTGAGACCAGCTAACGTGCTTAGAGCTTAGCACGAGACGCCAGGATTAATTACTGTGCTTTATACGGAGTACATGTCATAGATCTTCCCTCCACTACGTAATGTATGTAAATAATGTACATGATCACTCATTTCATGCTTTGAAATACATACATGTAAAGTAAATAAGTATCTTGTCAGCGGGTCACAGCGCACCTCCCTAAGACTTCGTATGATCTTGCACCCTACTTGCACCCGCGCCTCGGGAATCCCTGTAAGCTAGCCAAACCGGGTACTTATGCAAACTAATTGTAAGCAAAATCGTGCACTGTACGGCAGGTACCTGAGTAGTTGTACAAAAATAAACTGCCCAAGGGCAAAGCCGTCTTGAACCCAAGTCCCCTTTCATCTGAACCGTCTACCCAAGAAGCAACATCGGAGAGAGCCTCAGTTTTTTTTTTGGCTTTCCCTTGTTCTTGTCTATTTCCCTTCGCTTTTTATATTTGCTACTACACTCGTTTCTGTATGCAACTATACACTCGCTACGCGTAACTTGGATTCCTGTTGGAGACAATCTGTAGCTTGTTAGTTCATCCATTAAAAAAAACCGGCAGAAACAAAAAGAACGTCTGTTTCGTTCGCCGTCGTAAATCTTGGATAACCAACTCTCAACTTTTAACAGCGAATCTCACCTAGGTATCCTTGGAGCGTCAAATTGACGCTGAACGACTCCTTTTGAGTAGTCGGCCTGTTGATAGGTGCCATCTTTTGGCCCTCCATCCAACATGGCTCTCAATCTCCCATCTATGGGTGGGAGCGGAGGTGCTCATACCCAGCCCTCTTTACCCTCTTTACCTACCCATCTCCAGTCCGATACTCACTTGACAGCACATCTTGCCAGTCGTTTTCACGTATCTATCCCGACGGCTCGTTTATCCTCGCATGCCCTCATCTCTCTAAATACGTATACCACGTCGACAAAGGGTCTCGATGGAGGCAAGGAAGGAAGCGCCATGGCTGGCGCTGAAGATATGGCCGACAGGGCCTTTCTTAGATTGGGACATCGAACAGAAAACCAGGCGGTTTTGTTCCTGTATGTCATCTCGATGTAAACGCAGACTTGCTCAGTAAGAAACAGCTAACAGTAAACCTGCAGGGGTGAATCTGGCTCCGGGAAAACCACCATTCGATCACACCTCTTAACCTCGCTCTTGAACAAGTCTTCCACGCCGCTATCTAGTAAAATTTCACTGGCCGCTTATGTTTTTGATACCCTCACAACGACGAAAACAGCGACGACCCCGACAGCTTCTAAGGCCGGTCTCTTCTACGAGCTTCAATATGATACCGCCTCAAGCACCAACCCCCTTTTACTTGGTGCCAAGCTATTAGACCATCGTCTAGAAAGGAGTAGGATTACCGATGTACCTACGGGAGAGCGTAACTTCCACGTGTTGTACTATCTTCTTGCCGGGACGAGCGAGGCTGAAAAAACTCATCTTGGTATTGACACTCCTAGAGATACGGCTGGACATAGACGCTGGAAGTATCTCGGTCACCCTACACAGCTTAAGGTAGGAATCAACGATGCCGACGGATTCCAGCTCTTCAAGACAGCTCTACGAAGATTAGAATTTCCCAGAGGTGAAATTGCCGAAGTCTGTCAAATCCTGGCCTGTATCTTGCATATTGGACAGCTAGAGTTCGAGACAACTGCGAATACCACGGCTACTGGAGACGATAGCGGTGGTTTCTCTCATGAAGGTGGTCAGAACATCACCGCCGCGCGAAACAAGGATGTACTAGGTATAATCGCTGCCTTCCTAGGTGTTAGTTCGCAAGACCTTCAAAACACTATGGGGTACAAAACTAAGATGATCCATCGCGAACGCGTAACGGTTATGTTAGACCCTAAGGGTGCCCGTGCCAATGCCGATGAATTGGCTAGGACTTTGTATTCTCTCCTGGTCGCTTATGTCATTGAGAACATCAACCAGAAGATATGCGCTGCTGAAGAGTCTATCGCGAACACCATTAGCATCATTGATTTCCCCGGCTTCTCTCAGCAGTCTTCGACTGGATCCGCCCTCGACCAACTCCTCAACAACGCTGCGGTTGAATCGCTTTACAACCTGACTCTTCAAAACTTCTTCGATCGCAAGGCAGATATGTTAGACACTGAAGAGGTCGTAGTCCCCGCTACAAGCTATTTCGATAACTCGGATGCTGTTAAGGGACTTCTCAAGCCTGGAAATGGCCTACTCAGCATATTGGACGACCAAACTCGACGACATCGTACAGATATGCAACTTCTTGAAAGCTTGAGGCGGCGATTCGAGGGTAAGAATCCAGCAATCAACGTGGGCTCCGCAACGGCTAGGCTACCTGGAAGCAACTTCCTTTCAGAAAATACCGCAGCGGCCTTCACAGTCAAACACTTTGCTGGTGAAGTTGACTACCCAATTAAAGGGCTAGTCGAGGAGAACGGCGAAGTCATATCCAGTGATGTGATGAATTTGATTAAGTCGAGTAAGAGCGAATTTGTTACTCGTCTTTTCGGTCAAGAAGCTCTCCAGACCGTTATGCATCCTCAAGAGAAGACCACGGTTATGCAAGCGTCGGTCAGCTCTAAGCCCATGCGTGCCCCAAGTGTCATGTCGAGGAAGACAACGCGAACCATGGGATCCCGGAGGCCCCGCCGACAGGAATCCCCTGAAGACCTCGTAAGCGAAGCCGGAGATCACAAAGGGGAACCTAGAAAATCCAGCATACATAACTCCGGGCAAGGAGCATCTGGCCAATTTTTATCCTCCCTTGAAAATGTAAAGCAGGCAATCACGGCGACAAACACCAACGTCTATTTTGTATTCTGCCTGAAGCCCAACGATAGACGAATTGCGAACCAATTTGATAGCAAATGTGTCCGCATGCAAGTGCAGACGTTTGGTATCGCCGAAATAAGCCAGCGACTAAGATCGGCCGACTTCAGTTTATTCTTACCGTTTGGTGAGTTTCTGGGTCTTGCCGATGCTGAGACGATCCTCGTTGGCAGCGAACGCGAGAAAGTTGAAGCCGTCGTCCAAAATAAGCAATGGCCCAATAATGAAGTTCAGATTGGTTCTACGGGTGTGTTCTTGAGTGAGCGCTGCTGGATGGAGGTTGCGCAATTAGGCGATGGCTCCTCAGCCGTGAACCGGTTCGCATCCGAGGCTGGGGATGGATCAAGCCCTGGCGAGTTGCCTTTTGGAGCCTCGAAAGAGGGATTAGTCGCCAGCAACGCTCAGCCGTATACTGACAAGCCTCGGGGTGGTTTTTACGGCAGTGGAGGAGATATAGATGCGCGTTCCGAAGCTGGGGTTTCTGCCTTTGGAGCCGGTGACATGTTCAAGAATTTGGACACTAGAGAACAAATGGCTGAGCGTGGAAACGAGAAATCACTCGTGGAAGTCGAGGAATACAAGGACAGTCCCAGTCGAAAACGATGGGTCTTCCTTGTGATGTTCTTAACTTGGTTCATCCCCGACTTCCTCATCCGCTGGATGGGTCGGATGCCTCGCAAAGATGTTCGGCAAGCTTGGCGTGAAAAGGTGGCTATCAACATGATGATCTGGTTCAGCTGTTTGGTTGCCGCCTTTTTCATCATACTCTTCCCTCAACTTGTTTGTCCCAAGCAATATGTTTACAGCTCCGAAGAACTTACATCCTATAACGGTAAAGACGGGGCCGAGTCTTACGCGGCAATCCGTGGTCAAGTCTTCGACATTGGCAGTTATGCCCCAAGCCATTACCCACCATATCTTCCTTCCAAGTCCTTGACGCAGTATGCCGGGCTCGATATCACATCTTTGTTCCCTGTCCAAGTATCGGCTCTTTGCCGGGGCAAGGATGGCACAGTCAACCCTGCAGTAACACTGGACTATAAATCGACAAACGTTAGTGGCTCGGCAAATGTCATCAATAGTCAAGATTTGAATGCTCATTACCACGATTTCCGATCCTTCACCTCTCTGCCCCAACCTTTCTGGTTCTATGAAAGGATGCAAAAGATGAAGCCCTGGAAGAAGGGTACGATTGGTTTCTCTCCAGAGTATGTTGCAACTCTCGGAGGCAAGCAAAATTCAATTGCTATACTGAATGGTCGTGTGTACGACCTAACAAAGTATCTCGTGGGCGGTCGACACGTCGTGGTTAGAGAAGGCGAAGATCTTCCAACCGATCCTACAATTGTGGATTTTATGGACGATACTGTTGTCGATCTCTTCCAGCAAATGAAGGGTAACGACGTTACCAAGCAATGGAATTCCCTTGATATCGACGCAGGTCTCCGCAGCCGCATGCAACTATGTCTCGATAATCTCTTCTACGTCGGCGATGTTGATACGCGAAATTCCACTAGATGCCAGTTCGCCAATTACCTTGTTCTTGCTGTCTCTATCCTACTCTGTGCCATCATTGGCTTCAAGTTCCTCGCTGCCCTTCAATTCGGAGGCAAAAATATACCGGAGAATTTAGATAAGTTCGTTATGTGTCAAATCCCCGCATATACCGAAGACGAAGATTCTTTGCGTCGCGCTATTGACTCGGCTGCCCGTATGCGATATGATGACAAACGCAAATTGCTTGTCGTTATCTGCGATGGTATGATTATCGGCCAAGGTAACGATAGGCCAACCCCTCGTATCGTCCTCGATATTCTCGGCGTTTCTGAGACAGTTGATCCCGAACCGCTCAGCTTCGAATCTCTCGGTGAAGGTCTCAAGCAACACAACATGGGCAAAGTGTACTCTGGTCTTTATGAGGTTCAGGGTCATATTGTTCCCTTCTTAGTCGTCGTCAAAATTGGTAAGCCATCAGAGGTTTCCCGTCCCGGAAATCGTGGTAAGCGAGATTCGCAGATGGTCATGATGCGTTTCCTCAACCGCGTTCACTACAACCTGCCTATGAGCCCTCTAGAACTAGAGATGTATCATCAAATCAGGAACATCATTGGTGTTAATCCAACATTCTACGAGTTTATGTTTCAGATCGATGCCGATACAGTAGTTGCGCCCGACTCGGCGACGCGCATGGTTTCCTCATTCCTAGATGATACACGACTTATCGCTGTCTGTGGCGAAACAGCCCTAACCAACGCAAAGTCCTCATTTATCACTATGATCCAGGTCTACGAGTACTACATATCGCATAACTTGATCAAGGCTTTCGAAAGCCTGTTCGGCAGTGTAACTTGTTTGCCCGGTTGTTTCTCTATGTATCGTATCCGAGCCGCCGAGTCTGGCAAGCCACTCTTTGTCAGTCGCGAGGTCGTTGAAGATTACGCAACAATTCGTGTCGATACCCTGCATATGAAGAACTTGCTTCATTTGGGTGAAGATCGTTATCTAACAACTCTACTCCTCAAGTATCACTCAACGTATAAGACCAAGTATATCTTCAGTGCTCACGCGTGGACAATCGCACCGGACTCCTGGCAAGTTTTCCTGTCACAGCGTCGTCGTTGGATCAACTCAACAGTACATAACTTGGTGGAACTCATTCCTATGGCACAACTCTGCGGTTTCTGCTGCTTCAGTATGCGATTTGTCGTGTTTGTCGATCTATTGTCGACGGTCGTCCAGCCTGTGGTTATAGCATACATCGTGTACCTCATCGTTCTAGTGAGTACTTCGAAGAGTGTTATACCGATAACGGCCTTCATCATGCTTGGCGCTATATACGGTCTCCAGGCAATCATCTTTATCCTACGTCGCAAGTGGGAAATGATCGGATGGATGCTTATGTACATAGTGGCTGTTCCGGTCTTCTCATTTGGTCTGCCTTTATATGCCTTCTGGCATATGGATGACTTCAATTGGGGTAATACTCGTGTTGTCGCCGGAGAAAAGGGCAAGAAAATTGTCGTCACGGATGAAGGCAAATTTGATCCCGCTTCGATCCCACGTAAGCGGTGGGAAGAATATCAGGCTGAGCTATGGGACGCTCAAACTAGCCGAGGGGATGATGTACATTCCGAAGTCAGCGGTTTCAGTTACGCCACCAAGCAGGGAATGAACGTCGGTGTAGCCGAGTACTATGCTTCGTCTAGGCCTGGTTCCACTACTGGCATGGTCCCTCCGTACGACTTGAAAAATCCTAACCATCTCAGTCGTATGTCGTTCGCTCCAACTGAAAACCGAATGAGTCAATTTGGCGGTTCGCAGTTCTTGGGCACCCAGATGCACGATGTAGAGATGGCCAACCTAGCAGGCATGCCAAGCGATGATGCGCTGCTAGCAGAAATACGGGACATCTTGCGTACAGCAGATCTCATGACTGTAACTAAGAAGGGTATTAAGCAGGAGTTAGAGAGGCGGTTTGGTGTTCCTCTTGATTCCAAGCGATTATACATCAATAGCGGTATGTCTCCATCTTTTCTCCCCTTTATGATGATGCAAACACTAACAAAACATAGCGACCGAGGCCTTGTTGACTGGCCAATTATAGAATCTGGTTAATATGTAGTCCAATATTACGGTTTCTGCTATCATATTTCTGCATATATTTAAATGGCCATGTTTTCACTATTTATATAATACCGCTGCATTACATATTTCAAAGGGGAGCAACTCACCACAGGCCAGACGTGGGTAGGACAGGAAATTCATCGGAGGTTAGGAGTCAACAAAAGCAGAATTGACAAGCTACTCTTGGTTAATAACCAAGTTAAAGCGGTGCCTGATCTTGATACGCCCGCAATAATAATGGGAATAATCTTGTTAAATTACTAGTCTTATATCATTTTGATCAATATGTAGCCAAAGAGAATAGAGTCTTGAGGCTTCAACTGAACTACTTTCTTTGAGTTAACTAGAGGTAGTTTATCAAAGAAAGCCTCATATTGATCATTATCAGCAGTTAGTCGCCAGTAGTCTAAATACTTCTAATATATTAAACCCGACCGCTTACCACTCCATATCTAACCAGGCCAAGTACGGCTCCCAGGATTATAGCGATTGGCGGTGCCACACCGAAATAACGGCCCCCAACATAGGCCGTCGCAGTTACAATTACCCACCAAGGATCATCACCAAGACTCTTCCCAGACTGGAAACCTTCGTCAATATAGCCCACCTGCCAGATTCTATACACAGCCGTATAAATCAGCCCAACGGCGCCAGCGTTAATACCTCTCACTCCAGATTTTACCCAGCGCCTACTTCGCAATACCCTCCAGATCCCCATTGTACCATGAACCAGGACGATCCCAGGGAAGAAAATACCACAGAATGCGACGATTGCTCCGGTGATAGAAGGATATCCGTGATTAATAGCCGTTAAGCCACCTAGGAATACGGCAAAGTTGAAATTTGGACCCGGAAAGGCCTGCGCGATAGCAAGACCAATGAGAAAGTCGCGAGGACTAACCCAGCCTTGAGCCACCACGTATTCTCTTAGAAGCGGGATCACAACCGGTCCACCGCCAAATATGATCGTACCAGCAAGGTAAAGGTTAGCAAAGAGTCTGTATAGCACAGGTAGATCAGGCAAAGTCCCTCGGAGTACCATAACGACGATAAACGAGATGAAGAAGGTAAATATGATGGTAGTTCCCGACTTCCATGAAAAATCAAGAAAATATCCGGGCGGAATAATGCGCGGCTCGGAATAATCTTCTGTCCTGTTCTCATGCTGATTGTTGAGAGACATGCTGGGGTTATTAGTTTCCCTTAAGTCGCCTTCATGACGAGTTGTATCCCCTTCTAGATGCGTGGAGCTCCTTATTCTCAAGAAAGCATCCCTTGTAACGAACCACAGCTGTTGTAGCCAGCGATAGTCATATATGACAGCAGTGCATGCACTAGCAAGCATAAGGATTGGGAAATACCATAGTGCGTTATATAGCATTCCTGCGGCAGCGGTTAAGAAGACGATGATTCTAGTAAGCTTGTCTGTGATTGCTTTATTAGACAGATCGACAGCCGCCAGGGCAATAATGCCGACTGTAGCAGCATTAAGTCCAGAGAGTAAGGCGTATACGGCTCGGGGAAGAGCTTCTCCAATGTTAGAGACGCCTATAGAAAGGCCGAACATGCCTAACGCCCCAGGTAAACTATTCACGGATGCATCGTCCTTAGTTCAGACATGCATGGATGATAATATAAAGGTTGCGAGTTTCGAGCCTACCTCCAGATAAAAAATGCGAGAATCGCTCCAAAAAACCCATCCTGAATGAGGTTCACACAGTAGAGCATCTTCGTACTAGCAGGACCAGAGAGAGCTTGGCAAATGCTGAAAAGTTCTTGGTACTAGAATATGATGATATTATTAGCTTATCATGTGAGAATATCGTCCAACATCAACAAACTTACCACCTGCTCATCGACCCAAGTGAGTTTGGACACGAACTTATGGTGAAACTATAAGAATTATTAAACCCGTTCATCGGTTTGGAAGACGAGAAAGCTTTAGGAACCTACGATCCTGAAATGAACAGGGGGTCCACCAAACGAGGTGAACCCAAGATGCCAATTCACTTTGAGCGTCTTCCAACTTCGCCGTGCGACTCTCCATCCAGCCTCCTCCCAAGAATTACCTATCATTTTAGATATATAACCCGGCTATAGCGCCGCGTTGTCGTTATTGAAATACAGACTTGAGAGCAGCGTGGAGGAACGCGATGGAGTCATACTGGACATGGCAAAATTGAACTATTATCGGATTGAAAATTAACCCGGAGTCCAATAGTCTTGTCGAGTTAAAGGCTTGGTATTTCCTCTTTGGGGAAAGATGTAGTGTTAGGTAGCCTCAGCTAACTACGTTCAAAGGAGCTTGAGCTTGATCAAAAGAGGTAGCCAAGTCGGCCTAGCTTCATGACGTGATAACATAGAGTTATATAATTAGGAGTAGTTAGATGAATTATATACTCTATAGAAGTAGCAACTTATTTCCTAGGTGGTTATGAGGCTGAAATTTCTTGTATTAGGTACCTCTCAACCGGTATTCTTGGGCTTCGTGATCATTAACTACCTCTTATCAGCTTTTCATTTTCTTTTTAGAGCTAAGCTAGCTTAATATGAGCCTAGTTTAAGGCACAACGAAAAAAGGGGCTATATCATTAGTTAGTATAATGGTTTGCAAGTATTCTTGGTTTCTAGAAAGGAAAGTTAATCGAGACCCTATTTCCCTACTATATCTGCCAAATATTAATGAACTCGAGATCGCATCTATACCACGCTTAAATACTTTCCAGTTACGAGTTTTATAACGATCCAGCTTATTAGATGGAAGCGTACCAACCTAGCTAGTGTTTCTCGATGTCTTAGCTATCGCAGTATCTAAGCTTACATGGTAAAGGATCTGTTAACCCCGATATAAGCACGCTGCGGATATAAATGAATTATCTTATAGGTCCTAGAGATAGGACTAGGTAACATTATAGGATTGGCTAGGGGGCTAAAAACGACTAACGGTACGGGCCGCTCTATGGTTCATTAGTGTGCATTAGGTAGTAATTCACTATAGTTAGTTAAAGACTTTTCTGAATCTTCTTATAACTCTTAATTAATCGTTTTAAAAAGGCATATAAAAGCATGTAAAAGAATATAAATAGTATAAGCATAGGCTTGTTCTTGTTTTTATATCTCAGGCCATATTACAAGCCAAGTAGCATGTGCGACATGCTAAATACCGCCAAGAATATACAGCAAGGCTCGATACTACCTCCTGGTACATTGGATCCATATATTTCTGTGTACGCTCTGACTCCTAGGTGGCTATGCTACAGCTGAAGTGTAATAGTAGCACGATTTAGTAAGACCATTCGTTTATAGAATCATTAATTCTTGAATTGAAAACCCCAACTCTCTTCAACCGACTTCTTTTTAGCTTGAAAGCTAATGCCAAATACATATCTAGAGTTCATATTTACAGATTGCGATTAGTTGCGTCCTGCTTATGTCACCCTATAACCGACGAGATGAAGAGGGAAATTAACGTGACCAATGAGTCCTATCCAGAAAATCCACAGCTAGAGCAGTACACTGCAATGCCAGCCGAGTTTAACCAGGAGTCCGCCAACAGGTTAGGAGAAGAATTAAGATATAATTCCTACTATGATATTAGCTCCGGGAATCGAAATGCAGGCTCTGGCAACAGGAATTCGGCATATGATAGCCTACTGATGGAACCGATAAATGAGCCAGGAGTAGATGAAAAGAAATCCGTTGTCAGGGGTCCTCGACGACGACTATTCAGAAGCTGGATGTGGGAAATCGGCGCATGCTTTCTTAGCCTCGCTAGTATTGCATCCGTGATAGCGGTTCTATCCGTCGAAAACCACAAACCCCTGGATCAGTGGGATTGGAGCATAGGTCCGACAGCTGTAGTATCCTTCATCGCGACGATCGCGAAGTCCGCCATGTTAGTCGCTATAGCTGAGGTTCTTAGCCAACTTAAGTGGCAGCATTTTCATGGCCAGAGCCATCCTCTGATTGACGTTGAGATTTTCGATGGGGCTAGTCGGGGACCATTAGGGGCGTTCCAGCTCTTGTGGAGGAAAAATATTCGGACGCTGCTGGCATCCTTGGCTGCGATCGTTGTTATAGTGTCAATGCTCGTCGACCCGTTCGTGCAATTGGTTTTTGAATTTCCTGCTCTGTCCCAGCCGGTTTCGACTGCCAGCGCACTCTTAAATCAGACGCAAGTATACGATCCGAATGGGTATATCATAGATGCCCATCTTACGGGGACTACAGGTAAGTTAAGGCACTTTTGTTATGACTTATAACATTATAAAGGTTAAACAAGAATCGCGATTGGCACATTACCTAGTCAAGAAATGGATGCAATGGATACAATGGGTGTATCATTGGCCAAGGCGTGAAGTTATCAGAGTCCTGTTGACTTCCGGGGTTTCCCCTATTATTTCTCTTAGGCACTTGGGCATATGGTATCAAGTTCAAGCGTTAACTAATATCAAACTACAGCGTCGGCTGTCAACGCACAGATGCAAGCAGCAATTATCAAAGCAGTTTCCGAACAGCCACAACCGCCCGCAGCTACCTGCAGCACTGGAAACTGTACATGGCCTCCTATCACCACACTTGGGGTCTGCGCCGACTGTACAGATGTTACGCCACAAGTCAATATAAGTTGCCCCGGCCCCACGGAAGCAAATCATGGGCAGTATCAATGTGACTACGGCATGCCGTCGGGACGTAATATATCTAGCTTTATGTTCCGTGCCGGTGCTTCAGGCGATGTTTTCCCTACGAGGTGGAATTCTTCTGCCCTTTCGCTTGGCAATAATCCCGGGGATGCAGGCTCAGATGCGCTCTTGGCCTACGTAGAAGCTGTGCAACTCAAAGCAGCATTTGATTATGGTACTGACGACATGTCATCGATACTTCGGCAGCCAACTGCTTGGACGTGTACCTTCGCCCTTTGCGCTAAGACTTACGACAGTCTAAGCATGACGAATGGAGAAATTAGCACCTCGACACCAACCGAAAACCTTATGGTTCTCACCGGCAATATTACCAATGGAACTACACCTGTAGGGGGAGGACTTTCTGGCTTGTCTTTTTACCAAGGGCTGAGGGCCAACTCCAGCTCGTCTTCGGAAGATACGTACCGTATCAACCAAGCAGATTATGCGAATTTGGCAAATTACCTCAGCGAGCTTTTTTCTACAGGTTGGGGCGAAAGAGGGTTTGGGGCGTCGAATCGCGTACAGCAGTCAACTGCACCGAACCTGGGATGGGGGCTCTCAGAAGCCGATGACCTTGCGCAGACGGTCCGAAGCATTGCTGAAGGTATGACGGAGATTATGCGAAACAGCCGCAACAGCACGCCTATAGCAGGAGAGGCGCTCCGTACTCAGGTCTACATCGAAGTCCAGTGGGGATGGGTTGCATTACCTATTACCCTCATCGTACTAAGCCTCTTCCTCCTCGTGGTCATGGTTGTAAGGACTCATAGGAGCGACTTACCCGTCTGGAAGAGCTCTAGCATAGCCCTCCTTTCTCACGAAGTGAATGGCTGGACTCCTGGGAGTGGAGTCATGCGAGAGACCTCCACACTGAATAAGGAGGCAAGAGATATATCGGTCAGGCTGCTGAGCGACTCACAGGACATGAGGTTCGTCAAGAGTTAAGGAATATAAGAAGATTATGATCGGGATGACGAATGTATGAAATGGATATTAAATATAAATCAGAATTATGAGTATAAACGGTTATTTATTAGCCTCGTCTTTAGGTAATTTTCTAATGGGAGTATTCTGACCTAATAGTTGATGAAATTGTGATAAGAAAACTAACGATGGATTTTGAAGGCCTAGAGTGGTCTTTTGATCCTGAACCGAAAGTGATCAGCCGATCAGGGGTTTCTTTAGATCTGCTGTGTATAGGAGGTACTTACCCGAGTATACTGGGCGATGTAGCGCATTTGTAGCTCAGCCTCTATTTACTGCCGACGGCATATACATTAGATGCAAATGTAGGAGATATTAAAGACGTTATAGTGAATGGCGTGTCCAAGAAGCGCGATGGGAAGCTCGTCATCAAGCATTCAATAGGATACGGACGGGATTAACCAGGCGAAAGTTCAATTGTAATAAAAAATAAATATAAATCCAAAGCATGTTGATTATTATGATAAATTTAGCTGCCAATTTACAAATGATTATTTGGCAAGTCTTATATTACAACGCCAAGTGGTCATAAGCAACAAGGGGCATATCATCACGGGCGTAAGAGGACTTCTAGTAAAGAGCAACCAAGTTCGGGTGGTGTATAATTCTATCGAAATAAATGTACTAAAATGAATGTGAACATAGTCGTACGTATGTTACAAGTCTAGAGCGCGCCTGAAGAACGCGAAATCATGGAATTTGGTATCTCTTCTCGCCAAAGTCCGTCCATCAAACCATCAGAATCTTAGTTAAATTATGCCGAGGTCGAAGCAGGCGGGGCTGATGTGCCGCTGGGGATTCCGCTCGGCACGCCGCTCGGAGGAGGACCTCCAGGGCCGCCGGCACCGGAATCGGGGTTTGCGACACCGCCTTCCTTGTAGTAGAAAGCAGCCGGAGTCACCGACTGAGATGAGGTGGCATTGATACCGAAAGCGACCCAGGCGAAGAGACCATCAGTGATGCTGTCGCCGAGAAGCGTGTATTCAAAGAACGGGTCAACACCTTCGGTTGCCGTCTCCTGGCTTAGAATACCGTCTTCGGCATTCGTGGTCAGCTCTTGGGAGTTGGTAGAGTACGGCGCGGTAAGCTCGACGGAAGAAATCAGATCTTGGTCGAAGAAAGCTTGACCGACGTGGCTGGCGCTCACGTTGTTACCAAGGGTCGAGTTGCCCAAGAGCACGGCATTCTGGTGAATCATGATGTGGATGTGAGTGGCGCGGCCCGTATAGTGCCCGGGGAATATGGACTCGAACTGAGCGACGCCGTCGGAATCAGTCTTTTGGATACCGCGGAGCCAGGTATTGTTAATGTTAGTCTCGTCTGAAGAGTCTCCGTTACCGCTTGCGACGATACCGCCGTATACGCCGGTAGCATTGCAATGCCACATCTCTACATAGACGTCGGTAACGGGCTCGCAGGTGTTGACGTCGATTACTTGATAGTCGAGGATGGTATCAACTCCAGCCTGGTCCTCGATGATATTTTGTCGGACATACTCGCCACCGACGTCTTAATCCGGCATTAGCAATTATCACTCGTTGGTACGATCTAGGGCACTTACAGTAGGGACCCTGAGTGACTTCAGGGGTTAAGAGGCAGGAATTATACCCGGCGAAAAGGGTGGCGGCGCTGGTGGAGGGCGTGTAGCCAAGGTCGGTAGAATTGTGGCTAGTAGCCAAGATAGAGTCGAGGTCGCGTTTCTTCAAGCCCCCTATAGGAAGAAGTCAGCATTTGCAGGTCATAATAGGCGCGCAAGACCTTCACATACTCTTAGCCCGAGCTTTTTGGAGCATGGCAGCTCGGCGCTGGACGTTACGATTTGCGACGCCGCGTGCTTTCAGCTGAGAAGCGCAGTGGTCTAAGCTGGTGCGCTTAACGGAGCCGAGAAATTCGCGACGCTCTTTAACTTCTTCGGAGATGTCGTGGCCGGGATGAGCAACAGCAGAGCCGGCTAGCAAGGCTAAGCCAGAGATGATGGATGTAGAGAATCTCATTTTCGCTGGTCAATAAAAAACAATTTTGATATAAATACTAGTAAACGAAGGGAGTATGACTGATAGTCTTTTGATATAAGAGAGCGATGAATCTTGGTGCTCGTATTGTGTTAAATAGACCCGGCCATCGTCGCTCACTTATACTGCTTCACTTCTACTCCATGATGATATCCCATTCTTCTCTTGGCGTTTCTCAAACAACCTGTGGGTCAAGATTCATCATCGTGAGATCTTGGCAGCTGAGGATTACGTATGTATTAGAGATGTTATTATTGGTTGCTTCATGGGGCGCAAGGGTGAATATCATATAGATTTGATCAAGTCTATCCGACACGGCTATGTAGTGGGTTACACTGTTCCCAAAACGGACCTCGTCCGTGATGAGCCCGGCATTCGATATCCTGCAACCACAGGGCTAACAACTAGACCAGGGGTTATCCCGAAGTTCTTACAACAACTGCCGCCAGGTTTCTACCAATGATAATTATTGTATAACAAAGTCGGTCGTAGGAAATAATCCACTTTCTATCTTAAGACCAAAAGCCCGGTAGAAGCTGCGTAAGCCGATCTCAAAGCCTTTTAAAACCCACTTTCATATACTAGCCACTGACTTCTACTCTGGCTTCCAGGGCTTCTCGTGCAAAATATGGGGGGATGTGGGGCATAGACGCGCGTAAGCACCATCTTACCAGGACAATGTTGTCGCGTCAATCAACCTCTCCCTCTTAGATTCTTAGACGTCGAATGTTACATACGCTCCCAACTACTCATTTCCCTACCGAGTGGCGTATAAGATGGGGTACTTATTACTTCATCACGACATTGAGTCAATAGTTATAAAGCGCTATACTAGAATAATCATTAATAAAGTACAATAGCATAAGTCGTGGCATCATAATAACCACATCTGCAAATTGAAAAGAAAACCTCATTAATAGCATGCAGATCACCTTTACAGCAAGGGTATATAAGGTAGCTATCCATTTAAAAGGGGGTATCCTTCTCCTTTTCTTGCTTGCTTTAGCTTCTTACGTTACTCGTGAAGGGATACCATAGTACTTGTATAATTGATCTTTAGACATCGTACTATAGAGATAGGTGTTTTTAACTGGTATCTAAAGGTTGTATAAAGATAATATGATACACTAAGGGGGATCGACATATTCGTTCATCTTTTAATATCAAATAACTATACTTCATGCCTTATTACTTACCGATGCAACCAAGACTTCAACTTTACTCCGTTGATCTATTATTATATCGCAGTCATTCCTTAAGCATGATGCGTGGTCGTTGCCATCCGGGGAAACGAAGACGAAAGCTGGGTAAATACTAAGGCCTAGTCCATACAAACTAAATTCGAGGGACTTTAGAGCTAGTTCTCAAGCTACTACTAAAGCAGTAGTTCGTAGAAAAAAGGGGTTTCGTAAACCTTCATGTCGCTATCCACATGCCAACGTTAGAAGAACAACACATTTATAATCATTTTAAGGATACCTACACGCTCCATGACGCCTTCTCAAGGTACCCCAGTTATGTACCTGACCTATTTGACAGTATGTCTGATTACAGAGCTAGATTGTAAAAGTAAACCAATAAATATAGACACGTAGTATGTCGCAAGGTGGAACCAAACAGCATGGAGACAATTTTGTCGTTCCGCGAGGAACTATAGCCTAGCTACGGCAATCTACTGTCTAGTTGTACACACTGGATATATCTTCTGTTACAGATGCCTCATCTAGAATCTTAAGAGCAGACTGCTATTTAGTAAAATACAGATGCATCCTTACAGCCTATTGACAAAAGAGCTGTTTATCATGTAGCCTCTCTTACAGATATGTATTATCTTGTATTAGCATAGGCAAACCCAAGGTGCAATTCAGGTACCTAAGACGTTGGATTACAACTTCACTCCGCGTCGCCTACTAATCTCTATATAATTGCGTAGGTTAAGGAGCGGGCACTTAAATAAAGAATTCTAGCCAGTCAATTATTTTGTGGTTGCCATATCTTAATTCATTTCATTAAATACCGCCAGATATACCTTTTCATGGCTGTCCATACACAGAGTGAATGTCAGGATAGATAGTATTGGACCTGTAATACCTGGTTTCTACCCTCTTGTGAGGGCGCTGAGCGCCCTTTATATAGGAGATAGACCCCCATAGCTACCCACTTATACCCCGACAAATACTTAGGTAGTTAGGAGATACTCGGATATTTTTGCCTCGTAGAACGACCTTATATTCTGGACATCTTAACGTCATGTTCGATTTCATACTTAGTCCTTTCAAAGCTCTTTAGTAATCTATAAACGTAAAAAATTTGCCTTGGTCCAGCTTAGTCCTAGCCCTCTTCGGTTACATTTGTCCCGATGGAATATTATGTCCGGTGGATACCAGGGTTGTTCGTTGTGCCGCCAGGTGAGGAATTCTGCCGAGGTTGCCGCTCCGCTCGATAGGTCAGGGTAGTCGTACTCCGTTGATGTGATATTTTCCTTATTGGGATTGAGGAAGAATGGACCTAGTGTTCCCGGGTATTAGGGAATTTGATTCTACACGACAGGATTTGTGCGATCTTTGAACGCGTGCGCCGTAACGATACCGCCCCCGGTTTAATTGCTACTACATGGCTTTAGACATAAGTATAAGTGCTGGGTAGGATGTAGGGATTCGAGTATATATGAGTATGCGAAGGGTTGCATATTATGAACATCAATATGCGCCTCGGATAGATCTCTTGGCTCTCTTCAGCGTCTTAGTTGATACACCAGTCACGATGTTAGGCGCATCCGCTTTTCTAGCCTTAGCATGCCTCAGCGAGGGTGCTCTCGCCGCGTTCGGACTTACTACTACAAGTGACAGATACAAGGTTTGAAAATTGTCATTTACGCATCTTAGATTATACAATATCAAGCTAATTATTGCTATACTAGGTTGACACAAATGGCGGATTAGTATTCGAGGTCAATAGGTCCTGACCACTACTCTAGTGATATGACTAGCCAAGCTAAACTATCACAGAGCCAATGGAGATATTACCAGTTTGGTATTCAACGGGGTCGAGTATCAAGGAACCGGAAAGGCATCGGCTATTAATTCAGGCCTCGGGACGTCGCAACTATCCGCAGAGACGATAAGTAACAAGTATATCAAGATTACAGCAAAAGCCAATTCGCTACCCGTAACACAGTACTATATAGCGAAGCCGGATGATCCAACTATCTACATGGCAACATATATCACTGGGGAGGTTGACCCAGGAGAACTCCGATGGCTTGCCCGCCTACGGCAGGAAAATTTGCCTACCGGCGTGCACGGGGACGTCGGCAACACCATCGGTTGTACCGCTTTTGAAGGCAAGGATACGTTTCGATGCCCAAATAAAGAGACTCGCTGCAAGATGTACACGAGCGATCGTTTCATCGATGACCAGATACACGGCGTCTCGGGATCTGTGAGCACCTCGACATAAACTATAACCTATGTAATAAAAAAGCCGACTAACTTCGTTACTGCAGAACGCGGCTGTATGGATGATCATGCCTGGCGTTGCATATGAGACTTCGTCGGGGGGGCCATTCATGCGTGACATCAATAGCCAGACCGTAACCAGCGATCAAGAATTATATTGGTACATGAACAGCGGACATGTTCGAACGGAGCCGTGGCGCTTTGGATTGATGGGACCGTATGCCATGAAGTTTACGTAGGTTCCGAACCCCTTTAACTATCAAAAAAAGAAAAAATCCCATCTTATAACCCTAACAATTTTACAGCAACAAGGCGGACAAGCCTTCTGCTAGCTTAGACACGTCCTTCTTTAGTACTCTCGATATTCAGGGCTACGTACCGGATAACCAGCGTGGTTCCGTCTCCGGTACAGCTTCTGGGGTTCCGAAAGATTTCGAAGCTGTCGTCCACTGGTACAACGACAAATCGCAATATTGGACTAAAGCCGCAAACGGAGCTTTCAAGTCCCCCTTGATGAAGCCAGGCACGTATACCATGAAGCTCTACAAGGGTGAGTACGAGGTAGCCAAAGACACGGTGACTGTTACGGCCGGGAGCGATACGGCCAAGAATATCGCTTCGGCGGAGCCAAATCCCTCGGTCGTGTGGCGTATCGGGAATTTTGACGGACAACCCCTAGAGTTGAAGAACGGAGACAAGATCGAACGGATGCATCCCAGCGATGCTCGCATGGGATCTTGGGGAGGTAATTATACAGTTGGCCAATCCTCCGCGCGCGATTTCCCCATGGCCCTCTTCTCGAAGACCGGCGGCAATGCCAACGTGAACTTCAACCTCGCCGCCAGCCAAGTTCGAGACCTCACGTTGAGGGTGGGAACTACGCTTTCGTTCAAGGGAGGTCGCCCATCTGTAGCTATCGGGAGCTGGACCGGGAAAGACCCTGGTGCTCCGGTAAGTCCATCCAGACCGAGATCGTGCAGTGTTCTTGGCGAAGCTAACATGATATATCTCAGAAATTAATCGATTCTCGCGGGGTTACTCGCGGAGCATATCGCGGATATGGCGAAGTCTACAATTGGACGGTTCCTGCGAGTGCCTTGAAGACTGGGCAGAATACTCTTACGCTTGGTGTATCTGGCTCCGGCGATGCGGACTTCCTCAGTGCAAATTATATCATTGATGCCGTTGAGCTCCAAGGCCCGGCATAAGGTGGTTTAACCATTATCACGAGGCAGACAGCAAACCGGCCATCCACATAGCTATTTTTGTTTATTTTTAATATTGAGAAACCCAAAATGCTGAGTATGTAAAGATGAAAATTTTATCGTATTTTTTATTCTTTCTTCGGTGACGATTTGCGTGTTTTTGTCCTCCGTGATAGAATAGCTGAGTGCCACTGGGACATATAAGGGACCCCCACCATAAGAGCAAATACGCGGTCTCGATGGCGTGCTTTTCTCATCGCAGAACGACCTAGTACCACAGGCTTAGTGCCACTTACAAGTTTATTCAGACAGGAAGCTGACCTTCAATTATATCCTGCGCGAGTATCACTAAAATGGCTGATCCTGAATCTTTTAAAGTTATCATAGCTGGTGGAGGCATTGCCGGCTTGACCTTGGCTCATGCTTTGGAGAAGGCCGGCGTTGACTTTCTTCTGCTCGAAAAAAGAGAAATTGCTCCTCAAACCGGGGCCTCTATCATTATACAATGCCACACTGCGAGGATATTGGAGCAGCTGGGTATTTGGAAAGAAATATGCGCGGCAACGTTTTCGCTCACGGGTCGCCTTCATTTCGATGAACGTGGAAATCTATTTCACAGTTCACCTATTTTCGAGCATGTCGAGAAAGCAACTGGGCGGCCGATCGTGCTTATAGAACGCCGCTTCTGTCTTGATACTCTATATAACGGTCTTAAGGACAAGTCGCGAATTCTCACGAACACCGGCGTAGCGTCATTTTGGGAAGACGAGCACGGCTTAACAGTCTTAACCGACCGCGGGGATAGCATCAGGGGTAGTATTCTCGTAGCAGCCGATGGTGTTCATAGCACAATCCGCGGTCTCTTAGCTAGCGCAGTATCCAATACCGACCCTGAGAGATGCCAATATCTTACCAAAGGTAAGTCAACTTGTTCTCGTAGGGAGGTGTCGCCTTTAACATAATCCTATAAGGGTTCACTTCTGGCTATAGGGCAGTTTTTGGTACGTCGGCAAACGGGACAAGAGATGGTTTGACGAGGCCACTACTACCGGAAGGAATAGTTCACCATGCTTATTACAGGAATATTTCAGGAATCACAGCAGCAGGGGCAAAGGGGCTACTTTTTTGGTTCCTGTTCATAAAGGAAGAAAAATCCTCGACAACGTCCGACTGCCCGCGGTACACAGAGACCGACGCTATAGCAACTATTGAGAAGTATGGAAACCTATCTGCCTGTCCAGGGTACACATTCCGCGACCTATGGGAAGCTAGATCTCACGGAGGAATGGTTTCCATGGAAGAAGGGGTTATTCAGGGGCCTTGGAACAATGGCGGTCGTGTTGTACTTGTTGGAGACTCCATATGCAAGGTAAGACTCGGGCAACTCTTCAATTCTACCCAACTAGTATGTATCAAGTTGACATTTGTTACAGACGACCATCAATTCCGGTTTTGGAGGCAACCTGGCTATTGAAGGGGTCTGCAATCTCGTTAACGGGCTAGTGTCATTGCTGCAAAGAAATCAAACGCCCTCAACCAAAGATATCGTAGCTACCTTTGATAGATACGAGCAAGTACAACGTCCTCGGGCCGATGTTTCTGTAAAGATATCACACTCCACCACGCGATACGAGTCAATGGACTCACTTTGGTTACGATTCTTGCGGTGGCTTTCACCTTGGATCCCTCTAAGCTACCAGGTTAAGAGCTTTCTAAGTTATATGGATCCAGCGCCTATTTTACAATTTCTACCAGATTCCGAACCGGGCAGACCTTGACTCTGGCTAATTTGTTTAAGAGACATGACTAGGAGTTTGAGATATATAACAGACCAAGACTCGAGAGATTAACAAAGCCAACCTACGAGAATCTGCTAGGTTTGGGATGTTAAAGACTTCTTTGCTACAACTTGTTTTCATGAGTTACCGGATGAGCTATAGTTAAGTGAAATAACAAATTGTTATAATCACCAGCTCGGACTCCGGCTCACGTAGCTTTTCTTACCAAGACCCATTCATCCAGTCTAAAAAACATATTGAGCAATTACTTAATCTAACTATCCGATTTAACTACTATAGTACAAGATGAAGTATCCTTAAATGGGCATCAATTCCCATTTAGGATCTCTTGAAGACGGGCTCGTACCGTCTTTCCCTTAACATCTGGATACAACTCCTTGAAATCTAGATATCCCAGATACGATGCGATCTCAGGAGTGTTATCTCCTCGGAGTCCCCACGAATCTATGTACTGATTCAGAATGAGGTTAAACCTGGCAGTTGGATCTCTAGGGTTTTTTTCTAGGGCAGAGCGCGCCGAAGCGATAGCCTTGTGTATCTCGTCTGCGCTCAGCTGGAGTGATGTCATATTAGCTTCACTATTCGTAGGAAGCTTATGGTCCTCAGCTATCTGACTTACATAATTTCTTGTAACCTTTTCTCCGCTGAGCTCCTCCAGCAGGCCCCTTATTTGGATTGGACTGAGTGTTTCGGTATGCGCAAAGACCTTCTTGTTGAGGGTTCTTGGGTCGGCAATGATTTTCGCCACGTACGTCCCGACGTCTGGCAAGTTTGTATAGGCCATGGGTACCGATCCGTCGCCAGGAATTATGTCGAGCACTTTGACACTTACGTGATCTGTTCGGCCTGAAGGTATGGCTGGTACCGACTGGTCGATCCACCACCCAACGTCTATCAAGGTGTACGGCAAATACAAGCGTTGGATAGCTGCCAGGATATCATCTTTCTATGTCCGCGGTCAGTTTCAGGCTAAAGAATAACGCTTAGTATAAAGAAGTACCTCGTCACATATATCCATCACGCCTCGTGGTGCTGGCGTGCTAAAGTTGCATGGCACGAATCTCTTTACGCCAGCTTGTTTCGCCGCCTCGGCCAGAGGTACCTGATCACCCAGGCTAGAGAATACTATACACGATATTATTACATCAATGCCGGTAATCGCTTTAACGAGGTCATCCTTGGGACCGGTCAAGTCCGCAGCTACGATACGAATGCCGCGGCTCTTGAGTTCGTTATTAGCCTCGTTATTGACAGATGTAGGTCGGGCAAGAACAGTGATATCCTAATGATTCTGGTCAGTTAACTGGAAATAATCATTGTATATAAGGGATTCAAACAAATCCCGTCTCGGAAGCTAGCAACCCGTTCAATATTGAGCTTCCCGTTCGACCAGTAGCACCTACGATGCCGACCTTGATTGCTGTAGACATTTTTACTAGGATAAGATGAGAAAAATAAAATAAATATCACGTATCAATATAGTTCCAATATTCTTTTCGATCTTCTCGGTCCTTTATATTCCCATACAACCTCGACTTGGAGTTTTCAGGTCATTACTAATTGATGTCTTGGTTGTGTGTTAAGACGATGGAACTATCGTATGCCAACCCCTTAATTAATAAGCAACACGAGAAACCTCAGGAGGAGCATTTGTCAGCAAGACAATGTAGGTTAGGTGACAGGCAGTGTATTTCCAATCGAAAAAAGTTATGAATGACAGAATAACTCCCATATCTCCAACCATAAGACGCTAAATGAATGAGGGAGCGGTAGTTGTCAAAAGATCCCTGTCGAGTTCAAAAGCGATTCCTCCTGGACCCATATCATCGATTCATCAGCGACAAGGTCAGATAATCATGTATTCTGAGTGCCTCGTGATAAATAGCATGGATCAAGTGTTAGCAAATCCCATGGATTATCTATGAAAAGGTCAACATCTCTATCGTGAATAGTAATGATCATTGCAAGAAGAGAAATACTTACCTAAGAAATATACTATAGAGCAGCCAAGCTGTCCCCGTGAGGAATTCGTAATATCCAACTAGTAAGTCTAATACATAGCATAGCCCTACGCGAATGAACAGTCAGTAATAAATAAGACCCAAAATAGAACGTACGTAATAAATCAACTTACTCCGGAGGCGCAGATCGTTTGGCCTGTAATCCAACCACCATCCTTGCCGGCCAAACTTGCAACTATATTTGCAACTTCGGAAACTGTTCCTATTCGATTTTCGACCGCCGTCTGAGTCCTCTGGAGTTCCACGAGATCTTTCGGGATGTTGTCTAGCATGTCGCTCTGGACGGGTCCTGGATTTACGCAGTTGACCGTTGTTCCATTGCCACCTAACTCGTGGGCCCATGTCCGAGTTAAACCTTCCAGTGCCGCCTTCGAAGATCCGTATAGGCAAAATTTCTTGAAGCCGCCTCTCGAGGCAACGGAACCGATGTTGATAATACGTCCGTGGCTATTCAGGTAAGGTAGAACAGCCTGAGTCAAGAGCAATGGACCGCGCACGTTCAGGTTGTAGACGGCGTTATAATCGTCAACGGTCAGCTCCGCTAGGGTGTTCGCATTTTCCACGCCGGCATTATTAACGAGTATGTCGATCTTGAGATTTCGTTCGCTCCATACGAGAAGGTCGCTGATAAGAATTTCGGGGCCTTCAAGGGTACTAAGGTCGACTCGACAAGCATGAGTGCGAGGCTTGTGCGGAAAAGATTCGATAGTTCGGCAAATTTCCTTGACGAGGTCTTCGCTGCTTTTAGACACGTAGGTCAAAATCACCTTAACTCCAAGTTAGTCAATCTATATTCTTTTAATGAAACATTAGGCACTTATAAGAAGGTCATACTGTTGCTCCTCGGCGCGCGAGCTCCAATGCGATTCCTTTCCCGATACCCCTAGATGCTCCGGTCACGATAGCAACCTTTTTAGAGAGAGGGAGACTAAATTCCGACATTTCAGAGACTCTGGATAGGCAAATATACTTCTAGGTTAGTTTAGACTGTCGAGAGAAGGACTTTCGTTCTACTAAAGTCAATTTAGGCTTGCCCCCTTTTTAAATATACGCTTTGGAAAAGATTGCCGTCATATTCCGATTCGGCTTTGATGCACTAAACGCCGATCGAGTTCCAATATCCGAACCAAGTTTATTGTCACCGATATCCATCGTTCTCATGATCCAGAAGTTTCGTAAACTTCTAGGTTAAAAGGTCGTAGTTGAGCTTATCTCCGCGTGGCCAAGTAACACACTCAACTCAATCCCTAGGTAGCATTATATGACGTTGTGCATTACGATCGTATAGCAAGACTAACATGAGAGAATTGATAACCATGAAAGAAAGGAGTAAGGAAAATAAACATATCGCGGCACAGCATTGATTATCCCAATAGGGTCTCTGGATTAACTAAGAGAAATTAAATATATACAAGCCACATCTACACACACATATATACATATTACTCATTATGCCGGTCTTAAATCATCTATATATCCAAGCATATCCCGTTTCTCGTCACATACGCGTGCAAACTCGAGCAGTAGTCTCCAAACATAAAGCAGCATATCTTCCCTCCTGAGAACCTTTGAGCCCCAAGCCCTACCCTCCTCGGAAATGAAGCGCGCGGAGACATCACCTTTCCTATCCCGAGTAAAATAATCGAGTATGGCATATAGATCCTGAAACGTATTATCCATAGGAGCAAAATGCAGCCACGGAACCAGGCGGTCGTCGTGCCACTCTGCGTATATGGTAGCCTTGAGCGGGAGGGATGTCGACAGCAGAAACCCTCTAAATCTCGCGCTGAAACTGTTCCCGTCGACGTCGGGCATGAACTTGTACTTGTACTGCTCCTTCATGGGCATGCTCTGCACTTCGGAAAAGTAAGGCCGGACGTAGGTGCAATTAGAATCCTCCGGGAAGCAGAGGAGATTGACAAACCCAGCGTTGGAGAACTCGTGCAACCAAGAACCAACGGCTCCCTCGCGCCGTCGCGGGAAGTCGTACTTTTGCATCGGCGGCATCTCGAAGGTCATGGCGCGGGAGCTATGCTCCTCTATTCCCGACACGGTTGTCCCGTTCAGCATTTCTATAAGTCGATGCCGCTGGAAATGAAACCAGTTCTCTTTTTTATTTCGGCCCCCCGACGCGACACCCCGCCACACGACGCCGTTAGTCTTCTTCCACCAGGACGGCCCGTGAGTATCTCCGCCGGAATAGAAAGGGTCGTTTGTCAAGTACATGGCGCCGGGGATAAGTATCTCGTTATTTACAGGTAGCTTGCATCCGCCGAACAATGGGATAAGCTCTTTGCTCGTTGACATCGTCAGGGGCTCGACGAATGTGCCGTGCATACCACGGAGGTGGGGCTGGACGCAGGGATCTGTAGCGGCGGTAAAGTTACGTATATATCCTTTGTACGAGTACTCAGGTTCCCAGTCTTCTGGGAACACAGGCGGCTCCTCCAAATTTTGAATTGGTGTCACATTACGTGATGGAGAATCGGGAGCGCAAGCCACTCGTGTAAGGTCCCAATAACTTCCTCCAAGCCAATTCGGATTATAAGGAGAAGCACCGTCGGCTTTAGCATCAACTTCAGCAAGTCCGCTATATTTCGTCACCACCTCGTCGAGGGACTTTGCCGAGCGGCTTGCCTGCTCTTTCTCCATTAGACTCGCCATATCTTCCCAAGGAACGATCAGCCGAGATTCGTCCATATAATTAATAGGCATATCGACGTCCGGTAACCACGACGCAGCCTCGGCCACCAAGCCAGTCCATAACTGCAACCAAGGAACTTTGCCCTGTGTGTTGCCTACACCGCTGGCGACGCCTCCGCGAACGCGTACGACATAATCCCAGGACGCGGCTCGTTCGGCAGTCGTCCGGGGGTCGAGGCCCCAGAACGGCGCAATGTCAGCATATATCCTGTCGAAGAAAGACTCGACGATTATCGCCTCGTGTTCCGTCGCATACTGGAACCAAGCATCAAACCCCGGAGGAGGATGTCGCCCTCGTCGCTCGCGATAGCGGGCTGCAGCCGCGGGAAGATCGAAGCTTCGCTGCTTCAGCAAGTTCTCGTGGAAAGTGTGCGCGTCGCTGATAAGGTGATCGATGGGATGGTCCGCTGTGCGATTCCAAAAGTATTCGAAGTAATGGGATCCAGTATTACGGAGAAAACCCTCGGGACGGCGGAACAGGAAGATGCCGGACAAGGTTATAGAGACGATAAAGGCGACGGCAGCATAGCGAAGTATAGATTGCCACCTTAGAGAACAGATGCGACTGTCTGGGAGGCTAGCTAGCCTGTCGCGAATATTATGGGCGCTTAACATCGAAACTTGACGATATGGGAGAAGGGGGGTTTTTTTTTTCTTTTTTTTTCTCTTTCAGTTTTTTATCTTTTACTATCTCGACTAATTAATCAAAATAGGTATAGACCTAGCAGACTTCATGATGATGACTGCAGATCGAAGCGAGGCGAAAACAATGTACAAAGATCGCTACGAGTAAAAAAAGAATGGAATGAATTATTTCATATGAGTGAATCAAGAGGCACCAAAAAAAAAAGAATCTCAAAGTTCTCATCAACGCGATTCCTCGATGCCACCATGCCACCACCACCCCCTAACCTAGTCGTAGTACTTATGCCTAACCCATCAAGCCAAATTTCACGCCGCTTGCTATTGTAACTATACTAATGATGATGATGTTAGGTAGTTTCGAAGCAAGCACCAATCGAACGGGAGCGTTGTAGTCTTGGCTGATTCCTTTACCCCAACTTCATGATAAAGAGAACATGTACTCACTACATCTCACTACATACACTCGACGAACTCAAAGCTGCCGATCGTCGATCAGATGGCAAGGAACTATTAGGTACTCGGTACAAAACCATTGGAATCGGGCGAAGCGAGAGGGATGGGAACCATGTTGATGTAACCTATTTTGGGATTAGTCAGTCGCCATATCCGCAGGCTTCTCTCATACATTCCTAGCTGCCTTGTCTGTTCAGCCAGTTGTATCTTACCATTTACCTATTTGCTCTCCACTCTCTAGTCTAATCGTGATGGCGGAACAGGGGTCTTCGGGAAGAACCCCCCAGCCCCTTCATTCAAACGTACTAAGATACCTACTCGCAAATTAGGTCTTAGAAAGAAGTAATTCGTATATCATAGCGAATTACCTATGTATTTATGATCATGTGGCATCATAAAGAACAAAGTATGACGGGACGCATAGTTATAAGGTACTTGGTTCATAATCAAACTTATTAGGCATTCAAAGTACTCATTTCCTCAGTATATTACATAGTTGTGGTATGTTTGTTTTAAGTTTTAAGCCTCGTATAATAGGGTTCGCTCAAGACTGTCGTGAATATTATTGGTAATAATCTGCTAGGATCTTGATGAGTTCGTCTGAACTCTCAACCCAAGGCCTAGTTTACGGATAACAAAAAACAACTTGGTCAGCGAAGCTATTAGATATATATATTGGAATCTTAGCTATTAGACAGCCAACTAAATTAAATATCAAGGTCAAGCCAAGCTAAAGGCCAAAATGTTAAGTCCTTACGCCTGTGATGCCCCTTTTGTTCCGTAAAAATTCGGTCTCTTTGTCCTTTCGCCATTGACAACTTTCCGCAAATTCACATGACCTACACTTATAAGTCTCTTCGATAGAAACACCCTCGGCGTCCCTCTCGCCGCGCCACCACTCGAGGTTCCGTCCGAGGTACCCTTCTAAAGCCTCGGGATCGTTAGGAAACGAATTATTACCAAGAATGCGACCATCCTCCCTGTGGCGATACTGGACAGCGAGAAGTTCGCCGATGGTGGTGGCGCCCTGCGGAAAGGTTTCGCGTAGTTCGGACTGTAATAGCGGAAGTATCTGCGTAATGGATCGATATTTGATTAGATCTTGAGGAAGCTGGTTTGAAGACGGATCCGACCAATCGGTATTACACTCGCTACGCGTAGAATGAGACGATGAAGCACCCCCAACATCCGAATCCGCGTCGTAAAATATCTCATCGTGTAAGTCACCTACCTGAGCCATGAAAGCATCAGAAAATAAGGCATCAGCTGTAAGGCCATATCGATCCAAAATAGCAGTAAAATCTACGACACCAGAGGCCATCTCGCCCAAAAGTCGATGATACAAGAATAACTGGACCCTGGCGGGCCTGAGGGCGGCGCCGGTAGGCAGTCTATCCGAACCTCTTGTTTTGACATCAGTCAAGTAAAACTTTTTACGAGGCGGTTCCAAAAAATCTGTCATGGACGTCTGCTGTTTTTGGTGGCTTGCGGTGAAGCCCTTGGATGATTCGGATTGGCTGAGCTCTTGCTCAAAAGCGGCGTTTGGACTATCATGGCTCACTTCGTCTATGATGCCGTTTACGACTTGACCTTCGATGATCCCCCACACTTCAAGCTCTCTGGTCATGCCGATATCCCGGAGTGCGCGGAGGCCTTGGATGACGTTCCATATTCGTAGTGCAAACGCCTCTTCTTTGGTGGTAATGCTGACTTGGACCGTGGTATGTACCTGGTCTTCCAAGGTTTGATGGACACGAGTGCCACCCCGCATCGCCGCCGTTCTCGTCTTCCTCCCTCCAGGTAAAAGGGTAAGCGTGTACCAGTACTGTAGCTCGCACCAAGCACCAGAAGAGAAGTCGGAGACCGTGAGCGGCTTTTTGGGAAAAGAACGGAAACGCTGCAGGGGAGAAGGGACATCTTTCGAAGGCTCGGTGGATTCTAATTTGGACGTTGTATTAGATTTAGGATCGGATATGATACGACTCACTAAGCGCTAGTAGTTAGTTAGACGTGCCATGTACTAAATATGAATATATATATATATATGTTGCTTAGAGAACTCACGATCTGGGTATTGGACGCCACCTAATGGCAAAGGTGGTGCTACATATGAATTCGAGTTGAGAGATTCGTGAGCAGCCGTAGGTTCTTCGATTTTAATGGGAAGAGTACCGTTGGAGCGAGTATACAAACTTGGCACATGGCGCTTATCATCTTGGGTAGGCAGCACGGGCGGGATAGACAAGCTACTAGCAGTCGTCGCAGTAGTGCTGGTGGGTGAGGCGATGGGAGAAACGATAGGTGAGACGAGTTGCGTAGATTTGGGAGCGGTAGTTATAGTGTTGTTAAGCAATGGTGTATTATTCCCTAAGTCCTTTAAGAGCTTATTTACAATATCTTCCTCTCCTATTGAAAAGTCAGATCCGTAGTCACTCTCGCCGTCGTCCAAGGTGGGGGCAGCTGAGGGAGCCATGGATATCAGCTATTCGGCCAGCAGACCATCACGCTGTATTATACGTTAAAGTAAAGATATATAAGCTATCAGCTAGCGCAGTTATAATATAGACAGTAGAAGTCGAGTCATGATCGACTCAAATTCTTCTAGGATGTTGACGACATTTAGAGTCAACAATGCATTGATGATTTGATTACTTTGGTACCTAGGTAGATGTAGTATCTAGATGCAGTACCTAAAGTGGTGGGGGATTAGGTACATTCTCCTCTCGACGCGCTAAAGCAGCCTAGTCAGTTGCGCAGTCGCGTCATCACATGGCCACTTAGATGCATTGTAAGCAGGGTTACATGTAGGCAGCCGCTGGACGATAGCCTTTAGGTACCTACCTCAGGTACAGGCAGAAAGAAAAAAAAAGGGGGGGTTAGGAACAGCAGTAAGTAACTCTCGAGTACTACAACTCGTTTAGATTTCAACATCGAAATTTAATCCAACTGATTTTCAACTCACTTATTTTTTGGAATAGTATATTACGTTGATGCCTAGTGATTACATCGCCACAAACTACCTAACACATCCACATGCACATCGAGCGAGCCATGCCAGACTCTCAAACAGAACAGAACAGATTTAAGCATTAACAGAGCTAAGCATTTAGGCAGCAAGATGATACAAAGCAAATGAAATCTCTCCTTCGCGTTCAGATGCAACAGCCCTAGCTAATCAACAGTTTCGTTTCATTGAGAGCGTTTTGCAGTTGGTTGTCTTCAATTCGCTCTTTTTATTTTTCATATTTTTTTTTCAATCGTCAACCGGGTTGGCCTAGGTACCTAGATAAATACCTATCTATGTCCACTTAAACACGCCAATTCGATAGTAACGGGCTCAACCTTGACAATAAGGTTGCAACCCATCTAATAAACAATGGACATTATTCACCGTGGTCGTATGTTCCAATTAGGCCTAGATGGAAACCCAGTTACCAAATCTCACTCTGGCGGGGCAGCAAGAAGCTTTGAAAATTTACCACCAGAAATACATCTCTTGATCAGCCGACATCTCACGTATCCCGACGCCTTATCTCTAAAGCATGTCAGTAGATATTTCTACTGCCTAGTTGATACCGGGCTTAAGCTCAAGGTGGACTGGCTGATCGAGCGTCGGAGCTTGCACTTGGAGTGTCCAAACGATCGTCGCTGCGACCTGGGAAGCGACTTGAAGTTCTGCAGAGGTAGCGTCAGGTAAGGATTGTGCGGCGTGCTTAGAGACGAATATTCCGAGGCGGTAGCCTCGTATTGTCCTAGGTGAATAACGGCGTTGAGAAAGTGGCGTTACTAAATATTGATTTCAGGTTACTCATGCAGCGGCGCCGCGAACACGCAGAATGTGAATCCCGTCCCGGTTTGGGGTGTCTCGTATATGGGACGGCAAAATGTGCACATCGGCGCCAGCTGAAATGGCGCATCAAGCGATGGCTCCGCTCCCGTCTTACTATCGAACTCTGGTGGTGTCTGGTGCCCCTGGTTCCCGTTCTTTTAGGATGTCTATGGGTAGCAGAATTCGCAAGATGGCACGCCGAAGAATGAATTGTATTTAGCGGGTTGGACATTATGATACCGAAATGACTATTAAGCTATATTATACAATTTGAAAGTCTTGAGAGGTAAAGAGCTGAAACGAACTAATATATATTGCCCTGTTCGTACTCTACACCAGACTGAGGCTACATCTCTATCTTAATATATGTTACTTGTCCTCGTGAAGATCTTAGAGAGATTCTAGATCGATTAATGAATTTTCGACGGCCCATTATACGAGGCTACTCAAGTTGACTCGAAGTCTTCATATCACCCACGTTCATGAATAGGGGGAGCATTGCACCGTACAAATAGACAGTAAATGTATTATTCCGCACATGGCATGTTTTCCAACCTATAATTTTAGATACAATCTTAACGACGTTCCCACTCAACCCTGAGATTTATACCTGAACCGATACATATACCTTTATCATTTATTTAGTTTATATAGGTAACTACATACAATAACTTATTTTTTTATTCCTAATTAGTTATACTGTTATTATACTGCTTGTACTTTTACGACCCTCACCTCCCACTCCATCATGTCTTCAACGAGGCACTGGTTAGACAAGGTCTACCTTGTGTATTTCCTTATCCATCTACCCGTCTTATTCTGTAAGTATATGATAAAATATTTTTTTTACTTGTTTCTGTAAGATATGTTTGAATGAAAATCGAGGCTTTCCAAATGAATATTATTATTTCTGGCAACATGACAGCTAGATACCATATATCCCCCCAGCTTATGATTCTCTCATCTAACATCCGCAGGTGTTGACCTCGTACCCCTCTACCCAACATCTCTCTGGGTACCACCCTCGTCACCATTTCACTTTCTATACGAGTTGCGGGTCTATTATATAAATACGTACAATGATCAGTTCTTCGCACCGCCACCGGCAACCATCCCGAGCTTCTTCCCGCTATTCGCTTTCCTAGAGCTCGTCTTCCATCTACCGGTGTCGCTATGGGCAGTCCGTGCGTTCTTTAGCGGCGGACTGAACGGTAATGCCGAATTGCTGCTCCTTGTATACGGAATCGAGACAGCATTGACTACCGCGACCTGCATGTACGAGGCATTCCTCTGGGACCCAGCCGTGGTAACCGCTGAGCAGAAGGTGGTACTACTAGGTGGCCTATACGGAGGGTATCTTGCCGTTGGTAAGTTCGATATTGATCAATTGGATGTGCTTAAGGCATACTAACTGTAGAGTAGCTGTCCTGTTGACTGTCGATATGTATACACGCCTGCTGAAACGTGTCAACTCGCTTGATACTAGGAAGAAAATCCAGTAGCATTTAGTCCAAATTCGAAACGCGAAGATGTTAGTGTCATGGGTGGGCATTGCGGAATAGAGGATATGGGTATTGACGTTATTCCATCAATTGCAGCTACCTTTCCCTTCGTTTGGTATCATTGCCGTAACTATATTTTAATACAACCGGTAGCCCCTAAAGTCATACATAACGACGCGCACAATTCCTCGCCGTCTTCATAATATTTACAAGATTCCATAAATTTCCACGTCGAAGAGCTATGCTAAACGACTTCAATCCATTCTTTTCGAGTAGCCCCATCCATTGCCTACGCCGTTTAGCCCGTAAGCTAAAGGCGTAGCACCACCGAGGCCGCGACCCTTTAGTCGCTTAGGCAAGATGATGCCAAAGAAATAAACGCCGGAAACCAAAACACCGGCGATGAATGATACGAGGGCATAAAATATGGTGCTAGCATAGATGTGCCCACCCATGCCCTGCCACTCGACTTTACCCTCGGTCTTGGGAAGTGCTGGGGTTGGAAACCACCTAACGCTAAAACTTAGGGGTAGAGGATCGCCAATGACCAGCCTCTTGGTAAAGCTGCCATCCATATGGCTAAGTGGACTCGTGCTATATGCGGCGCCGCTATCTAAAACGCCGCTATCGTGAGGATGAATGTGATGCTTTGGTGTGCTGTGCAAGAGGATGTTGAGATGGGTGCTGATATGCAGATGGCTAAGCTGCAAAGTACCGGCCAATGCAAATACGAGCGGTATATATTCTTGCTCATAGGGCTTCTCGCCAACCATCTCGATATGGGCAGGAGGCCGAGCAGGAAGACGACAAGCAAGGGGCGCGTCGCTGTGGATATAGAATTCCAACAGATGAAAAAAAGGGTCGTCTATCATAGGGATCGTACAGTTCATCTCGTCTTCGACGCCGTAACCGAACTCGAGAGACTTGCCGGTCTCGTTGCAGGTTGGAAAAGGGATCCATTGGATTTCGTCCTTGGCATTCTGTATATGTTCGCCGGTCTCTCTGAGGATGTTGGGTCAGCAAGTGTCGGTTGGGTCGCGCACAAATAAACTTACATGCTCCTATTCATGCATTCGACGGCGATCGGTGCGCCATAGTGGTAAGATGGTAAAACACCTTCTTTAAGACTGGCGCTCGCTGTAACTATAGAGACTATAGGGAAGAAAAGCGGTAACATGAACGCGCTTAAGATCATGCGCGCAATTGAAGGCATAATTCAATTTGCCTCGGTATTAATATTTTAACCGTCGAAAGGACATGTCGAGTTTTAGACTAACGGCTGTCTATGCCTATCGAGTGAATATAGAAATCATAGAAATCATAGAAATGAAAGACAAAGGGTTAACTTATGTATTAACCTTAGGTGCGTATGTAGACGACAACCTGGTCAAATTGTTGATTGTGTTGCATTAAAACGAACAATCTACTGATACGGACTGGGAGCTGCTAGGTACAACAAGTTTAATAGTCTTATCGATAGATACCTATCTATCCGTTTACACGCATACACTTTAGGAACTAATGCAGTATCTAAAGTAGTACGTACTCGAAAATATGAAGATGAGGTCTTATACAATGCCCTCTTATACGAAACCATCCTCCTTGTTACTTTTCATCTCATATACTACATACCTACTCATATATTATAGCCACCAATACTTCATCATATCGCAGTTCCACACCTCCTTTTTCACAAACCCGGCTTCTGACAAGTAGCTAGAATCGCTGTCCAACGTAAATCCCATCCCTCACCATTATACTTTTCTTCGAGATGGTTCACGATATGCCTATCTAAAATGCCTTGCGCCTTCTGCTTGCTCTCTTCGCTCCAGTACGTATTGACCATCCAATCCTTCATCATTCTATAACTGTAGAGGTAGTCCTCGGCACTATTCACGCGAACCACGTGAGGCACGGCTTTAACTTGAACATTCCCGAACCCATAGGCTTTCAGCTCCTCCTCTACACCCTCCGGATCCGTCCACTGGAGCTTCCCGTGGATTGCCATGGGCACCGGGTTAGGCATAGGTGCGTCGAACGGCAGCGCCTCGAAACACGACCTCATATCAGGGGTCCATCCCTCGGTGTCTCTGTGCCAGGTGCTAAATGCTAACACGCCTCCTGGTTTAAGAATCCGCATCGTGTCTGGAAGTTTGTTAGAAACAATTATCCCATGTTGTATTTACTAGGAATATACCTGCTAACACAGCCTCCGGCTTTGGGATTACGTGCATAGCAAAATTGAGGGTTACATGAGTGAAAGACTCATCTAGAAAGTCCGAATTCTATTGGAATGGGTTAGGTATCAACCGTTACAGATACAGTCGTGATTGAACAAACCTGAGCATCAACGACAGCCGTCTCAACGTTTGTCCAGCCATACTTGGTAGCACGCCTCTTCAATATATTCACAAGGTTCTCATTGAAGTCGGCACAAACCATCTTGCTCTCCAGCAACAACTTAGAGTCGATGTGGTCTTGCAAGTGCGCCACGATAGGACCGGTTCCACAAGCATTGTCGAGTAGTGTAAAAGGCTTATTTGTCGATTCGTCGAGGCCCGCTTGCGTGAGCAGCAGCCCAGCAGGACCTCTCATGATTCGCTCCGAGCCTGCAATCGTCCGCTCCAAGTCTTCGTCGGCGAGGCCTCCGGCGAAGCTTCCATATAGCTTCTGTAGCTCTTTCTGTTCAACACTCGTCATGATGAGCAACAAGTAGTTAGTGATAAGGAGAATGATATACGCTTTGAATACGAATAAGTAATGTCCTTACAACGACAAGTCTACTTTGCTCTAAGTCATATTCTTTAATGACCGTTCCTCGTGTCTAATTTATAAACGCCAGTAGGCTATGTCTACTAAGACTAAGTCCCCGGAAAGTCTCCGAGTTGGGGCATTGGTAGAAACCTTGAGGGTCAACAGCTAATAGAGATTCCTTATTGGGATCCTATGATTTTATGCGTTTGGGGGTAGGTACATACCATTTATGCTCGAATCAACTCTCATTGTCCCTTATAGCTATTCATGTCGTCTCAGCCTGAATAATATTATACATGACAACCCATTGGTGACAATATGCATTTTTCATTATATTAGTATCACCTACACTTATTAATACGAATGAATACCTAGGGTCATAATCACAACATGGATGATGACTAGGCAGTTAGGGACATATCCAACCTGCCCTATAACTATACATGTTTTGAATCCTCTAGAGGTATAATTAAGAGGTAGTTACCCCATAAAGCCATTGATTTATGGAAAACTTTTCAACGATCCCAATTCTACCAGGTCCATAACAATGCCTCACAACATGCTAGATTTGCCTAGAATGTAATAGATTGCTGATTTTCTCAACTAGGAAACTTGAATCGATCACTTAGAGTTGAGTTATGCGTGCCTCGCGGTATATTTGCCCATCTAGAGAACGCCGCGGAAACATGCTCCGTGGGATCCTGTAGCTACCACCAATGCTGCCTATCCAACTCTCCATGGACTCTGACCGGCGTCGTAATGCTGCTACTAGAATATCTCCGTCTCTTATGATTTGAGTGCACTACCGAAAACAACTCGCTTTGGCCAAACCAGGTCTGACCTTGCTAACATATTGAATGCATAGTATTCGTATACTAGAATGCCGAGACGCCTATTATCACTTTCTTTTAACCCCATTGTATAGAGCCTTACTATTCAAACACCCGGCATATATCAAGCCGCCTAATCTCTCGAGCTTCCAAATTCCGAGTAATACGTCATACTAGGATTGCCCTCTCAATAGAAACCCATACTCCTACTGGCTGTTGGCGATACGACGAAACCCTCCACAGCTCGCTTAATTTCTTTCACGCTCCGTGCAATATCTCTCATGTCTGCACCACCCTCGTTGTTAGTTCGTAAGTTCGTAGACACCCAGTTTTCGCATTCCAGAATTAGGTCATTAATCCAAGGTTCTAACCTCGCCTCTGGGCGACCATTCCTATTTAAATCGCGGATCCATTGACTGACAGCAAACGTAATCCATTCGACGATTCTTACGCGACCAGAGCCCCGGAAGGGTACTTCTTGCGCCTCGAACATCTGTTCGAGGACGCGGACCACCAGGTCGAAGCTCACTCCCAGATTAAGGAAAACGATCACAGGCCAGTTGACATCTGCGGCGATTCTTCTATCCTGTGCATTCTCAAAGGCGTAGCGACAGATATCCGGTAAGAGAGTAGGGACGGGGAATATGAAAGAGTCGTTGGAAGAACGGTGGCAAATGTCTTGAATCTGGCCGACGAGCACTTCGTATGGTTGAGGAGGTGGATCTCCTCCCTGTTCTCCACGTTTGCGGCGCTCTACGTTATATGCTGACCACTGTTCAGCGACGTTCTCGTGAGTTTGCTGAATAAGGCTGTTCCACGTCTGAGCGATGGTGGTGGAGTGTCGGTAGTTGGCAGCGTGGTAAATAAGAAGGCAGAGATCGTAGTAACCGGCTTGATCGGCGTAGCCATTGAAGAGCTAGTTAATAGATGTTAGCGACTCCGAAAACAATTCATAACTTCAAAATAGCACGCATATCCGAGTGTAGAAATATACTTACTTCGGAGAGAGACTGAATTTGGCCATCTAAGGTCTTCTCGATATATGGTTGGCGTTCCGCAGGGATCCTGCTATCCACCCTCAGCCTCTCTAATAGGTCGTCCTGGATGTGAGCCACCTCGAGAAGCTCTGTCACCCTGTGGTTGAGGAGCTGCTGCTCTTGCCGGCTAACGCCAGCGGTCATAACACTGGCGTTGGTCTTCGCTTTGCTTAGGAGGGTAAGACGATCTTTAATAGAAATTGGGAAGTCGGATTGTACAAGTTCGGCTTGGACCTTGGCAGCGTCGAAGTACTGCTTGCGCATGGTGTAAAACCTACAAAGGAGGTCTGCATGCTCGATATCCTTGGTAGCTAGACGGCGGAGGAAGGTCGTGACATGCGGCGAGTCAATGCTAAGAAGGCGATCGGTCCACCCCTGTTGTATATACCAATCATATAGATCAAAATGGAAAACTTCGTCTGACGAGCTGCTGACGACATCATAAGCCTCTGCGCGCTTGGTTGCTATCAGTGTCGGTTTTCCGTCGATCATTTCGGGCTCCCGGCTGGAGGCGGCGTCGAGGTCCTGGAGAACGTGATGAATTAAGCCGTAGCAGACCTTGCGTTGGTCAAAGAACTTTGCCCTGGGGTCGCCGATTGGCTTACCATCGTTAACCCAGGAAAGTGCAGCGTTGCCCCGATCCTTTTCGCTAGCAACGACAAGACAAAGCTGAATAGCCCCGGCGTAGTATCTCAAGCCGACATATTGTTCGATCGCATACTCGAGGTTTGTTTGCGTGAGGCTTTTCGCAACTTTCTGGAACAACCTCAAACTCTCATGAAGAAGTGTACGGGAGGTGTTTGGATTGAGAGACGGTTCTGATGCTCTTTTTAATTGCTCTTGGGCCTTAAATATGACCACATCGTCGGGGCTGCAAAAGCTGCCGCACTTGCGACGTAGCGCATCTGCTACGGTCTCGACATTGGATCCGTTTTCAATATTCCGATTGACAATAGCCTTGACGAGGACCTTGGCGAGCTCCTTTCCATTGTCCTGAGAAAATAGTTGCTCGTACGTAAGATCGCGAAGCTGTTGCCGTGACGTGTCATCAAGACGAGCGAAAATATCCGTAACCCGCTCGTCAAACAGGGTCGTAACGAAAGATATGCCTTCAGTAATGCCCATCATCAACGTCTCCAGAGCACGCATAGCTTGATGCTCGCCCTGGAAGCCAAGTTCCTCCTGCTTGCTTCCAGCTCTGCGCATATCTGCCGGACCCGCGAGGCCCTGGATAAACGACCGGTTCGCATCTAGGAAGCTTCTCAGACCCTCTACGCTCGCCTGAACTTCCTTTAACTTGTCGGTTGAAATGACGCTAGTTATCGCCAGCGCGCCGCTCGCATCGGTCCCCAATCCAACGACTCTCGAGTTCCATAATAATCGGACAAGCCGGCTAAGATACAAAGTTAAGGCTGCGTGCCGAGTCGAAGGCTGTACCATTTCAACCGTCGCTGGCTGTCCATCCTGCTCGGGAAGCCTAGGATTCCCGCCGAAGTTGATATAGACTTGCTTTGCTCGGTCTTGAGTAGTTTGGTCGATGGCGCCACGGGCTATCCCAGGACGCCCATTATCTCCTTGGCGACACGCAACGGCTAATGCGGCCGTGATGGTCTCGACATGGCCATAAGCACTGCGGAACTTGCTCACCTCGGTCTTTACACCTTCGTCCCCTGCTGCAGCCCTAATAGCCGAGGCGAAAATGTCCACCAGTCTTCTGCGACGCACTAGATGTATTCCCGTATTCGTCAAAATAGCAAACTCGCTACCGTTCGGGTCGTCGAATTGGACCGCTAATTCATTCCCAAAGCCTTGAGGTTGGTTAGTCGCAGCGAAAGACTTGGTAACAAGACCGACATCTTCAGCTTTACTACCAATTTCGATCCAGTTGGCATGCTCATAGTACCGCATGTTCTGAGTCTGGCGCCCATGGTTTATCCGCCCGCTGTCCGGGGCCGACATAAACAAAAGATCTGTGTTGGGCTGTTCCGGTTTAGTTACAAAATCAAGAAAGTAGCCCGGAGCAAAGCGGATTCCTCGCCGACTCATCTCGAGAGATTTTGCGTGGATATCGACCTGATCAGCGAGGCCCCCAAACCGGTCGACCCTAGACCTCCGTTGGTCAGTCGGAGGGAATTTGATGGATTGGAGCTGCATGCTCTGAGGCGCCTGGTTCGAAGAACCCAACATATAGGAAGCTGCGCTAGTAGCGCTCATGAAGAGACGGCATCCCGTATTTGTCAGGGCCATAAGGTGAACCTTGAAATCTTCAACGGCAGAGATAGGGCTAATCGACACGATATCGATGCGCTCGTTAAGTAAAGGCGACACAACGCTAAGCACGTGGGCGATATCGCGCAAAAAATCATCCTTGGTCTTTTCGATAACTTTGGTAAGTTTATTCGGCGACTCCATATAATAAGTGCGTACGGTCGACGTGTTAGAAAGGGAGTAGAGAAGATTTCTACTGTCATCCACGACGATATCTACGACGTGCTCATTCGTAACCTTACCCCAAAGAATTTGTGTCGGGTTAGGGACTGCGGCAGTCCATGGGCGATACGTGTGGTTGATCTTCTCCGTCCTGTTGGTAAACCATTTCTCTTCCTGCTGGTACTTGAGCTCATAAATATCGCTAGTCGACTGGCTGGAGAAAAATATGCGGCCGTCTGCAGAACCTGCTATAACGCGCGCCTCCGTACCTTTTAGGGGCAACGACATCTTCGTACCGTAGAGATCAATGCTCTTGGCGCCACCTGGAGCATCTTTGGCCGCGACTCCTAAGAGGAATATCTCTGAGGTCGTAGCTACAACCAATATGTGCGTAATAACCTTGTTGAACACGTCGGGCTTGGGGGCGACGAGTTTCACGGCGGTGATGCTATGCTGGCTGTCTTCGTAGCCAGTAAGCTCCGGGTTTGGATGAGTGTAATCCCAAAGGTAGAGACAATTATCGATCGTCACCCATGCGTGGTTCAGCTCGGCGAACAGCCCCATCATCGTGGATACTTCGGCCCTGTTATACTGCTCGAGAACGTTTTGAGGAATGGGATACATATTTGTCTTCTGGAAAGGTGCCCAGGCGGAGTCGTCCCGAGTGACATCGTAGTCGGAGGATATTTCTGCGGTAGGTGTGTTCTTTAGAACTAAACTTGTTAATAAGGATATAGAAGACATTACTCACGTCTGCAGTAGGAATCAAGCTGTGGATAATCGCCATCTTTAGCTAGAGCATTGTTGATATAGGAAGCAGCCTTAGCTAATGGAGGTTGAGGAGGCATATTTTGAGTTTGCAGTACTGCTGGTATGGTATGGTGATCGGTAGGCTGGGTGGGAGCATTAAGCCCGAGGCCGTGATTTGGAGCGAATCTTGAGAGTTCACCGCTAGGAGCTGAATTATCCCGAAATAATTGGCGGCGAACCGGATCTTGCTGGGCGTTAAAGCGCGATGCAATAGCAGGAGTATTCAAGAAAGCGCCGGGCAATGCATGAGACGGCGTCTGCGGGAAAGCCATGGCGATTATGCGTATGCGTATGTGTATGCGCCTGAATATGATAATCAGGCGCGACAACGAGGAAGGAGGATGGGATTGGTCAATCAGTATTGAAAAAGAGAGAGAGAGGAGAGAGCCAATGCAGGCGGGCAAGGCACCGAGCTGCTATCGGATCATCAATGGCAACGTCGAAGCTTGGTTCCTTCTAGAATGCTAACAGACGAGGGCGCAGGAAGATGAGAGAAGGGAACCACCGATACGCTCCCTCTTTATAAATTCCGTCCTTAAGTCCCTAAGTTCCCAATATTCCCAATCTAAGAGGAGCTTATCTTGGAAAAAAGAAGAGCTATCAGCTATCAGTTATTAGCTGTTAGCTTTGGACGAGACTTAGTTTTTTAAGATGAAATATTAGTATTAGAGAGAGGGAGAAAAAGGCTGTAGTTGGAAATATGTTTAACTTATTTTTTTTCGAAATTCGAAAGCGGGAGCTTTGACGACACGCGCTTCAAGTTTCGTTGCTTTGGTTGCTGAGGTTGTAGCTTTGTCCATTTTTTCCCTAGTCGCGACTTAATCGTTCTAATCCCAATCAAGCTTCAAGCTGGGTTAAATAAGTGGAACTACACGCTGAGTACTGCATACATGTACCATATTTTATGCAGGTATTTAGGTACTCTCACAAGCAAACAGCAGCGTCATTGGCTCAAATCATTGGTTCGTAGAACAATGCCATTTAATAAGACATCAATAAAAATAACCAACCTCTAGGCACCTTGTGTTACCACAACATAAGGGAACTACCTTCTGCTAAGGTTAGATAAATAATCATCTCATGCTGAAAAAATTAAAGGTTAGCACAGGCTGGTAAGCCATTGAATACCCAAATAATGCATATTAATACTGTAGTGACGTATTCATCCCAAGAGAACAACCTTAAACGTAAAAAAAAAATAAGCCATCTTCAAACCCTAAGAGCGAAAAATAGCAATATCAAGTCAAATATGAATTAGATACCTAAGATACGATGCCAACCATATCTTTACCTTTTGAAATACAGGTGGCTCTAATAACAACTCTTTCCATATCTAACCTTATGTATACCAATCCTATAAGCTATAAGCTATTCCTTTTTAGTTCCTAGAGAGCTTTGCTTCGAACCTATTCATTCCTTTTTGGCGTTTCGGGCTGCTTTCTTCAGATAGCGGTCCCGGATATCCATTTCCATTTTCAAGTTGACCCAGATGCAAAGCCAGTGACCAACGCCAAGGGTGTTCTCGATGGCCCAGGCCATAAGCGCATGGCTCCAATGCGGTGTGTAAGTATATGCCACGCTTTGCCAACCACCTAGTCCCACCTTGCCTAGAGCAGCTCGCACAAATTGTTTCTGGCTAGGAATAAGTGCGCTAGCCCGTCGTACCTTGCTCATCGCTGTCGTGACAAGGTAGCTGAGGCAAAGTTGGACGTCGACGTTGCTCGGCTTGAGTTCGGCCGCGAGAGCAGAGGACCAATGCTGTAGGAATGCCTTGCTACCCGAGTAGGTGGCCAAATAAGGGGTTGGGATCCATCCGCCGAAGCTACCCATTGTGAGAATCAAGCCACTCTTACGGGCCTGCATTACCGGAGCGACGAGCTGCGTAACCTTGAGAGTGCCTAGGCAGTTGATAGTGACGATATCTTGAAGCTCCTTCGGTTCGGTGAGCAGGAAAGGAACAGCGGTGTGGTGACTCTGGCCGACATTGTTGATAAGAATGCCTATGTCGAGACCAGTGATCAGGTTAGCGAGACGAGCATAGTCGGCCTCGTCGTCAGCGGAGAAGTCCATGCCGAGTACCTTCGTCTGTACTCCCGCATACTTGGTTTCCAGCTCTTGTGACAGTGCTTCTAACTTGGATAAGGTACGGGACACTAGGACGAGGTTGAAGCCCTTGGCAGCGAGTTGAGCAGCAAATTCTTTTCCTAAGCCATCAGATGCACCCGTCACAACAGCCCAGCTACCCTTCTTTCCATATTTCTTAAGCTAAATCGTGGGGTTCCCAGGTGTTAGATGAAGATACAGCATACACGAGGGAGGAAAATAGTATAAAAAACAGAAACTTACGTTAGTCCCACTAAGGACGAATGTGCTTAAGAGTAAACGGAGAAAGCTCAACGCTTTGAATGTTGTAAAGAGAGCTCCCAGTCCCGCAAAGGTCAACAGCACGCTCTGCGGAATAGAAGCGAGACCATCGCTGATAAAGTCCATATTGGATTCGTGGTACCTTATTTAATATAGATGGAAGGAGTAAAAGTAGGAGGAAAGGTAAGATTTAGGTATCATCGATACTGTGTGGTGTTGTGGTGTGGTACTGTTGGGGTTTTCCGAGTGCGAGTTACAAGTAAAAAAGAGCTGAGGTGCTACGTCAATACCTGATAGGTTAGTGACGGGTCTCGGAGCTTACCTACTGTGTTAGTAGTGGAAGCCACTCAGCACCTAAGGTATGCAACTTTATGTAATCACCTATAAACTTTCATAGCACCTTGACGGCTCTCTAAATATTTATATATATTGAACATTCCCATTTACCAACCAGAATTTTAAGATTCGCCAACGCATCAATCATCATGGATATCCTTAAAGACTATCTTCCGCCCGCTAAAGGCTATCTACCGTACTATATGATGCTGGTATGCGAAATTCGCCCTTTCTAACTAACCCCTTTTTCTTCTCATCGCTTCTAACTAACCAATCGAAACTACAGACTTCCATCCTCGCGATTGGAAATGCCGCTCAGAATTATATAACATTACACTTTTCTCGACGCCTCTACAACGGCCAGTTCGTACCAAACCTTTCCCTATCTCCCAAGTCAGCTACCTTCGATCCGGAAGACTCGACTCGGAAACTTATACCTGCGTCAACAACATCGAATCCCAAAGCCGGGCGCACCCAGGATCAGGTCACCCCCCTCGCTGCCAGATTATTCGGCACCTATACTACCATTTCGGCCATCGTGCGCCTCTACGCTAGTTACAATCTACATCTAGCTCCCGTGTACCAAATCACCCTGTGGACCTACGTTGTTGCACTTGCGCATTTCGGCTCCGAATTCGCTGTCTATAAAACGGCGCACATGGGTCCAATTGCGACAACCTTCTTCTTTGCCACCGTCGGTATCGTATGGATGACGAGCCAATATAACTTCTACGTCGAAGCATGAGCCAAAAGGGATAGGCTTTGCTGAGGGACAGAGAGGCGTAATAGGTATAATATTGTCAATAATATATGTAATCAACGTACACAATCGACAAGTTTGATGTGGGGCGCATTTATAATACCAAGGCCATGAAGTTCTGCCCATTTGTGTTGTCAACTACTAGGCATAAACACCTAATCTATTTCTATATTACCTTCGCCATTCGCTATACGCTCCTCCTATCATTGGAATTTTTTCCGATATAGCTCTCCCGCACAATCCCTCAACTTCGCCGAGGCTTGTTCGGGGGTAATGTCTCGTTGCGGCTCGGCCATCAATTCGTATCCAACTAGGAATTTTCGCACGGTGGCCGACCGTAGTAGAGGTGGGTAAAAATGCATGTGGAACCAGCTGTTTTCGATTTCCTCTTCTGTTCCGTCTAGCGGAGCCTGATGTATACCGGAGCTGTATGGGAAGCTTGTCTCGAACAAGTTGTCGTATCTCCTCGTTACCTCCTGGATCGCATCCGCAAACCTAAACCTCTCTTGTTCGGTCAAGTCTACTAACGCTCGCACATGCCGCTTGGCGATTATCATAACCTCAAATGGCCAGATCGCCCACCACGGACAAACCACCAAGAAGGACTCGTTCTGGTATACGATACGTTCCTGTTTCTCTAATTCCAGCTTGACATAATCCTCCAGCAGGTGTCGCCCTTGGTGCTCAGCTCTATATTTGGTCAACTGAACAATTTCTGCGGCTGGTTCTTCCGGCAGTGTACTGGTTGTCCAGATTTGGCAGTGCGGGTGAGGGTTTGAGCATCCCATTGCAGCGCCCTTATTCTCGAAAATCTGCATATACCGCAACTGCTGCGAGGGCGGCGGCACGAGGGACTCGGGAGGTGCTTCGCGATTTAGGAGATCGAGCTTGGCGGCAACTTGGGAAAGGGGGTTATTCGGCGCAAGGTGAGTAGCATAGATCCTTGTCCACGTCTCGATAATTGGGAGAGTCTCGGCCGCAGGCATGTCGGCGAGGGTGAGGTTGTGCTTGGGTGAAAAGGTAAGGACAAAGCATTTGCCTTTGACACCCTCGGCGCGAAGTAGCAACGAGGCGAGATCTGCTCGGATTAACTAGGCCCAACCATGAGTTAAGAGGCGGTTAGGGGCAAGCTTATTACCATGGCTTGAAGGCTCCGCCTCGTAATCTTGCTGTTGTTCCTTTACGGCACTATAGTCGTTTACAAACACAAAGGTCTGACTATAATCGGGGTTCGCATCGCCTTGCGCGCGTGGGTTTCGAGGACAGAGATAACACTTGACTCTGTTAGCGATTCACATATCTAGTATTACGAGGCGGTATCGCTTGCCTTCGGGTCGTATTCAGGTAGTGTGATGATTCCTGGGGCTTCTTGCTGACCCCTGGCCAAGAACCTAGTGAGCAACTCGTTTCCTCCTTATAAAAGCACAGATATATCACAGCACACTTACTGCCAAGGTCTCTTCGTCCTGTGAGGGGAAACTAAAAGCCACGACCCCCTCAGCGGATTGTAGCGCCGATGGGAGATATCATCGAGGATCTTGTCAGGCATAGCGACTAGAGAAAAGACTAAGGTAGGCTATGAGGATGAGAAGACCCTTATTGCGCAGAAAGTGATGCGATTGATGCGATTGATGCGATTCGAAGCTTGAGCTAACACGATGGAGGAGTATGGGGGAGGGGGGTGGTTTCCTATTAGAAAGAGCAAGTATTTACCTCAAAGAAGAAAGCAAGCAGATATTAAGATGATGTGAGGATGCGAAGATGTAAGGGAACGGATAGCTGCGGTGTATATTGCATTGTACCTGATTATCAGTCCACATGGCATTATGCAGTTGAGCATGTACCTCTTAGATACATCTCATGTATGTGGTGGGTTAAGAAATCATAACCCCGCATGGGGTATTCTATACCTATGATGCAATTGGACAGGTGCGAGATATCTCGGTGGTTACGTCGGCCGAATACCGGGAACGACTTCTAGAGTTAAAGTAGTTCAAGCTTATTTTGGGTAATGTATCCCACGGAAAATACCGCGCTTTCTTCACTCGTACCTTCCGTATAAGGGAAAGAAGAATTACGAGGTGACACAATAGATGTACACGTGCACCTAGAAATATTGAAATTTCAATGTTCGTAACTGCCTTAGTTAGTTTGTACCTAAGATCCGTTGCCATGCACGGACCAGGCAACGTTGAGGCATCACCACCCACCAAATTGGCATAATTGTAAATATTGTAATCCTCGTAACTTTACAAAGATTCATCCAGAATATCATGGATACTATTACATTACAGTAATCCGGTTTCACGGGTCCTTATATCAATCATAAGGACGCACAAGTTTAGGTATCTCCCATGATATTACCGGGGTACTTGACAAATAGGTACCGAACCGTTAAAGCTTTATTCACGTGACTAAAGAGCCTCAAATCTTGTTCGGGTTAAAGCAGGTGAAAGCAGGTGATACTATTTGTCAAATCGGCGCGACGCATTCCGCATGAGCTGCAACCTCCATTCAACCTAACCTACCTAAAGGTACCTACACTTACATGTAACCAACCAGCAAACATCCATACCTTGGAAGTTTACATGTATTATGGCATACGTACCTCTATGGTAGGCATCCAACTGCTATCCGCTATCGCCGACCAACCTCTATTATTTGTCGCGCGACATTAAATCAACAATACTCTTCGTCGGACATTCCAACTTCAAATACGACATTTTATTGATCCCCCTCTACCGTATTCTTCCGTCGTCGGTCGGCGTGTCTTTATCAGTCCATCTCAACCACAATCTGATAATCAATTGCGAAGTCCTTCCAAATCGGACTTCGTAATCCCTAACTTCACACTGGACGACAACATGGGTGTCATCCGCAAAAAGACGGCCACCAGAGGTGGTGAGAGTGGTGTTAAATATGTTTGCGATGTTTGCTCGGCGGACATCACCTCTACAGTACGTCTTTATCGTCGCGTTCCTACTATTGCCATTCCTATCTTCTCCTATCTAGCCTCTTTATCAATGCTAATTGAACTCTATTTCTACAGGTCCGAATAAGATGCGCGCACAGCGCATGCAACGAGTATGACCTCTGCGTTCAGTGTTTCTCTATGGGCGCCTCGAGTGGTTCTCATCAACCAGCTACCCATCCCTACAGGGTTATCGAACAAAATTCATTCCCTATCTTCGACAGAGACTGGGGTGCAGATGAGGAACTGCTGCTTCTCGAAGGCTGCGAGACCTACGGGCTTGGATCGTGGGCCGATATTGCAGATCACATTGGTGGCTACCGTCACAAAGATGAGGTTAGAGACCATTATCTCAAGGTGTATGTTGACTCGCCGTATTTCCCACTTCCGGAACGTTGCAAACCATCCGACATGGGACTGGCACAAGATGTATCCCGCGAAGAATTCCAGGCGCGCAAGAAGCGACGCATCGAAGATCGCAGGGAGGCTCAGAAGAACGCACCCCCGATGCCGCCCAAGACAAAGCCCACGGCTAGTGTGCCTTCCTGTCACGAGATTCAAGGCTACATGCCCGGCCGACTCGAGTTTGAGACCGAGTATGCTAATGAGGCCGAAGAGGCAGTCCAATTGATGCAGTTCGACCCCGGTGACGGTATCAATCCCCATACAGGAAACTTAGAACCGGAAATGGAGCTCAAACTCACTGTCATGGACATCTATAACTGCCGGTTAACCCAGCGCGTGGAACGAAAGAAAGTGATTTTCGAACACAATTTGCTGGAGTATAGGGAAAATAACAAGCAAGAAAAGAAGAGATCCAAGGAAGAACGAGACCTTCTGAGCAAAGCCAAGCCTTTTGCGCGCATGATGAACCATGATGACTTCGAGGCGTTCTGTCAAGGTTTAGTTGACGAGTTGAATCTACGACAAGCAATTACGCAGCTGCAGGAATGGAGGAACATGAAGATCGGCGATCTTCGTAGCGGAGAAAAGTACGAACAAGAGAAAAGCCAACGCATACAGAAGGCCATGCCGATGGGTTCGATGGACCGCGAACGACTAGCTTCGGCGCAGCGATCCAAGCAGAACGTTCAACCGGAACCACCTAGTGGAGCTGCTCTGCTCATAGCGCCTGAGCTCCCATTTAGACCTGCTACAGCTGGAACGGTACCTCAAGACGCCCTAGATGCTTCGGCAAACGGCGAACCCAAGCCGCTCGCAAATGGGTACACGAACGGAGTTACCAATGGAGTTATGACTAACGGAGCACTTGCGCCGGGAAAGCAGAAGTTCATCTCACAGCCTATTTCAGGCGTACAGCCTCTACTGCTAACCCAAGACAACGCTCCAGACTTACATCTACTTACACCGGAGGAAGTAGAATTGTGTAAGGTTTGCCGAATACAACCAAAGCCGTATTTGATGATAAAAGAGCAGGTATTCAAGGAAGGTCTAAAAGGCAACGGAGCCTTGAAGAAGAAGCAAGTGAAGGAGATTTCCCGACTGGACTCGCAGAAGGGAAGCAGAATTTTCGATTTCTTTATTAACTCGGGCTGGATTGCCAAGGCCTAGGCTTTTCCGGTAGTAAGTTTAGGGACACCATTAGATGCGATAGGTTCAATATCCTATCAAATTCTTTGGAGCTTTACCCTTAGTTACCTTGCGAGCATGTTGGAGTAATGTATGTATATCTTTTTTCTCAAAAAGAAGAGAGCAGATGGGGTAGTGGGAGATGGCTGATAACATATGCAGCACATTCATCTCTTCGGCCAAACAGGTTCTGCATAGTTGAACTGCGGCAGAATCCGTGATTAATACAATAGCCTTAGAGTATGAGTCTCGTCTCGAGTAACGAGTAACTGAATACGACGTACCATAGATACGTTGATAATACGATAGCAGCTGATGCAAGCTTACAAGTACTCTTCGCGATGTCTTAATATAGTTTCATTTTATAAGACAATTCGTAATACGTGTTGAGGGTTAGGTAATGAAATGGTAGATAAGTGTACATAATAAGTATACATAATGAGGTACCCAAGTTAACCAGTATAAGATCAGTGTAAGATATACAGTGTAGTTATGGGAGACGGAAACTGCATAGTACATAGGTACTACTTCATAGCATACCTAATCATAAGCCACACTTGAACTCTCCACCCGCTCCCCCCAAATTCTAATCGCCTTAACCACGTTCTAATCGCGCCTAGACCATTCCTATTTCTACCTGTCGGTCCGCGCCCTAGTGCGACCTTTCCCCCCCCCTCTTCCCACGATGGTAATTGGCTATCAAACAATCGTAGGCTTCATGCCGCGTCGAAACCTCCTCCTCCCGACAATTTGTATCGTCCTCCTTATTGCGGCATGGACCTTCCGAAATCCGAGTCCCTCTATTGAAAGATGGCTTGACACATCTGCTATACGAGGTACTACATCGCCGACGATACCACCAAACTCATCGCCACTCCTCTCATCTTCTAACGGTCCTCCAACCCAATTTCACAATGATGTCGATTTATCCTCTCCTGACGCTCCCTTTGTCGTCTGGCCGTTGCAAAGAGTATGCAAAGAGGCTATGTGGGTGGAAGGGTTAGTTTATATATGCGACAACAATTCTGGTGGAATTGGTAATATACGAAATTACATCCAGACTTGCATACGGTATGGTCTCGAAGCTGGCGCAACGGGTTTCGTTATGCCCAAGATCCGAAAACGCAATGAGACAGACCTAGCCGACCTCTTCACTGACTATCTACCACTCGAATACATGTTTGATGAGAACCACTTCAAAGATGCCTTTACCCTCAGCTGTCCCCAGATCACGCTCTACGACAATATCAAGGACATACCCGGCATAGGTAGCAAGCCTAACATCGAGCATATCACACCCAAGAAGTTTGGAAACCGCGAAGGCTGCGATTGGCGAGACCAGAATCGTCACACGGATCGTTTCGGTGATAGATTCCGCAGGTGGTTGAACGATGTCAAGAATGGACAACTCCCACCGTCGAAAGATCACCCGCGATTAATACGTTTTAATTGGGGTGTTCTCTGGGACTGGCAGGTCTATCGTGACGGCCCCGAATTTGCGAACACGTTCGGTAACATCCTAAAATTCAATGATCAGCTGCTTCGCCTAGGAGAGGTTACGCTACAAAAAATGCATGCGTATGCGAAGGCTAATGGAGTCGAGGATGGCAAGTTCCTCGGCGTACACTTGAGAACAGAGAGCGACGCGCTGAGCTTCTGGCCGACTTACACTACTCAGACGGATGCCTATCTAAAACAAGCTACCAAGCGAGGCTTTGAAGCGGCGTACATAGCCACGGGAGACCCTCTCGAGGCGCAAAATTTTGCAGGGGCAGCCATCGAGATGGCGCAGATGAGAGTGGTTAGCAAGACAGATCTGCTAGAGGACGAAGATTTAGAAGAGCTGGAGTCGTTGAGCTGGGATCAACAGGGCCTAATCGATCTGATCGTCCTCCTGGGGAGTGACTACTTTGTAGGTACAATGCCGAGTAGTTTCTCGATTTACATAGCGATGAAGCGGCACTTAAAGACGGAAGGTATCTATACGAGGCCTTATAAGGTCGGATCGGAAGGAGATGGACTGTCGTATCTCGTGGGTAACTATGAAAAGTACTGGGAAGGTTGGCTCTACATGTGGGATGGTATGTGGCCTTGAGACATGTCTTTAGCAGAGTAGCATACCTTTCTCAGATGCGAGTATCATACATAACAATAGTATTACAACAACAGTATGTCCATGGGATAGTACCTACGTACATGTATCTGAAAGGTACCTATAATTTACATGTGAAAGGAGCTCGAAAGGGATCCCTTACCTACGTGTGTATCCAAAATATGTTTTATTTATGTGCATATGCCTAGGTACCTCCTAGGTAATCTAGTCTAATATATATGCATAATTTAAGATTATGTATGTAACCATACTCTTTTTTAAAAGCATATACTTGTACCTAGGTAATCTTCAAGGAGCAGAAACTCAAGGAAGAACTTAAGCAAGAACTCAAGTTCACGACCTCGACATCAATTTTATAATCATCTTAACTAACAAACTCATTTGGCTCCCGGTTCACTCCCTAAACAAATACTAAGCTTCTCTACGCTGAGATAACTTTCTACTACGTCCAAAATGTCCATGACAACCATCTCTAGCCTTCAGCGCATCACAGCGTCAAAGCTAGCTGAGATGTTACTTGTCGGCGCAAACCCGCCGTCTTCGGAAGCAACCATAGCCATTGTTGACGTTCGAGATGACGGTATGTGTTGCTATCTCATTTTAAGGCTTTGATATTTTAGTGAAACTAGACGAATCGCCTATTAATTAAATTTGGCTTGGTTTGGCCTGACCTCTCTCGCCTCATTTATTATACCTACTTAAGGACATACTAATATAACTTTTATACCGGCGCGCAGATCATATAGGCGGGCACATCAAGTCATCGCTGCATTTCCCCAGCCGCAGCCTTGACGCTACCATGCCCACCCTATTGCGCAAGCTCGCCGACAAGGAGATAGTCATCTTCCACTGCGCCTTGAGCCAGCAGCGCGGTCCTAGCGCCGCCCTAAGATACCTTAGAGAAAAGGAGGCGACAACGTCGGCGGCGAAGAGGGCTAAAGAGGAGAAAGAGGCTAAAAGTGAGGGTAATGCGGCCAAGCAACAGCAAGTCTACGTTCTAGATAGGGGCTTCGTCGGCTGGCAGGAAGTCTATGGCCCTGATGAGCGTCTCACGGAGGCGTATAGGAAGGAGTTGTGGGAGAATGGGTATTAGACCAAGGTCACGACCAGAAAACCGTAGTATTAGAGATTGGCGTTTTAGTCAAGATGGGCCAAGAATCATGTCTATTTGGCGTGTGTGGTTGTAGATTATATTCGGTAAGCCTGTTCTATCACCTTCCCTGGTAACTTCTTCCGCTCACATGTGCTCAGAGGGGGGAGCCAATTCCTTGACGCCGCTGTGTGCAGTCCTTAGGATGGCGGAATCGAGTTCTAGACTTCAAGGTCAAGACGTGGCATTCCATTGTAGATCGAGCATAGTTTATTTAACCAAAGCTTTGAACCTCAGTCACCATTGATTGGCTTTTTCAAGTTGAATTTAGTTCGATATAGGATTTAGTTAATTTGGTAGAGCAATATATCTTAAACCTTAATACTCTTAGTTTTATACCTCGTGGGTCATTTATAGTACGGACATACGTAGTGATTCTCTTTAAGAGAGTTGAGGAATAGGATTTGACTTTACGCGAATGGTTGAAGTAGATACATACCTTATGTATGTTTGAAATTTATAACCTTAGCAGGTCGCAAGAGAATATATATCTACATAAACGTTCTCTATATGGAGTTCTATATATTTTCTAGGTTGGTAGAATATAGATTATATCTAGAGTATATCAATAGTTTCATACGTGATCGACCGAGGTTGTCTCACTGCGTGAGTTCAAATTGGATTTACGTAGGTAGGTCTCAAGGTGTCTTGGAATCTACACGATAAGCTCATTGCTTGCCGAGGGGCCAGAAGCTTTTAGCTAGAGAAGGCTCATTCTTAGATATATAATAAAGACATGCTCACGGTGGATCGAGAGAATTTGAGTTCTCGCATTGACGCAAGGGTATATTAACATAGGTATATATATATAGAAGCAATTCTCTTTTGATATGCCATATACTTCTACCAAATAGCTATGTTAGATAACCCATTACTCCCTTCCTGGTCTATCTTGAAAAACATCCCAACAAACTCCTAGCACTCAACATTCTCGAATCTACAGCCATGGTTCGCCTACCCACCACCCATCGGGACGACCTACACCGTCACGTATCTATCAGTACTCTTCCAAAACTATCTCGAGCGGGCACATTCGAGATCGAACTGCACTACTTCATGCTACACCTCCGCTACGGCGTCCGGAAAACGGGGAAACTCTGCAAAAAGCTTGCCAAAGCCCTGAGATATCTCCCGGTTGTTCCATACCTTCCCTGCGTATGCTTCTTCATACTTGCGGACAAACTCATAACGTTTATGAAACATGGATCTACGGAAATCTCTTCAGACGAGATTATATATTTCCCACATCCGGAATGCTCTAGCGATGGCAATTTCAATGTGGTCATCATAGAGACACGGGAGGTTGAAGGCTGAACGGCGAAGCTTAGAACATAATGCCTAATGGAGACAACCCATCTATCTCGAGCTCCGAAACAATGATATTCTTGCTCTACGGAGCCTATCGAGGACCTAAATGAGGATCGGTACCGATATTGATGAAATTAGATATGGAAGAAATGTGATTTATTTGGGGGGGATTAGGTACATTATAAGGAGAGAAATAAAAGTGTTGTATAATAGCACCAACTCTTCAATAAATCTATCGTATACAATAGTAAACGATAGTCCTACTTGTACTACTTAGGTACTTACTATAATGAAGTTTCCAACATGGCATTGATGTGGGTTAGTAGTAACTTGAAAAAGGCTTAAACCACTTCAATATTGCATGAAAGCTCTAAACCAATTCTCGTCGTGGAATAGCTCATAGACTCGAATAGGTACTTGCAATCTACTCACTCTACAGCTTTCTAATCCTGTGGATTTTATTCATAAATAAAGTTGTAATTGAGTGGTAAACGGGGCTTATTTCAAACTATATACATATTAAGCATCCGTTAATGTAGATGCTTCGCGCTATTTATAGGGATTATGACAATAAGGGATGCGAGCTTAGTCGCGCTCAAGTGTATACCGTTACAATATTAATATTATGGAGAGGAAACAATATGCTAGAGCTTACGATAGAAACATGGGTGACTATTTCTTTAATAGGTAAAGCTTTGAAATTATTCGTAATTGATCCGACTTTTCTTTCTTCATGTTTAATAATATCTGATAGGACGGCTTTTTCTGCTTTTCATTAAGCTTCAGCATGGTGGTACCAATAAGAACTGGTGAATATATACAAGAACACCACCAAATGAATAAAACATATCTCTTTTTCAAAATGACCTTTATGACCGACCCCTATTTACTTCCAATCCTAAATAATCAATGTTAGCCGCCCTGTCTCCGATCATGTTTTCATGTTTTCATATTTTCCACGTAACCCATCTCATCATCCAATGTTTACAGTTTCGAGAACGAAGTCGGCACGCTCCCGCCCATTTCGACCAACGTGCTCTTATTCCTAACCCACGCCTCGAGCCCTCTCTTCCCGTTCTCTACTCCGACACCACTTAGCTTCCAGCCGCCGACTGCCATCTCGGCGGGACTTTCGCCCCAGGTATTTACCCAGGTAATGCCGGCCTCGAGTTTCGAGATAATACTGTGGCATAGGTCGATATCACGACCCACTACTCCGGCGGCAAGTCCCAGATCTGTGGCGTTGGCGCGCTGGACTGCCTCATCGACTGTGTCGTACGCCAGGATTGTCATCACAGGTCCGAAGATCTCTTCCTTCACGATGGTCATCTCATCAGTGCAATCCGTAAATACTGTCGGTTGGACCCAGTAGCCCTCTTTTAATTCGGGAGGTATGCCGGATGGTTGCTCTAACCCGCCGCTCAGTAACGTCGCCTTGTCTTGCTCGATACCCTGGCGTATGTACCGAATCACTTTGTCGTAATGCATCTTGCTACTAAGAGGCCCAAAGTTGGTTGTCGGATTGAAAAGATCGCCCGCTCGGACGAATTTTATCTTCTCGAGCAAGGTGCGCTCGAATGACTTTTTTATCGAATTCGGGACAAATACTCGCGTGCCGTTTGTACAAACTTGGCCGGTACTGAAAAAATTTGCCATCATAGCTACGTCTACGGCTTGGTCCACAGCCGCGCCTGGAAGGATAACTAATGGACTCTTGCCACCCAGCTCCATGGTCACGTACTTCATCCCCCCGGCAGCAGCGCCGGCTACCTTCATCCCGGTGCTGACCTGTCCGGTGAAACTAACCTTCGCGATGGCAGGGTGTCTCGTTAGATAGGACCCGACGTCGCCGCTGCCGTATACGACGTTGAAGACGCCGTCCGGGAGGCCAGCCTTGCGGTAGAGATCAGCTAGGTATTCGGCATGTAGTGGCGTGTACTCGCTCGGTTTGTAAACCATGCAATTTCCGGCAGCCAAACAAGGCGCGGACTTCCAGAGGGCGATTTGGATTGGGTAGTTCCAGGCCCCGATGCCGGCGCAAACACCTAGAGGTTCTTTAGACGTGTATACCATAGCCGACGGCCGAAGGCGAAAAGATTCGCCATTTAATCCACCACTGGCTACTAGGTTTGCATAATACTCGAGAACGTCCGCTCCCGTGGTGATATCTACTGTTGAAGTTTCCGAGAAGGGCTTCCCGGTGTCGATTGTTTCGACACGCGCGAGAGCATCGTTATACTCACGTAGGAGAGCGACGGCTTGCTGTAGAATACGTGCTCTTTCTACAGCGGGGGTGCTAGACCAGGAAGAAAATGCTTCTTGGGCTGATTGGATTGCGGCATCGACAGATTTTGGTGAAGAGCTATGTATCTTGCAGACGGCCTTCCCGGTTGATGGGTCGATAGATTCAAAACTGCCTGAGGATGGTGCTAAAGGCCGCGGGTGTCCCGCGTAGAATGCATGTCTGTCTAAATCCCTGAACTCCATGATATATATCCACGCTACTGAATTGATGAGAAATAGTAGTGAAATTGCAGTCGTAGTTGAATCTCTAGATAGTTAGTAAGTCGTCTTCTCTTCTATGAGTAAAATGTGAGGCTTGATATGAGTGGCTGGTGGTGATTGAGGGCTTGATTGAGGCCCGAGGGTAGGGTGTGTTCCTATCTTCAATATCAACAGGGAGCCCCTTGATACGAGATATTGCTAGAATATAAACTAAAATAAAAATGGTGCGTAGATACGAAGCTATCGGTGTAACTTGGACTCGAAACACGAACTTCGGACGTAGATATTTATTGGGTCGATTCCGGGTAAAATTCACGTCATCAAGTGGATATGTAAAACACGGTGTTGGTAGTATGTATTACCAATTTGCGGCTCCCGAACGAGCCCCGCCAGTTTGTTCGAAGCTGACGCCTCGTGACGGTAGAATGTTTATCAGTCTTGTCTCGTTGAATCTCAAAGTCTCAGCTAGACCTCATATGTTTCGTTATCTAGTGAAGATTGTGTTTTTGATAGACTGGAGATAACTCGGGATACCTCGAGATAACTCGAGATAAGAATCGAGTGGTGGCAAGCAAACGTTGAAGCGCGGGTAGGTTAACTTCTTAAGGTATGAAAATTGGTTACTAGCCAAGTAAAATTGGTGGGTTGGCAAGACTAAGAGGTTTATCTTTACCCAACTTAGGATAGCTCAAACAACCAGATCGACCTTGTTCTGCTTGTTCCGGGTTATTCTCCCCACACCATTATGTGTTCTTTGCCCGGCAGCCCGGCCACGATTCGGAACGAGTCAGGTAAGTCAGGCAAGTCAGGCCATTCACCGCTCCGCACATAAGATTTTTGCTGCACGTATACAATTCATGTAACCGTAGACCAGCAATACTAGTGGGGTCGATTGTGAAGGATCAAGCTTGTCAGGATCCTTATCTCGAAATTTGTATAGCGCTTGACCGAGTCCCGAACCGCCTTGGCAACTTTGCTATGGAGCTCGCCGAAGGGTTTGAAAGATTAATAGACCCTGATTGCCACATGGCAAAGTGCTGTCTTGCTGACTTGTAACATCACAGGACCTGCAGCTAAATATACGTGTTTAGCTAATCTCCAGTTGTTCCAAGTCATTCCAAGTAGGAAGAAACGTTTACAGGAAGAAAAAAAAAAGACAACAAGAAAAAGAAAACCCAAAAACAAGATGACCACTACGCAACTCCCAATATCAGATTCCGACAAGTATGATTATGTAGTTGTTGGTGGGGGTACCGCGGGCTGCGTCGTTGCGGCGAGGTTGGCAGAGTATCTACCACACAAAAGCATCCTTCTCATTGAGGCTGGCCCTAGTGATTTCATGGATGATCGCGTGCTCGACCTTAAGCAATGGTTAAAGCTGTTAGGTGGTGAGCTCGACTATGACTACGGCACTACCGAACAGCCTATGGGTAAGTCCTTGTACTCTACTAAGTTAAACTTGTCCCTTGTCTTACCGTAACCTATAGGCAATTCTTATATTAGACATTCGCGAGCTAAGGTTTTGGGAGGCTGCTCTTCGCATAATACCTTGATCTCTTTCAGACCGTTTCAGTATGACCTGGATATCTGGCAGTCATTGGGAGCACGGGGCTGGACTTTTCCCATGTTTATGAAAGCGTTGGATAGACTGAAGAATACCATTCAACCAGTTCATGCAAGACATCGCAACCAATTGTGTCAGGATTGGGTTGATTCATGCAGCTCTGCCCTGAATATTCCCGTTATTGATGATTTCAATAAGCAAGTTTCGCAAACTGGTTCCTTAAAACCTAGCGTCGGATTCTTTTCAGTGAGCTACAATCCGGACGACGGAAGACGATCCAGCGCTTCCGTCGCGTATATTCACCCCATCCTGAGGGGTGAAGAGAAGCGGCCAAACCTGACGATTCTGACGCATGCGTGGGTGTCAAAAATCAACGTTAGCGGAGATGCTGTTAGTGGAGTAGCTCTGACGTTGAAAGATGGCTCATCACGTACTATCAAGGCGAAGGCTGAGACGATATTGAGCGCAGGGGCTGTAGATACCCCTCGTCTTATGTTGCTATCAGGTCTTGGGCCTAAGAAGCAACTGTCAGATCTTAATATCCCCGTCGTCCGCGATATCCCGGGCGTCGGTGAGAACCTTCAGGACCACCCCGAAAGTATTATCATGTGGGAGCTAAAGAAGCCCGTGCCGCAAAATCAGACAACGATGGATTCCGACGCGGGAATCTTCTTGCGTCGCGAAGCACCTGGCGCCGGAGCTAAGAAATCAGCTGCTAACCCACAAGGTCTTTCTGATGGAGATATTGCGGATGTCATGATGCATTGCTACCAGATCCCATTCACGCTCAACACACTTCGATTAGGATATCCCGATATCCCAGACGGCTACGCTTTCTGCATGACACCGAACATCCCACGGCCGCGCTCCCGAGGTCGACTATATCTTACATCTGCAGACCCCAAGGTTAAACCGTCGCTTGATTTCCGGTATTTCACAGACCCGGAAGGCTACGATGCGGCTACTTTAGTATACGGCATGCGAGCGGCACGCAAGGTAGCAGAGCAAGCGCCGTTCAAAGACTGGATCAAGAAGGAGATTGCACCTGGACCAAAAGTTCAATCAGATGAGGATCTTAGCCACTACGCGCGCAAAGCAGCGCACACGGTTTACCACCCATGCGGAACAACCAGGATGGGCGACACGACGAAAGATGAGATGGCTGTTGTTAACGAGAAGCTAAAAGTTAAAGGACTGAAGAAACTGCGCATTGTAGATGCTGGAATATTCCCGACTATTCCTACTATCAATCCTATGTTAACGGTATTGGGTGTTGCTGAGAGGGCTGCTGAACTGATTGCCGAAGAAGCTGAATCCGAAAAGGAGAAGGCCAGGCTATGATCGGGTGTAAATGTTGATTCATATAAGAAGTAATTCCAGGGTTAAAAAGACCGTTGTAAGAAAATAGATGTCCAGTTTAGCTAGTTAATACCTTAGGTACCTTTATGATGTAGGTAAACTTGAAGGTTGAGAGAAGAAGAAGGTTGTTCTTAATAATTTCCAAGATCTCCCGAAATTTGATTTGACATGATGGTTACAGCGATGGTTACAGGTACTTAGGCACAACCACCCCCTGTATTTCAAGGTTCCAATCTTTGGACTGGGTTAAGCCTCTGTGGCTGAAAGGCGGTCAAGAGATAACGCAGCTAGTGGACTAAAACGCGCTAGACCGTACGGAATAGTCTGGGCAGAATCCCCGCCAAGTCCAATTTTTTTTCCTAAGATTTACAAGTCGCATCAAGTCCAAGTTCAGATTTTTGTTACGAGCTATCGTTAATTAAAAATAATTAAAAAAATCGCAATGTCTGCGGTTCGTGCTGGGAATCGTGCGCCAAAAAAGCAGCAGCCACACAAAGAAAATACAAAGTCGTTAAAGAGGAAACGGGATCAGGAAGATGTCCAAAAACTACAAAATGCTGTAGACGAGCTTGTAAGTAATACTCTTCTTGAAATGTCGTTATGAAGAATAGAGCTGACAGAATCTTCTTTTTTACCTTTTTAGGAATTGAAGTCTGAAGACACACCCAAGTTCTCAACGTTACCACTTTCAAAACCGACTGCTTCTGGCCTCGAAGCGTCGCATTTCCAAAACTTAACCGATGTTCAGGCCCGAGCGATTCCTCTTGGCTTAAAGGGTCGCGATATTCTCGGCGCCGCGAAGACCGGTTCCGGAAAGACCCTTGCTTTCCTAGTTCCCGTCCTCGAGAAGCTTTACCGCGCGCAATGGACCGAATACGACGGACTAGGAGCTCTTATTATCTCCCCTACGCGCGAGCTTGCCGTGCAGATTTTTGAGGTGCTGCGTAAGATTGGAAGATATCATACCTTTTCCGCCGGTTTGGTCATCGGAGGCAAAAGTCTACGCGAAGAAGCTGAAAGGTTGGGGAGGATGAACATTCTAGTTTGTACCCCAGGCCGTATGTTACAACATCTAGATCAGACGGCCGGATTCGATGTCGACAATTTACAGATACTAGTCCTGGATGAGGCTGACCGAATAATGGATATGGGATTTAAATCTGCTGTGGATGCACTTGTAGAGCATCTTCCCAAATCGCGGCAGACGATGTTGTTCAGCGCTACGCAAAGCAAGAAGGTCTCGGATTTGGCAAGATTAAGCTTAAAGGATCCCGAATACGTAGCTGTCCACGAAGCTGCCGCTGCCGCGACCCCTACGACGCTAACACAACACTACCTTACTACGCCCGTAGCAGAAAAAATGGAAACTCTATATGGCTTTATAAAAGCCAACCTTAAGAGCAAGATGATTGTATTCCTGTCGTCAGGAAAGCAAGTTCGTTTCGTATATGAGAGTTTTCGCCATCTACAACCTGGTATCCCGCTACTACATTTACATGGCAGGCAGAAGCAGGTGGCGCGACTGGAGATTACGTCGAGATTTTCCGCGGCTAAATATTCCTGTCTTTTTGCTACGGATGTGGTTGCGCGTGGTGTGGACTTCCCTGCGGTTGACTGGGTAGTCCAGATGGACTGTCCCGAAGATACTGACACCTACATTCATCGAGTTGGGCGGACTGCGCGCTACGAAAGAGATGGAAAGGCAGTACTATTTCTGGACCCGAGCGAGGAGAAAGGGATGCTTAAGAGATTGGAGCAGAGGAAGGTACCCATACAAAAAGTCAATGTACGGGATAAGAAGAAACAGAGCATCAAGAACCAGATTCAGGATATGTGTTTTAAGAATCCGGATCTAAAGTACCTTGGGCAAAAGGCATTTATCAGTTACACCCGTTCCGTTCACTTACAAAGAGACAAGGAAATCTTCAACCTGAAAAAGCTGGATTTGGATGCGTATGCTGCCAGCTTGGGATTGCCTGGTGCGCCGCAAATCAGATTCCAGAAGGGTGAAGATGTGAAGAAGTTGAAGAATGCACCTCGTGCTGGGTTGTCTAGCGACTCGGAGTCCGAACTTGACGAAGACAAGAAAAAGCGAAAGAAGGGCGAAATCCGGACGAAGTACGACCGCATGTTCGAGAGGACGAACCAAGACGTGCTGACAAATCACTACAATAAAATGATTGGCGACGAGGGGCAAGGAGCGAGCGATGACAATGACGACGATCAAGACTTCCTTTCCGTGAAGCGAGTACTGGAAGGAGATGACTTAGACGACGCCGAGGAGGGCAATGGGCTGGCTCCCGGAAAGAAGATCATCACAGGTCTTGGCGGCGAAGAGCCATTCGTGGTAGATTCTAAGCGTAGGGAAAAGATGCTAAAGTCCAAGAAAAAGATGCTTAAATTCAAGGGTAAGGGAGACAAGGTAGTATTCGACGATGAGGGGATAGCGCATCATCCGTACAGAATCAAGGGCGAAGAAGACTTTATACAGGACGGATCCGCAGAGGCTCAGCGACAGAAATTTGTGGAGAGTGAAGCGGTTAAGGTCAAGGAAGCGGATATCAACGATAAACAACTCGCCAAGGACAGACGGCGGGAGAAGAAAGAGAAACGGAAAGCTCGGGAGGCAATGGAAGATGATGAGGCGATGGGTAGCATGCCCAGACTCTCGGGTGGTAACGACGGGGAAGATCCTCTCGCTCTTATGGCATCTCTACCAATGGTAGGAAAAGGGGAAGGTGAAAGGAGTGGTAACGAAATGTCCGAAGAGGAGCGTCCGCAGAAGAAAGCGAAGAAGTGGTTTCAAGACGACTCAGAAGATGAGAGACAGAAGGAAAAGAGTAGAAAAGGCAAAGGAAAAGTTATCGAAGTTGGCGAGGCACCAGATACCCTGGAGGATTACGAGGCGTTGGCTGCAGGACTGCTCGAAGATTGAAGAGTATGAAGTATTTAGGTATAATTTAAATAGGACGATGCTTGTTGCAGTTCCACAAAATTTGTTTTGATTAGAGTAAACTGTTTCTAACGGTTTCTAAAGTTGAAAGAGTATCACAAGCTAAAGTTGAAAAGCGTATTCATACGTGTAAGACATGTGTGTAGCAGAAGATGTATGTAGTAGGAGGTGATTATCGATAAATGCCTCCTATTGTAATGTAATCGGTACCTACATGTATACTACCCCGCGACCCCTCCATATCCCTTCTCACCTTCCCACCTTCCCACCTATAAAAGGAGGGGACCTTTTAAGCTGCCTTGACCCATAAAATTGTCAAGCCGTCTTACTGTAAGGAACGTCGCATTCAATCATCAACTCTCTCAACCCCCAGCTCTCGTCAGCCGCGACAACGAGGTCCCACCTTTAGTCTATACTTACTCATATAATCTCGTCAGATCATAAGTTATTTACGTCCTCGTCCTCTCGGTCCGATATGAGAAAGACGACCTTTCCCTAAGGTTCCTAAGGCGTAGTATGGCAAGCGATATTCCATGAATAACAACCTTCGTCGTTCTCAGCCTCGAGGACATCTAATTCTACAAACGGTCAAATTAGAGAGAATATAATAATAGACAATTGGACTATACTGAGACGGATATGGCGACGATTGAGAACGGGTCGACTCTGTCCCATCCCCGTACGAACGGCACGACGTCCAACGAGTTCAAGGTTCTATGTCACGGGCTCAAGGCTAAGGTGGACAGCTTTCTCGATACACCCACAGATGATAATGTCCTCAATTCCGTGAAGAATCAAATAATTATCGCAAGAGGTGTCATAGACGAAGCGCTACGGCGATATAGGTGCATAATCTCCCTTTTGAATTTTCTTTTTCTTTTCCTTTCCCTTCCGTTTCCGAGTCCAACTTCCTCGAGCTAACTACAATACGGTAGACCCGAAGAGTTATCTATATCTTATAACGGCGGGAAAGACTGCCTCGTACTATTAATACTAATTCTCGCCTCACTCCCCTCATCCGTTTCATTGCAGCCATCCTCGTCACAGGCCTCGGCAGCCACTCAACCCGAATCTTCTTTGCCTCTACCATTCCCGCACCGATTACAAGCCCTATACATCCGGCCGCCTCTCCCCTTTGCTGAGGTAGATGAATTCGTCACGACGACCTCGTCAGTTTACCACCTCGATCTCACCACGTCGAACCAGCCCATGAAGCCTGCGTTGACCGAATACCTGCGCGATCGTCCCGAGGTCAAAGCCGTGTTTGTCGGAACGAGGAGGACAGACCCACACGGCGCAGCCCTAACTTTCTTCGACGAAACCGATGCCGATTGGCCTCGCTTCATGCGCATACATCCCGTCATCGACTGGCATTATCGCGAGGTTTGGGGCGTAAGTCCTTCCCTTCATTGCTTATTAGTTCTTCCTCCCATTCGGCATTTTCCTCAGCTAGGATTTTAATAGGAATAAGATAAGAAACTAATTAGTTTGTGGACAAATACTAAAATGAGGGATTAGTTTATACGAGCTCTAGACATTCCATACTGCCCACTTTACGATATGGGATACACATCGCTAGGCGGCATAGACGATACGCACCCAAATCCGGCGCTAAAAGAGGGCGGGAAAGGGTCCAACAGCGAAGTAGATGGGCAACACTTCCGACCGGCGTATGAGTTAACAGAGGATAGAGAAGAGAGGCTGGGTAGAGATCGATAGCATTATCATGTTTTTATAAGCAAACATCAGGATGGTTGTTTCTCTTATGGTTTACAATTTAGAACAGCAGATAGTTCACACGAAATCCCAGCGACGATGAAGTGGACTAAGGGCAGCATATTTGGTATTCTGCACAGGTCTATGTCTATACATATGTACTCTCATACGGAGACGGGACAGTTGGAAGATTCGAGCTGCTCGGATGGTTTGGTTAGATAAAGAGAGGATTGGTTACTTACATAACCTACCTTATTTAGTTTCCTCATAGAAGGTAGATAGGTATTTATCTCCGCTTACTTTCTCTAGAGTTACTGGGAGAAGAAATAGATAGGCAAATGCGCTCATTATGAGATTTGGTTGTTTTAAACGTAATAGACGGCCTTTATGTGTTTAAATGTCTAGTAGGCGTAGGGGATAACGAGGCTTATTCATTGTGGGTGATATAAATGAGAAATGTTCAACCTTAAGGATTTAAAGGCTTATAATTACTTACCTCTTTCTAGTCATCCCCCCTTTTTCGTAATAGATAGCATGCTGTACTTGAAAAGAGCCTCCGCTTTCAAGGGCGAAGTCATTCAAAGCAAGCATGCGGATTTCAATAGACAAAGACAGCTAGCCACTTGTTCATAATAGTATTTGCTTGACCAGAGTATCAAAGTGCGCATGCACATTTATCTCTATGTATGATCGACGAGAGAGAAAAATATATCAAGGGAAGAAAAATAAATAAAAAGCTAAAATTGAGCAAAATATTATCTATTTACAAGCTTGGTATCATCGCATCAATCCCTCTGACCATTTGTCTGTCAGCCCTTCTTCGCTCCGACTTCCTGCCGTTCATGCGAAATACCAAGAATCAATACCAAAACTCCGTTAATAAATCTTTCTTGTTAGGTCGTTGGTTTAGGTAGTAAGATGAAACTAACTTAACCTGTCTATTGTGTCTGCGCGCCCGTCTCGTTGAATTTCGCCTATGCGATTTCATCTCGTGCTTGTGTTGTTGCCCCCTTTCTTAATGGGATGACTCCAAATTAAATAGGGCACGTATCAAACGCCTTATTCTCAACGGGTTACTTCATGCGATTTCCCTTCCACGACCTCGCCGTATAATCTGAGACGGTAGAAGCACGTATGGTCCGCGCCGTAGTTTGTTACCGCCTTGACAATGATGTGGCTGGTAGCAGCACGCATGCGCATAAGCTCGCTACTCATCTTAAAGATCTGAGTGCCATCGCCGTAGTCCCTGTTTTCATACGTGAAGTGGCCAATCTTGACGAAGCCCTCCGGTCCCGTGGTAGCCTCGGCTGCGAGTGGAATGGGCATGTGACTCGATGAGAAAGCGCGTACCTCGTCACGCAGCGTCACCTCTTCGATATACGCCCACACCTCGATATCCTTGGGCATCGCGCCCGGGTCCAGTGTCGAGCTGGGCAAGATATGCTCTACAACTAGGTGCTGTGGAATGACGATGCGGCTTGTCAATACCCCAATCGCGTTGGCGATTTGCGGCACCCCTCTGACGATCTTCCCGGCGCAGAAGCATTCGCCTTCTTCGCTCCAGAAGGTTACGGCAGACGATTGGGGCTGGGGCCTGTAGCCGTCACGAAGGTACCACTTCTTAGATTTTAGCTTTAAGTGGTCGCTGGGGGGTTCCCAGATTGATGAGCTGGAATAAGGATCGATGACTGCGCCGGCGCCCATGCCGAAGAAGTTGACCTGATTTATGAGCATATCATTCGCGTGGCCACGTATACGGCCGCTGGCCAAGGCGTCGAGTTTGGCATTCTCGATAGCTTTCCGTATTGCCCCATCGCAGATGATTTTGACTTCCTTTTCGGTCAAACCTCCATGTGTATTCTTGGCAGAATTACGGAGCTTGGTCACGGTATCCACGAGCTCTTTGATCCGAGAATCCTGAGCTACGAGCTCCTTGCGGATTTCTTGCTGGTAAGACTTGATTTCACCTCGGAATAGCTTTATGAATTCCTCCCTAGAAACAGCAACTCCACCCACCATTCTCTTTAATTCTTCCTGATTCTGACTCACCCAGTGGTCCCAGGACCGCAGGAATGATGCTTTATCAACTGGTGCTGCATGCTCTCCCGAAGAAGTGTTTGACCCGGTTTGTAACCCGAACCCGTCCTTGCTTAAACGTGATTTTATCGCGAGCCAGTGCGCGTTCGAGATTTCCGGGGCCGCCTTTTTGACATTTTCCAAAGTCAGAATAATATCGTCTTCCCTAATTAAGTCTCGTAGAGCGTGCCAGAAATCTTGTGATATCTTAAACTTGCCGTTTACGTCCTTTTCGACGAAAACTTGATCGGGAATTTTTGGTGTGATATTATTGACGAGCTTTGTTTGCGTATCTCCCGAATCGAGATCAATGGTGATTACATCCCCACTGATAGTTGAAGGTATAATCTTACCAATATTGCTCTTCATACTATCCCAGCTAGGCCATTGTGCGCCGGCGTCAGAAAAGACATCGTCTCGTGGTGATGTAGAGGCTCCGCCAATAAGGGTTAGTAGAAGCCAGGCCCAGAATAAAATAGTTAGAAATACGAAGGCTGTGCTCGCCCAGGCATTTGGGCCTCCAAGTGCCGCCCAGTCAAGCAATGAGCGACGATTCCGACCTCGATCTGTGCGACGCTTTTTAGGTCGATCTGGATTTTTTTTGGAAGGGGGAAAAAATTCCCGGCCCGAGTCGCTGGACGAATCATCATTGTTAAAGGGTTGATTACGCCTGCGATTGACACGTTCGTCGTCGGCTACATCTTGATATCCGGCAAAATTATCGGGCACGTTACCGAGAGGGTTCATATCTTCCGCCACCGGAACCGTAGGAAAGCTGTCGGACATTTGACCATTATTAACATTCCCGTCAGTGTTTATAATATTATCGTTATTAGCCGCATTGAAGGCATCTTCGTCGGGAATAGTATCAACGGCAGGTCTATTGTGAACATTGTTTACAGCGTCGGAATTAGCTTGACGGATATGTTTGGCAACATACTCCTTCCTCAACGCTTTTGCTTGCTGACCATGCTCGGCGCGCTCGGTAACTCTGTCAAACTCGGCCATGATTTTTGCCGTCGTCGTTTCATCGTTACCCATATCCTGTATTAAGGCTCTTACCGCCCGTATTTCTCGTGGCGTCAGATGGTCTAACATGTAATCAGGGGTAGAAGCTACGTCGAAATGTAGCTGCCGTGGGGACGTTCGCATGTCTCGGATGAGGTTTGTCACCCTCTGCCACTGAGCCGAGGTCAAGTGTGGCTCATTAGTGGTTTCTTGAGGCCCTGAAGGTGTAGGGCCGTTGTTGTTAGCGGGAGGATAGATGGTTGCGGGATTGTTCCCACTCGGATCTGTATACCCGATATCTTGGGCCATGTAGCTGCCGCCCCCGTAATAAATAGGCTCAGTTTCGTTTACCGAAAGTCCAAGCGCGGGTGCCTGGTCGTCTCTGCTTGAGGGTGTCGTGAGCGATGCGTCACTATACAATGCATTCTCGGTAGTGAAACTCCTTGACGAGTCAAGACGTATAGGAGCGCGTGCAGGAGCAACAAATGGTGTAGAGGAGGGAAAGGGGGCACCTCGTCCTGTTGGCACTCCGTAGAAAGAGCCTTCAGAGGGCGACGGTGCCGATGGATGTGCATTGTGGATAAGAATTTCAGGATCAGGGGATCTATACTGAATAGGAGCATACGGTGGTTTCTGATTGTCATTCCCCTTGGCCGTGAACATGCGGCCCAGCTTAGTTACACCAGGACCCTTGTAATCGTCGACACGCTGGGTCTGGGATCCGTGTTGAGCGGAGTGCTGGACGCTTGGTTGGGTATTCGGTTGATAGGAATCATCCACCAGAGCCATGTTTGACCCCAGCGCATACCCTTCAACGTTCGTTCCCTCGTCGACTCCATTGTCTTTTTCGGCTTCCTCGACGGTTTCTCCAACGATTCTTTTGAGATCATTCTCCATAGTATAACGCTTACCATCTTTACTATTCATTCGTCTGGTAAAGCGTTTATCTTCGTCATCCTCATTAACGAATCCAGGTTTGGCCTTTCTACCTCGACCCCTCTTCGCAGAGTCGAGGTTTATATGCGTATTGACGCCATATGATCCGTCATGAACTGGATATAGACCAGGAAGATCTGCTGGTGGCGGTTCAGAATAGAACTTTTGGCGCGCGGTGTTAGGAGTGCTACTTGTGCCAGTAGCACGGCTTCTCGCACGAGTGTTACGTCCAGACATGATATATTAAACCGGATTGAACCCGGCAAGAACACTAAGAAGGACCAGGTTAGCAAAGTATAGGAAGGACTCGTTATAATGCGCAACACTCTATGTGTGAAGGAGTCAAGGCAGCGGGCCCGAATGAGACGATGTGAAATATAACATGATTCTCGGCTTCAGCCCTCTTCATGTGAGGAATGATAAGAACTTATAAAGTAACCATTGAGACGAGGATAAAAATTGCGCTGCTAGAACGTACCTAAGCTCACCCCTACCCCAGAATTCAAGATATAGGTTTAAGTCACTTCACGGATCATACGCAATGAGCCTTTCGCTGAGACGGTTGGTTGATCTGAGGGATCACGATGAAAGATGAAGGAATAATGTAATGTTGATGAATCCTTTTTTTGATGGAGGTAGATGTAGATGAATAGATCTAGATCTGTTCATTCTCCCGTTGTCCTAGCCACCTTGCCTAATACCGGACCTCACGCGATGATGCGAAGCTGAAAGCGTCCTGGCGCAAAAGTAGTACTATGCTTTGTTAAGGGCTACTAGAATTACTAGAGCTACTACAGCGCACAAGGGCGGGAGTCTACCGGGTCCGGCGACACTCTGTAGGTGTAGTACTAGATGCATAAAGGTTGCGATCCGGAGTTGTTAAGCTAGGAAGAGACTTGATGTGAAGTTTCCGAAGACGGCTTTGAGCATGAGGTGCACAATGCTTTTCTTTGCTCTTTGTAGTTAGGTATCTTTATTGGTGCATCTAGAATCGTCAAAGAAACGATTGGAATGAACTTGTCGAATTGGTCAAAATGCCGACGACATAATTCATAACTGATCGTATATTTCAAAATTGGAAATAAATTAAGAAGAGGGAGGAATTAGGGTATCAGAATTCCAAGCATACATAGAATTCCAAGCTTGAAGTTATCCGGTCGCGTCGCGCCGCGCATATGGAACAACCTATTTAGGTAACAATTTAACAATTTAATAATGTAGGTACAACCTTAGGTGGTCTCGAGATCGAAAAGTCGGGCTTGATAATTCACGGCGCCACACATGGACGTAAACGTTAAACGCGTAAGCCACGATTTCTTGGCAAGCTGTATTTCATTAAGGTACCTATTTTATTGTACCTAATATATATTACCTAAGCTGCTTGCCTTACCTAAGAGTACCTAATTGGAGAGGTACCATTTAGCATTCCCGGCCGGATGGAGCAAGTGGGGTAAATTAAATATATTAAATATTAGTTTAATAGCTATATATAATACGCCTTTTATAATAATGTTATTTAATAAATTTTTATTAATATTTAATAAAGGTTTTTTATATTGAATAGGAGTAAAATAACTCTTGGAGTAAGGCTATATATTTAACGTATTAGGTCTTTATAAAAAGTATCTTTAATAGTTAAAAATAATATTTTATTTTCGAATATATAATTAGGTTATATTAATTAAGGGATAAAATATAAGTTTAAAGAAAAAGGAATAAATATATTTAATGTAAAAAAAAGTATATATAATAGGTATAAATGATTATAAAATTAATAAGTATATATAATATTTAACTATTTTATTATTTGAAATAAAAAGATTAATATTAATAATTATAATTAAGAAAATATAACGATTTAAGGACCTTATATGGTTTTTAAAGTTAAGATTATATAATAAACTTTTATATATAATATTATTATAACATTATATTTATTTAATATTTTTTAAAGTTAACAATATTAGCCATAGTAAGGTAATTTTAATAAATAAACCCTATATTTAACGCAAAATTTATTAATTAATATACCTTTAATAAAAATAAAGCCTTTTAATAATCTAAATTTTTTATATTTTTATTTTTAAATTTGATAATCCTAACTCACTTTTTAACCCTTATAACAACGTGTTTAACATAACTTTTAGTTTAATTAATAATTTTTTTAAATTTAAGCCTAATTTAATTAAGTTATATTTTAAATTTATCTTAACCTAGCTATTTAATTGGGAAGTTAAACTGTAATTGGTTAGTAGTATTTTTATATATATTAATAATTTATTTATAAAGCGTAAGTTTCCCATATTTATATTAATTAATTTTATATAAGCTAAGGTTATAAGAATAACGTTTATTTAAATTTATTATAATTAAAAAATCTTCGATTGGTATATTACTATTATTAATAAATAGTTTTATTAATTGTTTTGGTATTTTTGATATGTTTAAAGCTTTGGTTAATATTTCTTTAAGTATTAAAGGTTTAATCTAAGTAATAAAAGTCTTAAGTTAAGGTTAAAGTTTTAATTTAAGTTTTTTTTTGGACTTTTTGTTTTTTAAAGGTTATAGGCGTATTGGTAATTTTAAACTCTTACTTAATTTATTAATTATTTTAATATTAAGGTAAGTTAAAAGTGTTTGTATATACTATTCAAGTAAGGGGTAAATATTTACTTTACGTTTAATATTATCGAGTAAGGCTTTTAAGTTTTTTATAATTAAATATATTGTAAGGGTATATTAATATTTATATGTTTATTTGTTTTCTTACTTTATTATATTAAATGTAGCTATTTTTTTCGATACGTAAATTAATTTCCACTTTTTAAACGTTATTATTAATTATTTATTAATATAATTAGTTTATTACGTAATTTTATTTTTAATTATATTAAATATATAAATATATTTTTATTTAAATGTATAAATAATAAAGAGGTAGTAATAAATTTTGTTAGTTGCTTTTCTTTTTTTTTCTGAATCGGTTAGATTAATAAATATTAAAAAAGCCATTATTTTAAAAAGATTTTTTAGGATTTGCCTTATCTCTATATTAAAGCTACCTTTAAATAAATAACCAAATATTTAATTTAATATTGGTTTATAAGCCTTAACATAATTAAAGATATTAAATATTGTTAATTTTTATAAAGCTAATATTTACTTAATATAAAATTACTCCTTCTTTTTATATATTTGCAGGATATAAATAAGTTTAAAAAATAAATTATTTTTCTATTTATTTTTATTAATCTTTAACAGCAATATTTAAATATTAAATAAATTATTAAATTAATTATTTAAGGATATAATTTTATTAGTAATAATTGTACGTTATTAGTTAAAATTGATATAATTATTGGGACGGGGTAATAAGTTAGTATAAATAACTAAAATAAATAAATTAATATTATTATACGCGGTTAATTAAATATTGTTTATTTTTAGCTTAATAAAAAAAAAATTAAACATTTTAATAATAATAAAATAGGAAGGTACTATTAATAGGTAATAATATAATATAATATAATAAATTTGAATTTAATATTAAAATAAAAGTTATTTTAATTAAAAAAATAAAATATTTTTAATAATATTATAAAAAAAAAAATAGGATAATAATAAAATGATATAGTTAATAATCTTTTTATATTATATCTTAAAACCTTATTATTTCCAATTAGGAAAGCCTTAATTGGTTAATAAGTTAATTAAAAGGTGTTATATATACGTACAAATATTTATATTTTTTAATATAGGGTAACCATTATAATATTTACGATTTATATAAATACCCTTTTTTCCTCCTACCCTTCTTTCCTTTAAAAAATATTTCGTTTAAATCTTTTTAAAATAAATACATTTTTACTTTTATAACTATCTTACCTTTTTTTATTAACGTTTAATTAATTTTTAGTTAAATTGTAAGTTTATTTTGCTATTTTTGCAATAATATATCGTTTATAATAACTCTTTATTTTTCGAATTTTATTATTTTCGGGTAATTTAATTAAAATGTTTTTTTTTAAAACTATTAATAATAAAACTTTTAAAAAATTTACTATTTTTTTATTTTTATATATTTTTTCTTTTAATTGCAATATTTTAAACGTTTTATTTAACAATTACGATAATAATATCCGTAATAATAATAATAATAATAATATTTTTATTTCTAGGCTTTATTTTAATTTAAAGGTTTTAAAATGTTTTAATTAAAGATTTAATAAGTTTTAAATAATAAAATATTGGTAAATAATTAATAATATAAAAAAGTTTTATCTTCCATTTTTTTGGTTTATAAATAACTTAACGTTTAATAATTGATACGCGTTTTTAATAATTAGTAAATATAGCTACTTAAACATATAGCTATTCAATTTCTCGATAATATAGCAGTTAGTTAATATATTTATTAAATAATTATTTATAAACAATTTTAAATATTATTAAAAATTTTAACGCCGTATATTAATTATATTTAAAATTAACCTATAAATAGTTTATTTTTTATTTATATAGATATTTATTAAGGTAATTTAATTAGGTAGATTATATCTTAACTATAAAATTTAAAATATATTTAAAAATTAATCGTTTAAATTTATAATTATTTAAATAAAATTTTATATTATATTTATAAAAAATATTTCCGGTTTTTTAAATCTTCGATTTATATTAATATATAGCTATTTTTTAGCTACCGATTAGTACCTAATTAATTTAGTAATAATTGCAATAATTATTTATTTGCAGTAAAGTAATGTTTATTTCAGGAATTTTAGTTTTATTACTTAAAAGTTAATTATAATAGGGATTTTTTTATTATTAAAAATTTAATGCTAGAGAATTTATTATATTTAAAAGAATATTATAGTAATTTGTTATTATAGAAGGTTTTTAATAAATAAAATAATTTTATTATAATAAAATTTAATAATAATAAATATATTAAATTAATTAAATTACGTTTTATATATATACCTTATAAATTTTCTAATTAATTAATAATAAAAGAAAAATAGTTGGTTTAGATTTTTATATTTTTATTTTTAATAAATAACAATTTAATTTTCCTTTATTTTTATTTGGTTTAAATTTATTAAATTTAATATTAATATAGTTATTATAACCTTTTTTTATTCTTTTAGATATTTCGATTTAAATTTATTTTTTAAATTGTTAAATTATTTTATAATTATTTTCTTCAAACTTTACTATATTCATATTTAATATTTTAGGAATAATTTAATTAAAATTATTAATAATTAATTTATTAGTTTATTTATTATTTTTGGGGTTGATAGGTTCCTAATATTTTTAATAATTTTATATAAATAATTTTAAACTATTTCTTATTACTATTCTTTAAATTTTATTTCCATTTAAATTTTTAATAATATATTTATTTATTTCTAAAATATTATTAATCACGTAGGAACCTTACCAGCTATATTATAATTAACGTTTTCGAAATATATTTATATGTTTAAAAGTGTTATATCGTAATATTAAATCGCTGATTTTTAAAGGCTTTTTTTTTAATCTATACATATTTTGTTAATTATTCCTTTTAATTATTTATTATTATTTTTTAATAATAATATAAATAACGCAGTTAATATTAATTAATTATTATTAAATTATTTATATATATATAATAATTAAATTTTTTAAGGTTTTAATTTCTTTTTAGTTAAACATTTTTTAAGAAAATATAACTATTTTAATTGGAAAAATAAAATGTTTATTATAAATAATTTTATATAGGTTTAATCTATTAGCTTTAATTATTGTCCTATTAGCTTACACTATAACGTTCAAATATTAAATCTATCCTTTACTAATTTCTTTAATTAATTTTATAAGTTTAAATTTAATCAATTTATAATCTACTTTAATTTATTCTTAGGTTTAAAAGAAATAAGATAGTTCAACTATTCTTTTAATCCTAAATTTATTATAAACTTTAATAATTTCATTTTTAAATTCTAAGCTTTTATTTATTTTAATCTTTAACAATTAATTATATTATAAAATTATTTTTTCCCTTATAAATTTTATAACGTTTTCAAATTTAACCGATCTTAGAGATATTGTTTTAAAATAATTAAATAGTTATTTTTATGTTTTAAAGATTACTTTATAGCTATAGTTATCAAGTATATACTATACGTTTAAAATCTAATAAGTTAAAATAATATTTAGGTTTAAATGGCTTAATTAATTAAATAATTTATTACGATTAATTTTCTAGTATTGTAAATAAGTTTTAATTGCGTTTGTAACATATTTAAACATTCCCTTTCAATAGTATATAGTAAAGATATATTAATATATTAAATCTTATCCTTTATAATTATATTAAATATAAAATTTAATAATAAGTTTTTATTTTATAAACTTATAATTAATAATTTGGCAATTTAATTAATTTTTTTTACCCTTTTTTTAAAAGATTCTTTTAAATATAATATATTTTAAAATTTTATTTTTAAAGTTTATACAAGTTTTTTGTCCTTTTCCCGTCTAATCAATAAATAACTTTTTTAATAATTTTAACGTTATTAAAAATCGAATAATTTCTTAAAATTTTATACTTTAATTATTAATTAGGTATAATACTATAGGTTAAAATTTATTTTATAAATTAATACTATTATTATTTAATAGGTTTAAATTAATTAGAAATAAGATAATTATATTAAATTAAATATTAATAAAATTGTTTAAATTTCCTTCCTATTTTTTATTTTTTTAATTAAAAGATTTGCTTAGTTTTTTTAATAAAGTATTGGCTATTGTATTACGTTTACCTACAATATATTTTATTTTAAAATTAAATATTTTAATATAAATAATCCATTTTAATAACGCTACGCCTAATAAATTAATAAAACTATCGTTTAATTAAAAGATTAAAATTTTTGCATTAGTTTTAATTAAAAATTTAATATTATAAAAATAATTTCTTAATTATTTTAACAATTTTATAATTAAGAAATACTTTTATTTTATAATATTGTACCTAAATTTAACTCCTTTTTATACTCCTAATTTATAATAATAAAATTTAAAATTCCTTTAATTATTAAACTATTTTAACATTAATTCCTATTTCTTTTCGAATATATTTATTTTTAATATTATTAGCTAATTTAAGGTATAATTGATTATAATAAAATAAGGTAGGTTTATTAGCGCTTTTTTTAGTTTATTTATATTTTGGATTTATAAAATTCCCCATATAAATAGCTTCCTTTTTTATAATAATTTTATTAAAGGTAAGATTTTTATAGTATAGTTTTTAATTTAAATATGGAAGTATACTATTAGGCTTAAAAATGATCGGATTTTATAAATATTTTTACATATATTTCATTCGAGGATTTTCAAAACTTTAACTTTTCTTAAAAATTATTTATTAAATTTATATATAAACCTTATAATTTCGGTTATGGATTTATAAAATTTAGATTTAACTAAGTTCGCTATAGCTCCAACTAACTCAAAATTTAATAATATTTATACTATATTTTTAATATATTTAAATATAAATCGTTAAATTCTTACATAAATTTTTTAATTATCGTATTTAATATTTAAGTTTTTAATACCAACATTATTAAAAAATAGTTTATAAATATTTAGGATTAAATTATATAATATATAATTTATTACTTTAAAAAAATAAGTAACTAAATTTATTATACTTATCAAAATAGTTGTAAATTTTAATAATCTAATTGGAGTAGTAAATATTATTATATTGAACAGGTGCAGTGTTGCAGTAACATCGTATGCAAGGGTTTATTATGTAATCTTAGCTTCCAGGACCATATAAGGTCCTTGGATCGTTGCATTCTCCTGATCATCATCATGGATAGGAATTTCTTTCATCATCAACAGTTAACAGATGAATATTGTATATACTTATTAGTTTCATGGTTACTCACACTTATTATACATACTTTCTTCTACATTGAATATATTTGTTTTTTTCTCTTTAAGCTTATGCCTTATCCCTTGATCAGTATAACCTAGATATATATTCGAGAGTAAAGTGCTATCTTTAACTATTAGGAATGCTTTTTATAAGGGCCTAATACGTTGAGTGTATAGTTTTACTCCAAGAGTTATCCTACTCCTGTTTAATATTTCGGCTATAAATAAAAAGGTTTAATTAATTATATCCTAAAAATAAATTTACGTATAAAAATATAACGTAAGTTGCAAATTTTTTTATAAATAAATTATAATCTTTAAATAAAAACATATTTCAAATTATTTAAATATTTAATTTAATAATAAAATTAATTAAACGTAATTTACTATTTTTCTTTTTAATAACGAATTACGCGTTACGGTAAAGGTTATAGCTTTTTTTTAATATTTTTGCTTTAATTTTATCGTATAAAATCTTAATTATATAATCTTTTAACGATGTTAAGATAGAGATATTTCTAACCTATTAGGCCTTATATTAAACAATTTTAATAATATATGGTGGCGTAATTTCGTCTTTAATTTTACTAAGTTTAATAAAATCTTACGCTAAAACTTTTTCGCGGTAATATAAGATTTTAATAAATACTTCTTTTTTTTAATTAATAAATTCTATATTTTTTAATTTAGTTTTTAAAACTTTAAATTATTTAAGGATTAATTATATTCTTTGCAATTTTTTAATAAATTTAAAGATAATATTATAATATAAGCCATCTATTTTAAATAAGTTTAAACCTTTAATATTTTTTAAAGCTTTTTCGAATATTTTATCTTTCTAATTTAATAATTTAGAAAATATTAATTTATTAAAAGGTATATCGTTTATTAAATAAATCTTTTAAAACTTATTTTTATATAACGTATTAATTTAGATAACTTAACTATTTTGTTATTTATTTTTATACTAATCCCAAATATTTTGGGAAATTTTCGTCATAAATAGAAAAAATTAATTATTAAATAATATTATTTTGACCTTTTCTTCTTCTTCTAAAAAAAATAGGTATTTATTTATAAAATAATTATTTATAAGAATTTGTTTAATAAAATTTATTTTATAATAGTAGTTAATATTTAATTAATTACTGGAAGTTAAATTAATTAAATTATTAAGCCTTTAATTGCTACTAATTAGGCCTTGGTTATTAATAGCTAAAAGTTTTCTTATATATAATTTGGCTTAATAAAATCTGCTAAAATCTAATTATTTAACAATTTAAACAATAAAAGTATTTTAATTATTATTAAGCTAAAAGTTATAATTTTTATTAAGGTTTTACTATTTTTAATTAATATGGTTAATCGGGATTGGAAGATAAAATTTAAGCTTAATATAAATTTATTTATATAATATTTATTTTTAATAATATAAATAGGTAACAGTAAAGTTTAACTAATTAACTATATTAAACCTTTAATATACTTTACTATTGAAATTATATTATTTCGATTAAAACTTTTTAAGAACATCTTACTACATTTATAGGGTAAATTATGTTCTTTAGCGTAAGATTGGATTATAATAAATAATTTAGCTTCTATATTAATAATTCCAATAATTAACTTTTTATTTTTATAAAGTCCAACTTTTATTATTAGTTTTAAATATGGTTTAAAGTAAGAGCTTAAATTATTTAATAATAAAGGAATTAGTTTTAAATTTTGTTAATTAGTTATAAGTTGTTTAGGTTTATTTATTAATAGAATAAATAGTTTAGGTTATTTTAATTTATTGGTTTTTAAAAAATTAATATTAATATTGGCATTTTTTTAAACTTATTCTTTAATAATTTTAATGGATGAACTAAGGGCGATCTTTTAATCCTACAAGTTTTTAATTAATTTTTAAAGTATAAATTTGTTAAATTTAGGCATAAATTTCATTATTTCGGCCTAGGTTATATTAAATTTCTTTTTGCTATTTTTTTTAAACTTTATTTTTCAAAATTTCGTAATTTCTTTATTGTATAGATTAAGGAGTTTTATTAATATGGATTTATTGTTTTTTGTTTAATTAATGTGCTTATTTTTTTTAGGGTTTTTTAAATCATTCTTATTAGGTATAATTACTTTAGCTTTTTTGGATTTAAGCAATTCGAGATATTTAATTTTAATAGTTTTATTATTTGGTCTTTTTTGACGCTTAATTATATTAATATTTATTAACGCAATTTTTAATTGGTTAAAAATTTTTTTTTTAATTATATTTTTAATATATACAATATTATTATTATTTATAATTTTGGGAAGTTATTTATATTTAAAAAGGGATTAATTAGGTGTTTTATTGTTATTTCCAAACCTAATTATTTTAATTTTTAATATTGCAGGTAAAACATATTTAGTTTATTTTTAAACAATTATAGTGTTAAAGGTGGGCTATTACTAATTTATCTACTATTTAATTGTAATTTTTTTAATATAATATTTAGCTTTTTTTTTAATATAAGGTTTATTAATATTTTAATTAACAATATATTTATAAATTATAATATTAATAGGTTATTTATTAGTTTTAGCAAATTGTTATATTTGATTAAAGATATTAAAATTTTTAATTATTCTTTATTTATTATATTTACCTATAATATATATATTTTAGTTGCGGTTAAAATATAAGAAATTATTAACGTTTATATTATATAATATTAGATATTTTAATATTATATAACATAAAAAGGGTTTTTTTTAAATATCGTAAAAATAATAAATATTAGGTGGGTAATTATTTAAATAAAATAAGGATATTTTAGCTTTTTTAAAATTCTTTATATAATAATTAAATAATTGGAGCGGTTTATAACCTTAAATTTGGTTAATTTATATAAATTAAATAAAATATTAAATAAAACTATTTTAAGGTAATATATAAATAAATATTAATAATATATCCCTAATAATAGCTAATTTTTACTTAATTTAATCGAATATAGTTTTTTATATATTAATTTATATAATATTAAAATATTTTACCAAATTATTTATTATTAAAAGGTTTTGGGATTTATTATCTTTAGTAAAAATCTTTGGTTAAAGTTGGTTGGTAATATTATTCTTTTTTAACCGATTAATTTGAAATTATTACGGTTTATTATTAAAATTAACCGTATTTTTTTTGTTACCTTATTATTAACTCGATAATTTAACTTTTTTAGTAAATTATTTTTATATTATTTATTTAATCCGATTAAAAAATGTAGTTTATATATTAATAAGCAATAAATTAATAAAATAAATAATATTTTTTAAAGTTTTATTAACAATATATTTTAAAATAATATTAATATAATTATTAAGATTAATTAGTTAAATTATATTATTTTTAATATTTTAAAAAAATATAATATAATTTGTAATTAAATTTAATAATTTAATAAAGTTATTAATTATAGGTTTATTATTAAGATTTTATAGTTTAAATTTATAAAATTTATATTAATAAAGGTCTTATATAGTAAATTTCTTTTTTAATAAAGTTTAAATTTAATTTTAATTAATTAAACTATTAATAATTATATTAATTTTTTTATATATATTATTATTAATTATTTAAGATTTAATTTTTCTTATATAATTTTAATTAATTACCTTATATTGATAAAGAATGTTATTAATATCTTTTAATTATTAAGTAACGTTTATTTTATTGAATAATTTATTTTTATAGTTTTGTAAATTAAGAAAAACGATTTGGTAGGGATATATAGGTAATGTTAGATTAAAAATTAGTTTTTATACCGATATTTGGATAGTTGGTTATCCTAAAATAATAAGATTTATTATTAACGTATTAGGTATATTTATATAAATAATAAATAAATAGGTTTATTAAATAATTGGTTAAATATTAATTGGTTTTTTATTAAGAAATATTATTCTTTTATTTATTAACGATGCAATATTTTATTAAGATTAATTAATAGATTGCATAATTTAAATTTATTTTAGGTTAAGTGGTAATTTTTAAAAGAAAGTTTTTTATTCCGGTTTATTATTAAATAATATGTATAAAACGTTTTTATATATATTAAATTCTAGTTAATTAGGATAAATAAATCTAATAGCTAATAATGTTAATAATATAATAGGTAAAAACAGAATATTAATATTAAGGGGTAATAGGTTTAATTAAATTTTAAGTTAAAATATTATTTTTTAATGTAATGGTTAATCTTAGGCAAAAGTAACGTTATTTTAAAATTAATTAAGTATAATCTTAACGGATTAATCAATATTCTGTTATATTTAAAGTATAAAGAGTATTTAATTTGGTAATAAATGATAATAATATCCTCATGTTATATAATTAATGCAAAAATATAGGAAATATTTATCTTTATCCATAAACGTTTAATCGGCTATTTAGTTTTTATGGAGTGTTTTCTTTTTGGCAAAAAGTTTATTTTGTAGGTAAATAGTTGTAGATTTGGTTTTTATTTACGCTATTTAAAAGTATAATAAAGTAAGTAATAATAAGATTACCGTAATAGTTTTAATAATATACTATTTATTTTAATTTAATAGTTTAATTAATAAATCTTTTAATATAATTATAATATTAATTAGGTAGATTTTATAATTATAGGACTTATCCCTTATTTGCATTATATTATTAGCTTTAATAATATAGCCATGGAGCGGCGTTTTGGTTTACGTTTTTTTTATACCAATATTTAATCGTATCTTATTTATTATTTTAAATAAACCTAGTTTAGTAATCTTTTATATTTATTTTATTATAAATTATACGTTATTATCTATCGTTATATTTTTAATATTTTAATATTATTTAATATATAAATCTATCCTATTAATTATTATTTCGAGCTTTTTAATTTATAAATTGTTTTATGTTTTTTAAACGCTATTTATATTCCTTCGGCATAATTTAACTATAATTATTTTATATTTAATAAAAGTTTTATTAATTAAGTAATATTGGTAAATAAAAATATTTTTTAAGGTTCCAATAACAGTTTATTATTAATATCCAATAAATTTAGGGTTTTTATAATTTCCTTATTTTTAATTGTATATTATACTAGCGGGTATTCGAAATTAGTTTCCTAGTTTATAAAGCTATTTTAACTAATTAATATTTAATCGGTCTTTTTAAGATTAAGGTTACGGGTTTGAATTTTATAGTGGTTATTATTAAATAGGAATAGGATAACTCTTGGAATAAGGTTATATATTTAACATATTAGGTTTTTATAAAAAATATTTTTAATAATTAAAAATAATATTTTATTTTTGAATATATAATTAAGTTATATTAATTAAAAAATAAAATATAAGTTTAAAGAGAAAAAAACAAATATGTTTAATATGGAAAAAAGTATATATAATAGGTATAAATGACCATAAAATTAATAAGTATATATAATATTTAACTATTTTACTGTTCGAAATAAAGGGATTAATATCGATAATTATAATCAGGAAAATGTAATAATTTAAAGATCTTATATGGTTTTTAAAGTTAAGATTATATAATAAACCTTTATATATAATATCATTGCAATATTATACCTGTTCAATACATATATTTTAAAGTTTTTAACGTACGATAAAATATTAATTATTAAATTTAATTATAAATTTATAATATTAAATTTTAAAATTAATAATATAATTAAAAAAAGTTATATAATAAATTTTTATATTATAAGTTATTTTTAATTAAATAAAAATAAATTTATATATAAAAATAAATATAAATTAATATTATTTATTTATATATTTAATATTTTATTATATTTTTATTTTTTAATATAATAAACTTTAAATAATAAAATATTATAAAATTAAAAAAAAAAAGTTATTTTAATTAAATAAATAAAGTTAAAAATATGGTTAAAAATAACGTAATTTATTAAAAATAATAGAAGTATTAATAGTAAAAAAAGTTTAAAAATTTTTTTTTTTTATTATAATATTTAATTGTAAATTAATATTATTTAACGTTATTTTAATATTATTTTAAATAAGTATTTATACATTAAAAATAAACTTATAAAATATTTATGGTTTATTTATGATACGATTTTATCGATTTAAGTTATATTATTTTTTATATTAGTTACGTTATATAATCCTAGCTGTAACGTCATATAACCTATGTTTTGTAACGTGCATGTCCAATAAGTTAAAATTATTACAAAGGGCGTACTATAGTTCGATCATTGATCCTTGGTTTTTCATCCCATTTACATAAACAAACGGTTTGGATTTCCCTTACATTAATCATAATAACGTTAGAATTTATTTTTGGAACTTATCTCTTAATAAATCAACTATATGCACCTGTTTATATAATAAACATATCTCATTTATCTTAATATGCTAAAACTAAAATTCGAGGAGCGGGCTTCGCCTTCCGCCTCCCCCCCTTATTAACGCCATAGACGCCACAAAACCCTTAGTCCGTATATTTGTATTTATGGGTTGTGGGGGAGGCGTTCCTCGAACTCTAATCTTAGAGACGTTTGGGGTTTTTAACCGCACCTGATACACATTTAAAAACTTTTAATAAAACTATATTGACAACAACATAATAAACAATAACAACGTTTAAAATACCCTCTATTTTAATCACTCGAAACTAATCCTTTACTTTAACTACCTTCCTATATTTTTTACATATTTATACAATATTGCATTATAATATTGTAAGCCTCGACGTTTAAATAGTCTTAACGCTATATCCACGCACCTGCACCCACGCGTTTATACCCACAACCACCCATAACCACGTTTAAAATACCTTCTATTTTTTAATCCGAAACTATCTATTCAATTGCCCAGACATTTTAACCTTTTTTATATGCTTATACGACATCGCGTTATAATATCGTAAGCCTCAACGTCTAAATAGCTTCAAAACGTTATATTCACGCGCCTGCACCCACGCGCCTATACCCATGCGCCTATACCCACGCGTTTACACCCATAACTATCCACAACCACGTCTAAAATACCTTATATTCTAATCATTCGAGGCTAATCCTTTGCTTTCGCTACCTTCCCGTCTTTTTTACATACTTATACGACATCGCGTTATAATGTTATAAGCTTTAACGTTTATTACAGCTATCGCATTGGTTGCAACCGATACTATAGCTAATCTCGACTTAAAACGCGTACGTTTTATATATAATAACCTATTTAAATGATCGAATTAATACTTATTTCTTATATAAAGACTTTATTTACTTAAAATTAATATTTTCAATTGATTTAATTATTATTATACCAATTAAGGGAAAAATGTCCAAAATCGCCTTAAACTAAAGATTGAAAAATGTTTTCGGAAAGGTATACCGGAGTGTAATTGATTAGAAAAAGGTGTGGCTAAAGGAAGTACTTCCCCCCGAACCATTTTTCCAATTTCTAATTTAAGCTAGCTGAGATAATATCTCATATTATTAGTAATTATCCAGAAGCTTATAGATCGTCAACGCATCGTCATTACAAAAAGCTTATGCGGTATCAATACCAAGGTAGATAAATTACAAGTCAAATTATCCATGTTAATGGCGACACAATGTATAGCGTTGATCTGACCTGTTTGTGTGATAACTTCTAACAGACTACCGACTGACTGATGGTTAATAACCCATGTCCTCTTAAATACATATGTATGTCCTCCTATGTCTCTAATGTCTTCATACTGTGTAATTATAACCCCGCTACTGCATCTTCTACAGTCCCAATAGGGTTTATCTACTGTAAAATACATCTATCGGAAGGAGGGGCAAACCCGCAACCCCTCCAATTTCGTTCCAATTTTAAAATGGAGATCGCTGTTGACCGCCGCATCCCCAAAAGTCGCGACTCTATCGCATATCTATCGCACATCTTCTTCTCCTCCCCCCCTCTATAAACAGGTGCCCCTCTATAAGCCTCGATTTGTATTGTGGTTCGTATCCTCTATCCTTTTCATCCCATCAATTGGTCTGTTCAACTTTTAAAGATGGCTGTAGGAACTGTTCTGATTACCGGGTAAGTCAAGTTTATTTTGAACCTATTCGTATACCTCTTCGCTCTTTTCGCGCCGCTCCTTTATAATTATTACATCCTAGAACAAAGACAAGTCGTCAATTAAGTTATATGTTTATGCTAATAAACATGCGCAAATAGTGGTACCGGCTACATTGGATCTTTCACCACGCTTGCCTTGCTTGAGCATGGTTATGAAGTCATCATTGTAGACAACCTATACAATTCGTCCGAGGTTGCTCTCGACCGCATCGAGCTCATTTCCGGCAAGAGGCCAACTTTCTACAAAGTTGACCTAACAGAGCAAGATGAGCTCGACAAAGTCTTTGCTGCTCATCCCCAAATCGACAGCGTTATTCACTTTGCCGCGCTCAAGGCAAGCTCGCCAACTCTCCATCGCCTATGCCATGTCGCTGACTTACGAACCAGGCTGTCGGCGAATCTGCCGAGATCCCTCTCGAGTATTACCGCGTAAACGTTGGTGGTACTATCTCCCTCTTGGGTTCCATGAAGAAGCATGATGTTACCAACATAGTGTTTTCCTCCTCAGCAACGGTCTACGGTGACGCGACTCGTTTCGAGAACATGATTCCCATTCCTGAGCACTGCCCTATTGGGCCTACAAACACTTACGGAAGAACCAAGGCTATTGTCGAAAACATAATCGAGGATTTTATCGGTGCGCAGCGCCAGAACTTGAAGAAGGCCGACAAGCCGTTTGAGCAATGGAATGGCGCTAACCTGCGGTACTTCAACCCGTGTGGTGCACACCCTACCGGTATTATGGGTGAGGATCCTCAAGGCGTACCATATAACCTATTGCCGTTGCTGGGCAAAGTTGCGACTGGTGATCGGCCGAAAATTCTAGTCTTCGGAGATGGTAAGCCAGGCTTGGTCCCAAAAATTTGATGATATGGAAGACACTAATAAAAATATTGCGTAGACTATTCATCCCGAGATGGAACTGCCATCCGCGACTACATCCACGTCGTCGATCTTGCAAAGGGTCATTTAGTTGCGTTAAACTATCTTCGTGAACACAAGCCCGGCGTCAAGGCATGGAACCTAGGTTCTGGCAGAGGTAGCACCGTTTTCGAGATCATCAAGGCATTCAGCAAGGTTGTCGGCCGCGACCTGCCATATGAGGTAGTACCACGAAGACAAGGCGATGTGCTAGATCTCACTGCCAACCCGACGCGGGCGAACCAGGAATTGCAGTGGAAGACAGAGCTCACCATGGAGAAGGCATGCGAGGATCTATGGAGATGGGTGTCGAACAACCCGAAGGGATACCGACAGGAGCCTCCAGCCGAACTACTAGCCGGCGTCAAGGGTAAGGCCTCTTGATACGTGAGTAGATAACTACTCCAAGTCGCATTATTGGTGAGAGTTGATTAGCAACTTAATTTGACTGGGCAATGCAATTTGATCCTTGCGCGTTTACCTATAGAATAGACGAGAGCTCCACCTTGATACCGAAACGCGAACCGCCTCCCGTCGACAGGTTAGGTGAATAATGTTAAAGAGTCGAGATAGTGATAGAAGTAAATCTACGTTAGTATTCAGATGAAGATTTTATGAGCGTTGCGCTCGAGCTGAGCCACTAGATGATGATAACATCAAGTTGTCATCGAACATGAATTGTGCACTCCTTTCCATCCAATCAAGGGTAACCCAGCTGTTTTCCGATTTGTCATACATGGTGAATTGTGCCTCGTCGTCTACGATATCCCTGCAGTTTCGTTTATCCAAGACTTCCAACTACAACCCAAGATATTCTGGTTACGTACCTCAACCCGATAGATAGAGTATGCATAGCCACTCTACGCTTTAAGCTACCCGTCTACCAAGACGCTTGTCTAGAAAGACGGTGTCGAATCAGCTGTTAAACCAACGTACTTGTGGTACTCGCTACCACCATGAGAAGGGTGATCAGTTGGGCAACATGAGTATAGTACGCAGCAAACTGCAGATGGTTACCACACGTAGTTACTAATAATTACTTATATTACTGCCTGGACGCGACGGCATCCCACATACTGCAGGTCGGCAGGCCGGTAAGCGAATCAGAGACCGAGGGATGCGTGGCAGTTCACAGCAGCACGAAGTTAGACGAGGTTAAACAAGGTTACTATTAGACGAGGTTAGATGGAGAAATGACGGAAATGTTTTCACAGCCACCATCTGTGGTATCTAAATCTCTACCTAAATCTCTACTTAAATCTCTACTTAATATAATGTACCTATAAGAACCTTGCCTGTAGCTTAGGCTCCACATGTTTCCCGCTCGTAGATCCACCCAAAACTCCCAAAACTCCCAAGACTCTCAAGACCCCTGGATGTGGCTTAAGCTCTTTTCTCTCCTGGACCCTGGCGTGTCTCATAACTTTCGAGGCGTAATGAAACATCTCATGTCTTTTCTTCTCTTTTACTCGTTACTCGTATCTTTTTATTCTTATTCAACATCACATTCGTTCTTATTATCACTCGTTTACCTCGTTCTTGGTAAACAGGAAATAATCAATTATCTGCATTGATTGAAGCATAGCGTTTTATTTTCGTTACTTACCTGGTAATTTTATTATCCGTCAGATCGTTGGCCACAATTTATCAACTGCCTTCATCCTTTTCCTTTAGTCCAAAATATAGCTACCAAAAGGCTATGAGATAGATATCTTCTAAATACCTACCTAAGATATCTTCTAAATTTACTGGGGTACATTTGCATTTATGACCAAGCTCGTAGCTTAATTCAACATTGACATCATCTGGGAGTAGTATTCTCCTATGTCTCCCTAAAAGAAGATTTTACTCGCTTAATGCTACGCGCCTGGTCTCATCTATAGCATGGAGCGCACATATATTCAGGAAAATAAGCAAGCGCGACTTCAAGCACTGGGCGAAGAATGGGGTATAACTAGTCAACCTCCTCCGTCACCCTTGCCGAGGCCTGATCAGCCGCCATCCTACCGGACAGATAACGATGAGTTTATAGCAGAAGAGTTACTTAAGAGACAGCGCATTAGCGAATCTCAAGGTCACCAGCCGAAGGGGAGTATCTCGCGTGCCTTCACAACAAAAAAGAAGACATGGGAATACCGAGAAATTTATAGCACCCTCGTGGCTCATATTACGAACCAAGGATCACCAGGCGTTGCCGAATGCCTAATACTCAAGTTAAATCTAGCTGGAGGGAACCTCAACTTGGCGCAGAAGAGTCGAACTAGTTTATTAAGCAGAAGAAAGAGTCTCGATCTAGCCGAACGCAGCCAAGTGCTCCAAATAGCCGTCAAGAATGGCCATTATGAAATGATCGAGGTTCTTTTGCCCTACGCTGATGCTTTAAGCTTAGATACCGCATTGCCAACTGCGATTCGTGGTGGAAACGCGGCGATTGTCGCACTTCTCATAAGATATGGCGCGAGTGTAGCTCAGACTGCCGACGGACAAGATGCATTTCGACAGGTATGCGCCATTGGTGGCCAGCCCGATCTAGTCGCGCTTATTCTGGGATCCGACGGACGGCCGTCATTGTCGTGGATGTCACAATCCATGGTTGAGGCAGCGAGGGTTGGGTGTCTGGGTACAGTAATGCACCTCGGCCAGTCAACAGCAGACGGTAATCACGATGGTGCCGCCGCGTTGAAAGCTGCCGTAGCTCTCGGCCGGAGAGATATCGTCCTCGCTATTGTTCTCGGTAATAAACCACCAGCCCAACCCGGTCTTAACGAGGCGTTTGACCAGCTCATGAGTCACCAAAACATCAATCCCAACGAAAAGATGGCCATGGCGGAGATTTTGTTGTGCGCCGGGGCGGAAGGTGATCTGGTATCGAAAGCCCTGGTACAATCGTGCGCCACTTACTTTCTCGAAATGGTGCATCTCTTGGTCTCTTATGGTGCATCAATCGAATATCAGGATGCGATCGCTGTTCGCAAAGCTGTCTCAAAGGGAAAAGTCGACTTGGTAGAGGTTATGTTAAGTGGGAAATCTAGATTCAGCTCTCATTATGCGTCAGAGTGCGTAGAGCTTTTGCCAAAAAAGTTGAGATTTGAAGAACGTCACTCTCTCCTTAATCTACTACTTCGTAAAGGTGCATCCGGGGCGCCCTTGGATGAGGCGCTAATCGACGCAGTAGAAGCCGGCGACGTCGAGGCGGTTAAAATACTTCTCACGCCGCTGTTTCCCGAAGGTAAAATCGTCGGGGCTAAAGATATTCGGAAAGGTCCGCGAAGCATGGTATTTGAGAGACATGAGATTGCGTCGACAGATCATAAAGGTGCCCTAGCGTTGCAGATCGCTGTGAAGAAAGGGGACGTAGCTATTGCGAACTTGATTCTTTCGAATAAGCCGCCTAATCCTGTTGCTCTCGCTCAGATCTTCCCTAGCGTGCGGAATCTACGCCCCCTTGAGCGGTATCAGACCTCGGAGTTATTTCTAAGAGCTGGACTTACTGGACCGTCGGTTCATTCGGCCCTCGAGAACGCCATAGACGAGCAACCACCGCACCGAGATGAGAAGCTCATCGCCCTTTTCCTTCGTTATAATGCAGATGTAAATTTTAACGAAGGTCACACTATTACGGCAGCTATTTCACAGAAGGATGTCCGACTCTTAGAACGATTGCTCAAAAGCAAGCCCACAATCCAGGTAGCAGCCAAGGCGATTCCTAGGGCTATGGAAGTCGATGAAGGCTCGATACGGTTTCAAATGATCAACATGCTCTTAGCAGCCGGTGCATCACAGGGGGGACCTGAAGTATCGGCAGCTGTCGAGGCAGCGATACAGATTGATCTGCCAGATAAACGACTGCTTAAAACATTACTGCAGCAAGGGAATGCGGATGTTAATGTTAATGAGGGGATAGCTGTAGAGCGTGCCGCGCTACATTCCGATCCGGAAATTCTAGGAATGATTCTATGTTTAGGGCAGCCCAATGCTAGTAGCCTAGAACGGGGTCTAAAGAGTATAGGAAATCTTCCAATGTCCACAGGTAAAACCGAAAAGCTAGATGTGATATTACGCCGAACGCAGTCGAAGGATACGGCCACCAAGCTGCTCTTACAAGAGGTGTTAGCTGTTTTAAAAGTACCTTCGCACGACCAAAATTTCTCTTCAATAAAAGTCCTACTAGCAAACGGTGCCGATATCAATGCTATGAATGCCGAGGCGTTGTGTCGAGCGGTGGCCGCGGCAAACATGCAACTGGTAGAGCTTTTATTCACAGCCACTCCAACCCCTACTTCGATGGCATTTGCTATGCCTCACGCCCTGCGCATTCGTGAATTGATGGATAGACTAACGTTCGCGCAAAAAATCCTAGAAGGCGGTATACCGGCAACTGAAGTGAATAGAGCTCTCGTCTTTGCCGTCAGTACTTATCCAGACGACATACCGCTCATCAATACTCTCTTAGCCCGTGCAGATACTCGAGACGGCCTGGCTTTGATCGAAGCTGTCAAGGGAGAAAAGTAGGACGTCGTAGAGCTGATTCTAGGCAAGAAGACTTTCCCCGTTGAGATTCTCAACACAAGTTTTGCCCAGGCAACGAGAGGCAAAAACAAAAGATCGAGAAGCATGTCGTCTATCAGTTTACTAAAAGCTGGCGCATCGGGAGAAGTAGTATCGGATGCGCTATTAGCAGCCGCTTCCGATGGCGACGTAGAGTTCGGTACCATTTTAGTACAGAATGGGGGCAGCGTAGAACATAAGGACGGCCAGGCCATCATAGAAGCTTGCAAGGCAGGGGCAGTCGACGTCCTCGCAATGCTGCTAGCAGGCGAATCAAGAGTCGCCCAAAAAACGTTGCAGAGAGGATTTCAAGCCGCTACGCAAGTAGGAGACTTGAAGAAGCGAGCAGAGATATTCAAACTGCTCTTGCAAGTGGGAGTCTCTGGAGAAGTAGTCGACGCTCAACTCGTATCAGCTGGGAGGTATGGAGACGACGGGAAAGATCTCGTCCGACTTCTGCTAGTGTACGGGGCGAGTCCTGATTACAATGATGGAGAGGCTGTCGAAAAAGCAGCGAGGAGCGCCTTTTTGGGTAGCTTGGAGATGCTATTAGGCATTGTTGAGGTCGGTGGGCGTCAGAAACGACCATCTTCTCACACTTTGGTCCGCGCGATGGATGCTTGCTGGGACCTAAGCAGAGACACGAGATTTGCCATTATGAATTGGGTTTTCCAAGCAGGAAGGCCGGTTCCCAGCGCTCTTCATTCTTCTCTGAACCGTGCTGTCAATGAGGAAGATCCTGACGAGAGACTTATCGAGCTTCTTGTAAACCACCGTGCCTCTGCTACCGCAGATGGTTGCCAGACTTTAATTGACGCGACTACAACGCTATCTCCATCAGCATTTTCCAAGCTCTTAGATACTCAAATCACTGTCGAGGACACCTCCTTAGTGTTCAGTAGGGCATTTGCGCCCGATCGTGTTTCGTCGTGGTTATCTGGTCGGGGCTACGAGGTTGCCAAATGCCTACTAGAGAAAGGTGCTATCGGCGATGGAGTTGGATCAGCATTTGCCACAGTACTTGGGTTATACATCGAAACACATGCGCAGTTAGCAAACGACTTTGTGGATTTGCTCCTCAAACACGGCGCCGACGTCAACTACAACCACGGAGAGGCGTTGCAGAATGCAGCTGCGCAAGGAGATCCCAATCTTCTTAAAAGACTCCTACGCGAGAATCCCAACCCCCAAGCGCTAACGTTTGCGTTACCTCGCGTATTCGACGCTTCCGCATCTGAAGATGACATATATGATCTTATCACACTATTCGTCGAATACGGTGATGGACAAAACCGGATGGATGTCGCGTTCATCCAAACTGGTTCGGAGCCTATACTCGTCAAAGCTCTAAACCAGTTCCCACGATCTACGAAGATTCTCGGGGCATTACTAGATGCCGGGTTCTATCATGACCAACTGACAACGTGCAGAGTAATGCAGGAGATAGAGGAAGAAGAGACTGTTACTCTGCTCATGTGGGCCCTTATTCAACCTCAGAAGAAAATCAGTAGCGGAGTTATCAATTTACTGATCGAGAGGGGTGCTAAAGTTAATTTTGAAGCTCCCATCTCTCGTGTTACTCCTCTTATGCTAGCCATACAATACCGTCGGCAAGATATTGTGAAGTCTCTACTGCTGGCGGATGCTGAAGTTGACGTGACAGATGCGACAGGGAAATCCCCCTTGTCTATGGCATCTTCTATCGGCGGTGACTTGGCTATCACCATAATGTCTAATTTGCTAGCGGCAGGTGCTTCGAGAAATGATGGCTCACTTCACAATGCAGCACGAGAGCTTAACCTGCAAGCCATGCAAGTATTGGTCGAATATAGACATGACCCTGACTTTCCCAGCCCTCTGCATGGTGGACGGAGTGCACTTGGAGAGCTATGCCTACACGCCGCTGACTTCAGCGAGATGACGCCTCGCCGAGAAAAAGCGATGGAAAAGGCGATAAATTTCCTCCTCCAGAGCGAATCCGATATCACGCTACAATCTGATGGGAAATCCGTCCTCCTTTTAGCTCTCGAATCAACTGACCCCTTGACCACAACGAAAATCCTGCTACGGGCCGACATGTGGAGATACATTAATAAACCATTCAACTACTTTAATGATGGCAAATTCACCTACTCTCCCACTATGTATGTTCAGCGCGTGTTACCAGATTCGGATCACAAGTCACAGCTCTTAGCACTGCTAAAAGCAAACCGGGGGACTGATGTATACTATTCCAACTCCGGTCCGCAGCCTGACGATGCTATCGGCATGCCGACTAATATCCAACTCGAAGAACAGGAACGTAAGGCGCGATTAGTCCGTCTTCAAAAGGAAAACGAGGATCACACGCTCGCGATTCAGCGGAATAAAGAGTTAGCGGCAGTGCAAGCGCAAATCTGGGCTAACCAAGCAGAGCTAGAAGAGGTGCGCAAAAAACGGGCGCACAGCGCAGACCTATCAGCTATACAGGACCGCGCGCGCGTCGAAGAAGAACTATTCAACAGCACAATGCGACAGCAACGCGCACGCCACGTAGCCGAGGTCAAGCATCAAGAGGCACTGACACACGCCGGGTTAACACGGGCGCAGGCTCTCGCCGACGCGGAGCTTGCCGTTGAAGCACAGAAGCAAAGCCGTATGCTCCAGTGGGAGCGTGACGTGGGCAGCGAACGCGTTGGCAACGCAAACCAGCTAAGCAGCATAAGACTCCGGGAGAGGGAGGAATTAGAGCGCCTAGACCAGGTAGCAGATGCAAGACTCAAGAATAGAATACAGGAGCAACGGAAATTAGTTGATAGCCAGAGTACATTAGCTGCGAATATAGCAGGCGCAGGACCCAGAGCGCAGAGGCAGATTGGGTATGTGAGTGGTGAGTTAGATTAATAGGGACATAACCTAATATAGGTATATCCATGGACTGGCTTAGATACCTTTGAGGAGGTTGTAGCAAATCATGCAGTTTTTGGCATCGACGGCGTAAGGATTATTCGATTAGAAATTAGAAACCCGAGTTTTTATATACTTGGAATATTAATAGTAGCTGAAGATAATGGATAATGCTACGGATGAAGTTTATGAAGTTTATAAGTTCCCAAGATGTTGGGAATTCCATCCCGTTAAGCCTTAAGCCTCGGACTTCCGACTAAGACCGAGTAGAATCCGACGCCATTAACTTTATAACCTAACCGGGTAGCATCTTATAAAGCCGTTACACACTCGGAGTATCAATATGCGAGTTGTGTGACTCCGAAATCTCGCAAACGAGTCTAGGTTAGATATGTTGATATTATTTCCTTTCTCCCATTTACAAGTTTCCCACCTTCGTTTCGCAAAATACTTACCTTAACATATTTTTCTTTTCTTCCTTAACTATTCGATCTCTACTTAGCTTCCTAGACTACATTTGCATTCGGATGGGGAAAAAAAGGTTGATCATTTAGTATACCCGTGCAAATAAAATAACCACCCCCAGAACATATCCTTTAGACGCCTTCCCTTAACTTAAAATTCACCCGCCGCAATTAAGCTACCATGCCACTTTCTACATCCGTGCTGCTCCGCGGCATATTCCGGCAGCGCCTAGAGCACCTGCGCGTCGGACGTCTACCACGCTCAACGCCCCGGCGCTTCCAGTCCAGCACTCCCGGTCCGAAGCCCGGCAACGGAGGCGAGGCCGCGAAACAAAAACCGCCAACCGGGGATCCGATCCCGGTGGGTAGCACACCAGTTCCTCCCGTACCCCTGTGGCAGAGACTCGGCCCCCTGACACGCGCCGGCGAAGCTTACGGTCGTGCTCAGCGGAAAAGACCCTGGGCTACGCAGATCGTCTCCGCGCTTGTTATTTATCTGGCTGCCGATGTTAGTGCGCAGCGTATAGGTGGCAAGGACTACGTGCCGGAACGTAGTGCTAGGAATATGGCTATTGGCGGCGTAGCTGCTGTGCCGACCTTTCTGTGGTGAGTCGTATTCATTTTTCTTATCCTCCCCTTTCGGTTGGTCGTGGATCTAGATCGTTATTACCCTATGTCTCGAGGTATATATTGAACAGTGGGCAATACATGTGCATCATCGGTGCCTTCCTGGGTACCTAATACGTGATATAACGAAGCCAAACATCAGAACTAACGCAGTTGTCTAGGTTCGTCTGGCTTTCCCGCCACTTCAACTACCCATCCCACATCCTCTCGCTCGGCGTCAAGATCGTCGTCAACCAGCTCGTCTTCACGCCCACCTTCAACAGCTACTTCTTCGGCGCCCAGGCGCTGCTATCCGGGGACTCTATCGCCGAGACCTGGGATCGGATCCGCCGCACCGTCCCTGTCAGCTGGGTCAACGCCTGGAAGCTGTGGCCTGCCGTTACCGCCTTCACCTTCACGTTCGTCCCCGTCGAGTACCGCAGCGTCGTTTCGGGCGTCGTTGCCGTCGGCTGGCAGACTTACCTGAGCTACTTGAACCGCCAGGCGGAGATCGAGGAGGAATTGGCTCATGCAAGGATGGTGGCTGCTTTGCCGGCTGTTGAGGCGACGTCTGCGTCCTTGCAGCTTGATGCCCGGAAACCCCGGATTACTGCGTGAATTCAAGCTTCGTTTCTTTGTGGATTTCCTATGGAATTACGGGGTTAGGGGGGAGATAGACTAGACTTGTGGTTGGCGTTGGAGCGTGCACGGCCTAATATTAACAAAATAGTTGGTAGTAAGTGCGGGGGTGAATTGGCATTCATGTTAATCGGTTAATAGAAGCTTCCTTGATATTGGCATATCTTCTTTTCGTTACTAGATTTGCTGTTAGAGGGTGTTATGATAGTCTGGTGGTCTGGTAGGGCTAGGATTATCAAGGTCGGTTATAAAATGTCTATATTAAAAACTAAGAGAGGAGGGCAGGAGGAGGGGGGGCTACTACGAATTATTTGATCAAGCTAGTATCTCGAACTCACGTTGTAGATTTACTATAATTAGGTACCTTATAGATGTGCATAATATATCTCTCTTTAGGTCATAAGTATCTTCTAAGAAACATTGGCAGGAGCTAGAATTTCTGGCGTATCTTCAATTCTAATATGTAAAACTAACATTAACCATCCATGATATAATAAGTATAATTCTTCGTCCAGATAATTCAAACGACAAGTGTTTCTAATGTTTAATTTAATATTGATCAAGGATATCTCTTCTAAATGTTCTTATATACTAAAATGAATTTAATTATTTATAATTTTTAAATTTTTTTATATTCATACCAACCTAACGGCGGCGCCTTTCTTGTGGCCGTTGGCGGTGGTGCAGCGGTTTTCCCTGTTCCCGGGCTTTCTCGTCGTTTCCCTGACGCCTGGATAATGCAGTGTCTGATTCGTTATCGTGATCTTCTCCATTTTCCTTGATATTATTATTATTAGCATTCTCATCCTTATCTTCCGGTCCTCGCTGTCTCGTCCCTAACATCCTGCGCTGTTTTAGCTCGAGCGGCGTTTCCTTCAGCCCGAACTTTGTCATGGCCCAGGACCACCAGCCTCTCTCGGGCGGTATCCATTGTCCGATATCCATGGTATAGTGTTTTTGGTCCTCTGGTAAGTTAAACCAGACTAGCTCCCTGGTGTTATGAATGCGCCCTTCTATGACAAAGTCTCCGATGTCACTGGGGATTTCGAGCGCCTCTGCGATAAGTATAGGTTGGTAGGCTGGGATGAGGAGATGCAGGCGCACCGGCCGGGGCGGTTTCCCGTGTTTTTGAGAACGCGCATTCTTCTTTTCTATATACCTCCGTGTGGCGAGCATAAAGACAAAGACCGTGTCGATCTGGTTCGTGTAGCCGCAGAACCGGGGATCAAGCGGACTGGATTCAATAAGATGGAAGAACTTGGGGTACCAATCATTGTCTGGGTGGAAGACATAGAACCAGTGTTCGACCTCGGGATCCTGAGAGGTCTGGGCCAATCGCTCACGGATCATGTAATAAACCAATTCGGGAAACTCTCTCTGAGCCATGAGGGCAGTTTGCGCTGCAAGGGTATCTGAGATGTCCTTGAGCCTAGTGGCGATGAGGTTGAGCGCCTGGACTCCCTGGTAGGTCAAGATCATATTAGACCCGATACCAACAGTAGTTGCGATAGTGCTGAAATAGCCAAAGAGCTTCAGACTGTCGCAAACTGACCGGCCCATCACCTGAATCGAAGGGACGAACTGATGTGCGGCTCCGACCAATTCTGTGGCCTTAGGGACTAATTCATTTATATGGCCGGCTGTCTCATGTGCCTTCTTAATCGTATTCCCTAATTGCATAATGCTGTACCCTGCTTGTATAGTCTTTACAACCGGATTAGCCTTGACTGCTGCCCCGGCGGCCGCTCCGAGAGTTCTTGTAATAGTCTCGCGGATGACCCTTTTCTTCGTCTTGTTTCCGGGAATCCATGATGTGAGATCGGATGGCATAATGATATAATAATATGATATTGTTGTTGTTCTAAATGATAGTGACCAAAAAGGGTAACTTGTAGCAAGGGCCACAGAGTGGGGGGCGGAGGCGGAGGCGGGAGTGCTTTTAACTAGAACTTGAGAGAGCTAAAGTACGAGAATGGTAAGGCATCTATGAAACGTATATTATTCTGCTTAGTCCTCCTCTATTGACGTGGCAGTTTAGCTGGCCATTAAACCCTGGATCTCATTTGAAACTACCATTTTAGACGGTGTTAATCCTGCAAATGTTGATTGGGCTGATAGGCAGCTTGCGGTGAGAGGTTAGTTTTGGAAGGCTTGAAAACCAATGAAATCCATGGATATTGGTTAAGGGGTAAAGGAATAGTTCCCGCTTGGTGGAGTTCGGATATACGTATATCCGTATTCTTTGGATAGATACCTCAAGTAGAACGTGAGGGTTGACATCATTACCTGTTATTGATACCTGTTAGTTATACGGTTCTTGAAACTTAAGTCTTCATATCAACATTATACAGATACCTAACCTAAGGTAATACAAATCTACTTTGTATCTTGATGCTTATTGGTACAACAACGCAGAGAGAGGTGTGTGATCGACAGATCGTGCACGGATATTAAAAAGAACAAAAGAGCACATGTCAATTATGTTCACATGATCTTAGTATTGCAACATTCTTAACCTAGATTGCTGAAAATGTATCGGCTTCGGTCTATTTTCACTTAATATATCAAGCTGTTAAATAGATATTTCTAAAATTAACTATATTTGGATATCTAACTTAGAACCTAGATAGGTAGGTACCTTATATGGGTAACTTAAACACACTGTTTCTGGGGCATCAGTACTTGATATGACGGACGTCGAAGAGAATACACTTACCTGAGAGTAGTATTCGTTCTGATACTGGCAAGTATACGGTGCCGCGCACTGGAAGCTTCCGGTCCACTGTAGTCCGCCGCATTGAGCAAACTTCGATTGTGCCTTAGGTGATGCCAAGGCGAGTATCTTTTCTGAGGCGTGTTCGGCAACAATGACGATGTAAGAGGTGGGGTTGGTAGTTATATGACCTGGAAAGATGCTAGCATCGACGACGAACAAGTTGTCGGTACCATAAACCCTCGTATTGAGGTCAACTACAGCCGAGCCACTGTTTGTTCGACCGTCGTCTGTTCCGAGCTTGCTGGTTCCTAGGAATTATTAGTCGTTATATCGCGTGCTAATACGATGCTAGCCAACTTACCAATCCAGTGGTTTGATCTTCGGTTGGTGTATGAAACGAGCATCTATAATTATCAGCTTTGTTTTCTTATCGCGTGATATATAGCGCGACTAACATCATTGACAAAGTCTTCGACAGTGGTGTTCGATGGTGGGTAGGTCCACGTGAGGCCCTCGACATTTGCTAGAGCCGCCTGAAGGTTCTTGATACCCTGAATAACAGCCTGGACATCGTTCTTATCCTGTAAGTAAGGGAGCGTCGAGACTACAGTGGTTAACGCCTTCGTAATAGTCATTCGGCCCCTTGACTTTGCACCTCGTCCAAGGTACTGACTCATAGTCATGGCATCTACTCCTATTAACGAGTGCGAACCTCAGGGTATGGGGATAACCTACATCCATTCGGCGTTCCAGCACTCCCTTCGACCCTGGCGGTCCACTGGAGCTGTCGAACCACACCATCGTCACCCTTGATTTCATCCCAGAACCTACACAGGGTTAGAATATTGGTGGACTTAAGATTTAGCTACTTACATTGGGCCAATATTTGGCGCTGCTTGAGCTAGAATACCCGATCGAGAATCTGTGATTAGAGGTTAGCTGCGGCCTTATCATATGATACAAGAACTAAACATAGCTAACCTAGATATAGACTCTTGTCGGCGACATTAGGGTTGTCCCAAGCTTCGTAGAAGTCGTAAAACACGACGTTGGGATGCGTGATAACAGTATCAGTCTAAGTAAATGTAAGCATATTTAGAGGTACGACCGTTTGGAGGGTATCAAACATTTGTGTGGTCTTCCAGATTATAACCGACAGGCAGATTGATCCAAGAGCTATTAGAAATCATGGTTGGACCATCGATCGACGATTGGACAACAGATAGCTGATCCGACGGCCCAATCCCACCTTCTCCAGTTAGTAATATAGAGCATAGGAGGGCTTCTGAGATTGAAGTAACTTACTTCGTAACAGGATCTTGGCGGACCCAAATGTTCCCGCAGACAAGATGACGCGGCCGGTAACTGAAGTAACATTGACAACACCGGTGTATCCTCCGTTTATGAACGGCTCGACTTCAATGCCGGTAACATGGCCACCAGATCTAACAACTCTCTTTACTGCCGTGCCCATCCATAAATGGAAATTCTTGCGCTTGCTGGCAGAGACCAAGTAAGTTGCCATAGGCCCGCCACGTTCGCCACCAGAAAACATGAACGGTGAATGAGAGAATGTGTGATTCTTCTTGTTTGGCGCGTCGTTAGCAGTAACTTCTGACCATCCACCGGCTTTTAAACCGCTAGATAGAACTTCAAAGCCTTGCTGATAGTATCTCTTTCCATCCATCGAAGGATGGTCAGTACCAGGAATGCGAGAGAATACCCTCTTTGTTGCAGCAGCCATATCCGACGATTTCCATTCTTTAGGAAAGTTATAATCCCAGTCTAAAGTATACGGCTAAGTTTCACCATCAGTATCGCCGTATTTGTGAATGCATCATATGACATACCTTCCACCATAAACCAGCATTAACAGCGGTGCCTCCACCCAGCACACAGCCAGCCATCTGATCTGTATCAGTACAGGCAATGCCTGCGGAGTTGACCCATATCTCGTTGCACAGACCGGGGACATCAAATCGAGTCAAGTTAGTGCCATCTAACCATTCCGGCTTGAGCGAGCCGCCCCATCGTCCTGAAGAAGGTGGTCCCTTTTCAATAAGCAATACACTCTTTCCAGCCTCGCTCAACTTATCTGCCAAAGGAATCCCACCAGCACCGGCACCAACAACAATGTAGTCATAAGTGCCGGTCGGGACCGGGATGCCAGTAGCAGTAGGAATTGACGTAGTAGTGGATGTGGTGGTCGTGGGTGTTGCTCCTCCGCAGCTTCCGGTAACTGTAGCGGTAGCTTGGGCAGCCCATTCTGAATACGATGGGTTTGCTGCGTTTTCGTCTAGAGTGGCGCCCCAGATGCTTTGACCGTTGCTGTGGAAGTTAATAGTAATATCCGCTGGGCAGGCCGGGTTCCCCGGAGATTTAAGTGAGCTAGCCCATCCTAGTATTAAGGAGCCGGCACTAGTCGACGCGGAACCTGATGCACCGTCTTGGTCCCATACTAAACAGTTTTGACATCTGAAGATTAGAGTATAGTGGTCCTTATCGATGGTAGACGAGATTTGAGTTAACTTGGCATTGCCTGTATATACGTCCGGGCTAGTATATCCACTGACGAAGCGGAGCGAAGTTAAGATTTCATCTTCGTATGGCCAAGCCATGAGAAGCAGGCTATTTGTCATCGGTCCCCCGAAAGACAAACCGCACCATCCGTTCGTGGTTGTGCCGTTGGAGCCGCATTTCTATTATAGGGATTAGTGTTCTGATAGATTAGATTTAAACTTGTTATACTGACTAGGTATCCTATGAACTCAGTAGCATCAACAGTCAAGGCATTCTCTGGTAGTGCAACACCAAAGGTGAGACCACCCCAGGCCGATACACCACCAGAACCGTCGGCCTTATCCGGTACGGTCCATGTGTCGAATGCGATGCCGGTTTTGCTGTCCTTGTACAGGGTTGGTGCGCTCGCTTGACCGAGACATTTCTGGACATCTACGCCGTGTTAGTAAGACCACTGTCAGCGTATACATAGAAAGCGTGGCGCACTTAAGCTGACTGCTAGAAGCAGTGATGCAAAAAGACCGAAACGACCCATAATGCTATCAGCGTATTACGCTAAGTATTCGCCTGATGGGAACCGGAGAACTCAACATTGTGAAAAACGAATCTAAAGGACTCTTATATATATACTAATAGATTATGAGGCTGATGAGTACAAGTGGGCTGACGGGAACTCATTCCGAACGAGATCTGACTATACACACTAGTAGATATATACATGGTCGAATATGACCCAGATAATAGGAGGAAAATTATCGATCCCATTTCACGAACATGACCAACGGACATTCATAGGGAATATTGGCCTAGGGAACCGATCAACCGCGAAGCGCAAAAGTAAAGTGGGGCGCGCGTAGGAGAACCTGGAAGCTGGGCGCGGCTCCGATTCCCAGGACCAGACATCACAGTTCTTTATGAGAGGTTCTGGACCTTTGATGCAATCCCGCGGCGTAACAGCGGGCGTGCTCTACCCCGTTCTACCCTGCTCTTACTTACTTTACCTCACCCTACTTCTCTGCATGCTGACAAAAGGACAAGGGAGCATCTCCGTTTGGACAAAGCCTAGTCACAAGTGACAAGAACTATTCCCCTCGCGGCCTCAGGAATAACCAGCAGTATTCGAGGTAGTATGGCTGGAGGAACATGGTCGTGAATGTTAGACCGAGGACGTCTTGGCCTCGAGCGACTTGCCTCTTCTGTCAACGGAGTGTTGTAAAACGGAGGGACGCTTTTCTGCTTTACGGGCCGAAATTAGCGACTATAGTTGTGTAGCTGGAAAGCTGGAAAGCTGGAAAACTGGAAAACTGGCGAGCATGTTTCCCTTTTCTATCCCCCAGCTGTTCCCCGCCAAAAAAAAAGCCCTCTGGAATCCACATCGTGAAAAACGCCATTCGGAGTTGGGGAATTAGTAATGTTACCTTGATTTTGTTTATGGGCAGGTCTAGACTTACAACTATATACATATGTACATTAGGTAGTTATATAGTTACACAAAGAATTCATACCTTAGCCACAACTTATACATAAGCCACCCGCTAGCTTTCTTTTAAGCCACATTGAGATAGGTACCTTCGGTGGGTACCTCCAAGGTTCAGTTCAAATCGCCGCATCTTCCAAAACCCTCTAACTTCATCTTTTATGAGTTAGTTACCTGTACTTAACTCGATGTTGAACCCGTAATATCATTCCTTTCTATATTCTTGTCAAATGGTTTTCTCTAGAATTATGAACCGGAAGTATTCAACTTTAATAGATATAAGGCCTCATTACCTCTCAACATGACTACGCCGCATTATCCCCTCAACGGTATTGACTTGGACTTTACCAAATATGAGCATAAGTCTATATCTAGTCGCGACGTCATAGTCAATCGGATTATGCAGGACTATATGTTGCCAGAGAGAGTGAAAGCAGCAGTCTACAACAAGACGAATCGAGATGGCAAATTCCATACAGTCAAACGTCGCGATCGAGAACTCGGCCTTGACATGTATCTTCTGCATAGGATGCTTAAAACTGGTAGCAACCAGTCCTCCATAGGAGCAGAACTACACCCCCTCTACTTACTCTTTAATGGCGTATCCTTTGACGCTCTAAATTACTACCCGTTACCCGAACCTGGGGCTACTATTGGCATGGTTATATTGGGGCTTATAGAACAGTATTATCTCGAGTCCGAACCTTCTATGCGTGTTTGGCTTGGCCATCTCTATCGTTCTCATCCAGACTTAGCGGCCAAATATAAGTCCGGTTGGACGAAAGATATGAGGGGACACGTCAAAAGTTACGGGCCATTTTCAAAAACACATTACCGTTATTCTTTGTTTTCCGGCGGCCACCACATAAGAATCAACCCCTCTTCTAATGTGGAATTTTCTATCGATCCTCAGTTTGTTAGCACGCGGCGGCTCGGTATTTTAAACCGTCGGCTTTCCCTTAACCCATCACGAGCATGCAGTTACTCTAAAAGTCCGACCAAAATCTTTCATGCCGTCAATACATTATGTGTGTGTCGAGGAAAGCCTGAACGGTCTAGCAGTCTACCCCCACCTGATTCGTGGAAGAGGGTAGCTTTAAGTACCAACCTCGAAGATGGATGGATCATCTACTTCCCTCGACGCCCTCTATCTGAACTTGATAAACTATCACGCCGTAGAAGCTTAAGCCGAACTCACATCCGAGCAATGTTCACTAATAAACCCAAAGTATTTGAGAAGAAGTCTACGCAGAAAAGGGCCCGGGGGCAGATTAGGAATCCGTGTGCTAACTGTTACCAGCATAGTAGTCATCGCTCTTCGGCCTGCCCCTTAGCATGTGGTTATTGCAACTCGTCGTTCCACAAGGCATATGCTTGCCCAATCAAGGCGAGCAACCGGTGTAAATGCATGCCCTTCCCCCAATACCACACAGCTTTCGAGTGTCAAGTTAATTGCAGCCGAAAGTGCGGATGTCCAAGTCTCCCAGGCTCAAGCCATCACAAGAACGCCATGCTTTGCTCCTATCGTTGCTGTATGTGCGGTGCCAAGGGCCACTCGGGAAGAAAATGCTCCTTGAAGAAATGTCCGTGCGGAGGGGATCATCTCACTCAAGACTGCCGATGGAAAGTTGAGTGTCCCGCCAAAGATTGCAATTTCTACCTATGTCAACTTCATTGCAGAGAATGTGGAAAAAAGAAGAATAAAACTTCTAAAGAACACTTTGTTGGCAGAACCTGTCAAGACTGCTTGAGGAATGGTAAGCCAGTCTTGGAAAAGGTCGCATCAAAGTAATAAATTTGGCTCGACAAACTTTGCGACTACACCTCAAACCCTCAGATGGTCCGGAATGATTATCCGCTGGCGGTAGTTGATATCGTAAGGGTAAGCGAAGTGACTATGCTTGTACTCAACCTACTAGTACATACTTAAGCACAAGCGAATATAAGTCTTCTAGAGGCATATCAGTATTAGAATAATTAGAATAATCTGCACAGTAAAATAATAAAAATGCCAGGTAATATATGCTCGCATTGGTGCAAGAGTATTATAACCAAGACTAGAATAAATCCTATAGCATTGCGTTGTTCAAGAAGTCTATACTTTTAAGTATATAAACATAACTTAAGCGTATACTCCATTATGTATTGCTCATGTTACGAATATAGGTAAAAATCGGCTTCGAGGACCGGGAAAGTTAAGTGTCGTGGAGCGGCCCGGCCCGCAGCTAATATGTCCGACCCGGCCAAGTGGGACAAACGATCTGACTGAATTGCATTCATGACGCCTCTTCGACGTCATAGAGGGACAAGGTTACCAAAATCTCGAAGAAGATTGAAATAACTACAATTAAAGATTTTATACATACCGAGGTCTCCTTGAAAATATTTTGGAATTGGTTAGGTTAAGTCTTTACACTAAGAGACTAACGGTGTGATGATCAGTTGAGGCGTCTTAAGTTAAAGACTAGAATCATCTTACTACTTCTTTTTATCTCCTAGCACCTATCATATCTTTACATGTTCGTAGTTATTTCATCCAACTACAAATCTTTGAGACTCGTACCTTCGCAGCATCTACATACTAAGCCAACAACACCAAGCAAAATAAGACCATGGCTCCACTCCCAGGGGGTTGTTACTGCGGTCTAATAAAATACACCATCACGCTCGAGGACCCGGAGTTACAAGCACGCACGAGCATCTGCCACTGCGGTAACTGCAAGAAGTTCACGGGCGGCGAGCACGGTATCACAACTAAGATCCCTAAGTCGGCATTTAAGATCACCCAAGGGGTGGATCATGTAAAAATACACGAAGCGGATAACGGGAGCGGCGTGTTGCTACATCGCGAGTTCTGCGATACGTGTGGCGGGCCGCTTTTAGAATACGGTGTATGCATTTCTCTTCGATTGTGTTTAATGAGCTCGGAAGGCTACTAACTAGAGCTTCTCGCCCTTATCATTTTGACTTGACTACCTACCTACATATTGTTAAATAATCTTTTTTGCGGCTGTTCCTTGGACGTTATATTGATGAGGACTCTTCGCAGGGAAACGCGGGCGATAATATATACGTCTTCTACGGTACGATGGAGGACCACGCCCGCGGCCAGGTCGAGCCCAAGGGCGAGTTCTTCTGCAAGCTGCGGGATCCGTGGATGCCGAGCGTCGAAGGTTAGTTAGGACATGTCCTGGGTCTTTTTCGTTGCTATGACTATGGTGACATGGATTACTTACCTGATGTCTTAGGGGTATTCCAAAAGCAGGAGATCAAGCAGTAATAACAGAATACCGCTGGTCCCAGTAGGACTGGGCAGTAATGTACTATTTGGGTGGGTAGGCTCTATTGTAGTATGATGGACTAAGTTCATGTGAAAAACGTGGATATGAGAGAAAAGGGGTTAGGGGGTTAGGGACGTACAAGTCAAAACTATAAATGTGGAAAGATAATAGTATGTAATAGGTAGCTATTTAGGTATGTATACTAACAAAATCATCTGGTATATCAAGTTCTTTAATGATGGTTCATTCCGCCACAGACGCTGTAACGCATCAATCGAGCGATACAGGCAGTTCGTTGGGGGATCGGTAAACTACAAGACCCCCTTCTCCTACTTCTGGCTCTAGATAGCCTGTATGTCGGTACATTTCTACCGAATCGGCACGTCTTCTGCCATGACGCCTCGGCTGATGGTTCCTAGAGTAGTGGTTCTTAGAGTGATGACCCCTAGAGCGATGGCCCCTAGAGCGATGATGCCCGGGGTGATGGTGATGCATTGAGTGGCGATGCCCTGAGTGATGATGTCCTGAACTATGATGTCCCGAGCGGTGGTGATCCGAGCGACTACCAGAGTGGTAGTATCCCGGTTGTCTGCGACTAGGTTGGCCAAAGCAGTTACCCATCTTACCTTCGTTGTTGGGATAGTATTTGATAGCAGATATAAGGTATGACGCTTGATCTCGGCTGAGATGACCACAACTGTATTTCAGTCCTTTAATTAACATAGGAATAAATGCAGTAAGATGAAATCTCTTCGAGGAAAACGGTCGTAGGGGTTAGGATTATATAGGTAAGATGTTCACAAACTTGACAATTATGTAGGGTGTTTTCGCGTAGGGAACTCGTGTTCTGACTCGGACACCTGACAAGGAAATGACTAGTAGAATACGTACGTTAAGGGGGCTAAAATGACAGAGGCTGTGACTGAAGAAATGGTACATCATGAAACTGTGATCTAGTGAGTTTCAATAGCATATCATAGGAGGAACCCAAGGTTGAAGGGCTAAAAGTTAGATTAGATACATTAAAGTAATCTCAGTAACCCGTTATTATAACTCAGTAGTATTGACGCCTTTATCTCCTATTATAAATGGTGCCAAGCTGGGATGTGATACGAGCACTCAAGACTATGATCAAGCTAAGTTTCTACGACAAAGATATTTCTTTTCATTTAGCTAGTCTAATCAGTCCCTGGGGCTTATGGAGGGCTATTAAGCAACGGTGATATCTGCCTCCCGAACACTTGCGAATGGCACAATTCTATCGAACGTTGATGTCTCCGGCTTTGACGCCCTGGGTGATGATGTCCCAAGCGCCGAATCTTCGAGTATCTGGGCCTAGGCTAACTAAGACGGTGGCCGATTTTGACACTGCGTTTGAAAAAAGGAAATCGGTGGGCGACGCTGAAGTTAACCTTTAAATCCGGTGGTGATGGCCGGAAAACGTATTTGGGTTAGATGGTATTGGTGGCCTGACTCGAATGCCTGACAAAGGAGTGACTGGTAGACGCGTGGATTAATGAAAAGTATGTAAAGGAAAAGTATTGACTTGTGGAACTTGAATTCCCTCTCGTATAACACCAGGTACTGTATGAGTATGAAGTTTGTGACATTATCCAATCAGATCTCTTTGCTATCTGGCTGATACCTCGCCTACTGGAGGTCTCCTATCTAAGTTATTATATTATATCTATATTATATCAGTGCCTTATAAGCTTATTTTCCTTCTTCCCTGAGTGTTATTCAAGCTTAACAATACCCCGGAATACTTATTTACAATGTATTGTTGCTTTTCGCTAGCTTCCAATTGAAATACTGCGATTCTAGTAGGTAGGTATATTGTAACCCCTGAATTCTGATGTGTAGTCTCTAAGCCATGCCATTGGGAAAGATCTTATAAGGGTTATTAGCAAAGATCAACTCATTTTCACTCTCTATAGCACCAATACTGAAGGAGAGAATTAAACTTCCGAGAGTAGAATACATGGATTGTTTAACCTCCTAGAGGCTGTATTGAGTTCTCCATCTAGATCGACGCGCGTGGATATTGTCAGGGTATAAGTGGGTAAGGAGGCCTACAGGGGTCTATCTACTATATAAGGGCGCGTAGCGCCCTCGAAAGAGAGTAGAAGCCAGGCGTTACTAGTTCAATATATCATCCTTTTGGTCTACCTATCCTAGATATTCACTCTGTGTATGACATCAATCACCTGGGTATAAACCCCCTGACAGATATGCTTGCTGAAAAGCTGACCCATTGCTTCTGTGGTATTCTTACCGCTATTGTACTTCTTATTTGAAGAAGTCGAGGTCAATAAAGAGATGGTTGTTCGGTAGGTAAGTGCGCGACTTGCCAAATCTTTGCGATGCATATTTTGAAGTATAGGCGATGTTGTGAGCTTAGGAGAAAACGTCTTTAGCACCGTAGAACCGTGTATATTAATAATTCATGGACATGAAGAAGGAATATGAGGAAGATAGGAGGGCCCAATGATAAAACCCAGGAAATATTAATTTATAAAGGGTACGTTATATCTACTAAGCCACTGGATAAGTTTTGGGGCCTAGTTACCTACTTCCAAGCAGCGTTTCTACTTGGTTAGGGGAAAACTGGATAGGATTTCTATTAGTTAATCTCTACCCCTTAGGAGATGGGTCAAATGTACCTTGAAAAAATCTTAGTATGTAAACCAAGTTCAAGCCAAGGTAGTCTGGGTCATTAATAACCACTACCAAATACATAGGGGGGCGTGACGAAGAATAGGGGCAATCGAACACACGCAATTATCCCACAACATACGGACTCCGAGGTCTTTGGTGATAAGTTGATAACATCAGGCATTCATTCAGTAGTTAGTAACGTGGTCATTATGCATTTGTACGAATGATCCTCCTATGTCCTAGACCTGTGATCATATCTAAATATAAGGTGCTGTAATCCCAATAAACGCAAAAAAAAAAAAAAAAACATGAAACTGGTATCAAGTTGGCGTTGAATCGTTGCACCCAAAACAGAAACAGAATATATCCCTAAACGCCCTTTTAGTGGACTTGAGCCACGCCATCGGTTTTGTAGCCATATCCATAGTTGTAATTGAAAAAAAAGGAAATTCGTTGAACGGTCGCGCCTTTGCCTCGTCATTTATGCGTCTTCCCAAGTATCCACGCCCTCCATATCGTCATGTATCTCGACATCTACTTTCGTCCCGAGTGCTTCTTTTCCTTGGCGGATCATATCCCTTAACCGAGCGTTGAAGTCATTCATGCGCATGTCAGTTTCCATTTCCTCCTGGAGTCTCTTAGCAGCCAGGTTCTTCGCCTCGTCATCTAGTCGAGGGCTGTAGTCTTTAAGCTCTTGCGTCGATTCACCTCTTCTTATCCTGATAGAGGACGTACCAGATGCCGCTGATGCCGTACTATGGTTTCTCCCGTGACTACGCCTCGGGTGAATACTAGGACTGGGAATAAGAGAAGCTGGTTGTGGAATACGAGAGGCCGAGAAGACGCTAGGTGATTGCGGTTGACTTGGGACGGGGATTCTACTAGGAGTATGCAATGATACGGCTGGTGATTGAGCTCGAGGGGAGGCAAAGCTTGCCGGCTCATTATTGGATACAGGCGTAGTTCCGACATGGCTTATCCTATTAGACTGACGACGAGTGTGGCTAGGTGCATTTACGCGGCTCACGGGTCGACTAATACGTCGACGAAGAACGGGCGGGAATATTTGCTGTTGAGATGGACGGACTGTTGATGCTTGAGAAGCTCTGCTCTGCGGTCGCGTCTTTTCAGGAGATTCCCGGACCATGACCCAATTCCGGCGCAGTTCATCTCCAGGAGCTCCGGTATCGATCTGTCGCCGTTTTGCCGCGGGAGAGGGCGAGGATTCCGGTGATTCTTGCCCATAACTAGGTGGGAAATAGTGCGACTGGGGGATTTCGATTGGTGCTGTGCTGGAGCCGAAATCTGGAAGGGTGGGAATATCATGCTCGTTACACCAAATCTGACCGTTTGTAGTTGATGATTGTCTGGATGGTTGTCTAGGTGGTGTCTTTATTCCGTATCCTCTACCTCCACCTGCATAGAAACCACGGAACATACCCGTTTTACAGAATTGAAATACTTTTCCAACGACGCCGCCTATAGTACTCAAAGCAATAGAACCCCATCCGTTCGTTTGCCGCGTTCGAGAGGGTGATGATGACAATATAGAAGATGCAGCATTCATATCGGACCGTTCGATCTTCTCGGGCGCACATTTAGGGCCTAAGGCGCGCCTGTAATTGACGTCGGAGTAGACGCTATCTTCCATGGCATTCATGAAGGTCCCAGGAGCTACTCCATTCGGAGCCTCGCTTTGATCGTCTAGAACATATTTCCTCCCCTCCCCCGCAACCAGCCAGTTGACTTCGGCCTCTTCCTGGTGTTTATTATCGGTATTAGATGCTGCATCGCCTCTGTTTGTACCCCAGCTATTGAATAGTCTAGACTCGCGACCCACCCTCCGTTTCCTCTTCGCATTAAGGCCTACTGTTGATGCATCCGAGTGTAAGCTGTTGGTAGATTTACCTAGATATAGGGAGCTCGAAGAGGAGGGCGATATAGAAGGTCGAAACATTCCCGAATGAACACCAGATAAGGAGCTACCATCGTTAAGAGTTTCGAAGTGAAATGCGCCCGGCATAAGGACCCGCGGCCCGAAAGACATGTTGAGACGCAGGCAAAAGAGCCGAAACGAATGCGACCGAGTAAAAACGAGTGTTGAAACGAATAAGTTGAAGCCAATATTGGATTGAATGGAATAGCGAGTGTAGTGGATGGAAATATATTAAGAGAGAAAGATTGGCGTAACTTTGTAACCTCGAAGCTCTTTGAAAAGATGAGATAGTAAGATAATCCGGTTGTTATCTCACCATTACGAAATTTCCCAACAATGCGTTGTTTCGCCTTGTCCAAAGATACTCAAAGCGCTTATCAATAAGAGCTATTGGTGCCTTTGTCGATATTGGACGAGTCTTAACCCTTGATGTACCTAGCTTTACACATCTATTGTGCTCGAAGGTTATCTCATAGTATGCGAAGCAGGAAGAAATAGGTACGGTATGATGTAAAAAGGGTGGGATGAATTTTGGTGCTCGTGATCACAAGCCTCTTTTTTTTTCTGTTTTTCTTGTTAAAGTTCGCGTGGTGTAGACTGGCACGCGGTTGGGGACGAGGATTTGGACTTGGGGATTTGGGGACCTAGCGACCAATAGTAAGTCAGCTCTTAACTCTACAGCTCATTATGTAGCTAGCTCATGGACCCCTGTTTACTAACTTTTAAAGTTGTCTGCCTGGGTGGCTGGAAAATGGCTTAGCTACCTCCTAAACTTTAATAAGCTAGTTAACTTTAATAAGTACAGCTTAAAGATACTGATAAGACTTTTACATCTTGTAAAATAATACCTGGGTAAATAAGTGTTTAAGCGCTGCACCTTTAATTCTCCAAAAGTTGTAATTATTAAGTTTAATCATTACACCCGTTGCTAGGTCAAGAAAAACAGCTTGAAAAGTCAATAGAACAGCAGTTGTCAGGTTGCCAGGTCGCCAAGGAGCCAACCCCGGGTGTCCAGTCCCGGGTACCGGATTTAATACAGCGGGTCCCCAACTAAATGTACATTGAAGTCTTTTTTTTTTTTTTTTCTCCCCGCGCATCCTCACCGGCGAAATAAAACAAGCGGTCGGCAGCGTTGCAATATTCTATCATTATTGGTCATAACCATATGCTCCATTCTCTAGTGAGGTATGTATGCCATCCCAAAACCCCTATTCCCATTCTACCTGCCATGATAATGTGATAATGTGATAATGCTTCATACCTGACATAAAGCAAAATGCGTAAAAGACTAAGAATCTTTCAATATCGGCGCAAGACTACAATACCGCGATACTGCAATATGCTTTGCTTACCGCCATAACAAACCATCTCCTGTTTTATCTCTCCTCTTTGGAGTAGTAGGCATCTTGATCCTGTGTCGTCGTCTTTTCCACACCGCCATTCACACCGGCTTCTCCGTGAACATGCGGTGCCGAACCCCAGAACTCGTCGCGTTCCTTAAGGATATCCTTTGCCCACTCCTGCGTTTCCGGAAGTACAACCCTGGTCGCAACGTAAGCAAACTCGCCCAGGTCCAGGCGCTTATCTGCCCGCTTCTCGTACTCCACCATCTGCAACAATAATTCCATCTTGTCCACGTCGTGGACAAAGAGACTTTCGGGTGTTTTGGAGTCCTCGTACTCCTGCCAGATTGCTCGGATATCCTGTCCCGCAACCCCTCCGTACACCTTGCCCAATAAATTCTTAGAAATATAGTCCATTGTCTCGGCCTCGCGACGGCTTTTCTCCGGTTTTGGGACACCATCTACCGGTGTAATGTCCCCAACGATCGATTCGGCCATATCGTGAATGAGGCACATCTTCATGCATTTATTGAGATCGAGCTTAGATGCAAGCGAAGGGGGGCATAGGAAGGTCATTAAGGACATGCGATACATATGATCCGCGATCGATTCGCCTCTAGTCCTGTTGTAAGCGACTAATTTCTTATCTAGTTAGGAGAGAGGAATGCTCTACCTGTTGATACCGAACCGCCGCCATCCTTCTCGCTTGCCCGTCTTTAACCGCTCGAGGATATGAAAGAAAGGAACTGGTGAGCTCGATCCCTCGACAGGGGCTTCGGGGTGAATTTGTGCTAGCACCTTCTCGACCGCCCATGGTTCAGAGACCTTGGGAGTTATTACAACACCGGGCTCTGCGAATGTAGCCTGGTTAATTGAACCTACTTCGCCTAATGTTTTATAAGATGTTTCACTTACCAATGCCTTCCTGGTTATTGGAGGACATGCTGTCTTTAAGTACTGACAGGATAGCTCGTACTTGAAGGAGATGTTAGTGTCCGTGGCTGATATCTGTATGGGGTTGGTAAACTCTGGAGACGCAGTTGGGAATTGAAATGGGCAACACCAATCAGTTAGAATTTGCTTCTGGATGAGGTGAAGAAATAAGTCCCAAAGATGACTTATATGAAAACGGTACAAACAAGAAGAGATGAAGAATTCCAAACGATAAATCAAAAAAAGAAAAGACACCTGCATTAGAGAAAGCGCTAGAGGGGTCCCCACGACACACAAGCCCCACGTGGCCGATAGACTGATAGTCCCAAACGCTCTAGATTCTGAGATTAGGTATCTATTTATCTGGTAATCTATTGGTTACCAGTCGTGGTTACCAGCTGTGGGACGGGAGATCTTATATGCCTAAACTTACCTAAGGTACCTAAGATCCGCCTTAAACTCCGGCACTTCAGTTTACGACCCCGTTATGTACTGCATATCAGACTTACAGACTTATATCTGATAACCCTGACCGTAGCTGCCTCTTAACCCCGTATGATGTCAGTCTTTCGTTTGCGGGTTACACAGCAGTACGCCACGTCAGATACATGTAATTAGCGTCTGTGGTTATCCCTTTCTTGTTCCAGACCCTTATTCTAGATCCTTGTTCTAGAATTTAGCAGCCTTAGGTACCTGGTATTAATTTGTCTTTAAGCCCGATCCTCATATTCTACAATAACTTATCATAACTATATGAGAGCGGATCTCGTTAAGGAATGCGACGAGCATCAAACTTAACCATTCCTATTGCACATTTGTCTAACATAATAGTGCGATAAGTGAGGAACAAATTAAGCTTGTATTGCCTTTGTATTGCTTCGGCATAGGTGGGTGAATTCGGTTACTTTTGCCCAACTTCAGGGGCTAAACTTGACCACACATACTATGATGAGTCAACTAGATGTTACGTGATGCAATGGGTAAGTTGTTCGGTCGTAAATGAATGCGTGCTAGGCCCTCTATTTGTGCGGAAGTTGACCGCAATGAAGCTAGAGTTATTATCACAGTGCGGTTCATCGACTTTTACATATATAGTAGGTGACCTTGTTTGACTCCGTCAAGTTTGCCTAACCTCCATGGCTCACTAACTTGCAATGCTTTATACCATAAACGCAACTTCGGTAGTATCATCACTATAAGTCAATAATAGCTTCATCGAGACCCCCAAAGATTAAATGACGTTATGAAAATACAGCTCATTTAATAATCAATCGTGAATAACCCAACACATAACCGACAACTTAGCTTGGCGAACTATACTATAATTTACAGTTTCTGTCAATTATCATAATCTCTTGTAGTTAAGCATAACGATGAAAGGACACTATCAGTCTATGCATTAGAGATTAACAGGTAAGACGATGTAATTGTATATACTGTCAAACTTTAGGTAGTTAAGTACCGTAATGGTGAGGAGGGTTCCCCGTACGACACATATTATAGGCCAAGCAGGACGAGGCAAACATGCTCGTTTGTAGTACAACTAATGTAGATCATCATGAAGATTCTCTTTGCGATTAGAGATAACTACATTAAGTAGATTTTGGCAAGTGTTGAAAATACGACATGGTAAAATAAACAGCCCACCTAGGTAAACAGGTAGTTGACGTATTTATTTAAGCTGGACAAAAATAAGGTCACATTTGACAGGGAACTATCCATTTCACTCAATCTGGTCTAAAGTTGTGGTGATGAACGCATGTGGGCGTAAAAGCACAAGTATTTGGGCTTGGACTACTATTAAATATAATCGTATACCTAGGTAGGTACCTAGATATGCTAGTCACCATCTACCATAGCATCACGACACTCCTAGACTAAGCTGGCTAAATCGTAAGACTTCTTTTTTTTTTTCTTGGAAAAAAAGGAGAACAGGAAAATAAGATTCCTATCCCATAGCTTAATTCCTTCATGATAGGCTAGCCCCTTTTCTTCGACTTATCTATTTCGATCTAGTTCCGCCTAGAATCCGAGCCGGCAATGTAAAGGTCAGTTTAATCATCCCTATAGTCGCTTCGTTAGCGGCGGCCACGAACCGCTCTGGTACTCCTATCTCTAATCTCGAAAATTATTGGATCAACTTACCACAAGCTCACTTCCGTCACGGCGGAAGTTCTATAGCCTCTTCCTCACTTCCCATTTCGCTTTCGCTTTTGTCGCTTTGATCGGCCGTTACTTCCACGTCTACCACCGATATATGAACCAGTGGGGGTACGAGACATGGGTGTATATCGCCTTCGCTTTCTGGGCTTTTGATAGACTTATGCGCTTTGCTCGACTCGCGCGTAATGGAGTAAGGAAAGCCCAAGTTAGTATTATAGACGAAGACTATATCCGCGTTGATATTTCAAACATTACTGAACAGGGCCATGCATATCTATATTTCCCTACTCTCACTTGGCTGGTATGGGAGAATCATCCGTTCTCCGTGCTGGGAACTATGATGGCTGATGAGATACAAAAAGCATCTAGTGTGGCCACGTCCAGTGAAGACACTAGGATATCTTCAGGTGATATATAGAAAGCATCAGCTCACATGTCCACCACTGCCGCCGTCGATCCAGGCGGTTCAACCTCTCTACAGACCATGAGCCAATCGTTCAAGCTAGGCTTAACATTCTTTATTAGTACTGCTGGAAAAGGTCTGACCGTCGCTCTCTTTAAAAAAGAAGACGTTACCCGTTCTGGTCGAGGCCTCTTATGTCGTTACGTCACTCGATGAACTTCATGTAGTCCCAAATTGCATCCTCATTGCTGGAGGTGTGAGAATCTTGGCTGTGATTCCAGCCCGTACCGGCCGTGTGCATCTTTTTGGGGGTAAGTCGCTAGTCGACGAGGCGTTTAGTTGGTGAGTAATTTGGTAGAGATTGCAGTGCGACTTATTCGATAGACATGTATTGGCAATTAATATACCGATTTTGCACCCCTTTCCTAACCAGGCATTTTACACCTGAATGCCACCGTTTAGATATCTTTCGGCATTAATACAGCTAAATACAGTATTCGCACTATTTCGTCCATCATTTTCCTTCCAGATTTGTAGAATCGCTTGGACTAAATAGGCTGTGGTAGGTTTGTTCCCGATTCCCTAGTTGGACTCGGCACCGTCAATCTCACTCCAGATCTCAATTTGATCGATGTCAAAATCTAGTACCCAATCACCACGACTTAGGTTTGCCCTGTAAGTCACTTCTCCTGCTTGGCTGTCTGCGCCAGAATCTATATCCACGTCGATGCCTCTACCCCGGTGTCTAACTTCCCCGCGTCTCAACCCATCCCGAAGTATGAGGACTACTCCCCCCCTTTCCGCTTCTTTCTCGTTAATACTAGTAGCACGTCCAAATATGACACTCTCACTACCGTCAGCATCGACGGCGGTACTCCATCCCGCTGCCCCAGCGACCCCCTGGTATAAGTCTTGTCTGGGCGCAAGCTGGAATAACGTGCACTGCTGTTGTCCCTCGGCGTTAGGCCTGAAGTCTGCACGAGCTAGAATATGGGAGCGGTCCTCTTTGGGCTTCGGACTGAACAGTCCAAAGACGCAGAGTTCCCCCTTTGTCGGCCCGGTACCTGTGGTCTGGCCGGCAAACAGCACAATGGCCTCGTCAGGTACGTCTTGGATGGCTTGTGCAAGGAATGCTGGTGTAGGCAAGTTTGATGGCACGTAGCATTTCATACGACGTAAATCTGGACCGTAAGCGGAATGAGCGAGGAATGTATTGAGCTGACTCGCTCGCGATCGAGTGAGCACCGCATCAGCTGGGATGCGAGGAATAGGTTCGGATGAATCGAGAATATCGAAAGTGCCCGGCTTATCTAGAAGAGCGAGTGTGAGAAGCCGGTAGAAGGGGTAGAGCAGGTACGGCGAAGATGTTTCTAAGGCTTGATAATATGAGGGCCAGGTTATAACTCCAGATGACCCCGTGTTTAAGTCTTGTGATTCATCTTGGTCCTGTATAAAGGAGGTACAGATGCATCGTGCCGCGTCTTCGAACTGTGATGGCTCAACAGCATCCTGTTCAGAAGTGACAGGCTCGAACTGTAGCGCCAACATTACCTTCACAAATGCCTCGAACCGTGGTACGGAGATCGAAAGAGTATGCAACTCTGGCAGATTCTCGTCTACTTTGATCTGTTTTGCAATGGCCCGGAACTTATCCCGCGGCACGTTCGCTAGCCCTATAGGTACTTCCTCCTGTGCCGAGTATATTACTTCTAATAGGTCATGATAAATCTCGTCGCCATCAGCGTCGTTGTTCAGCCCGCAAAGATCATGATAGAACTCGTCAACATCGAAAAGGTTGCGGTGAGCGAGCTCGTTCACACGCCGCCGCACCTCATCAAGCATCGTAGTGGGAACAGTACCGTCGGCTAGGCTCTGAAAGAGTAGGCGTTTATGGTCCGATCGCGTTCGCATCCGCGAGTGGTTACTCTCATCAAATATATACTTAGTCCTATCCGACAGCGCCCAGGCTAAGGCTCGAGTAATCTGCGCCAAGGTGAGACCCCCTAGTTGAAGATGATGCGGCTGCGCAGGAAATGGTAAAGTGCTAAGGTAAACGAGCATCTCATAAACAATCTTCCCAGCTTCGGCGCCTTCGAGATTTCGGGGAAGGCCAGCCTTAGACTGTAGAAGAGAGATGAAGGCCAACTCGGTCAAGACGTCGCCATCGCCTGAGGGAGCGCGGCTGGAAGCCGATGCGAAAGTAGCTCGAAGGGCTTTTTCGTCTTCTAAATTGAGTGCACCACTCTGGACGACACTGTCGAGACGTGACATAATGCGGTCTCTTCTCATCTCACCCTGCGCAATCCACCTATCAATTTTTTCCTGGTCGTAGTCTCTCTCCATTGTGTGTATCGAATTGAACAATAGAATAGGATGCTAAGGGGAGAAATGGTGGGAATATAATTGAAAAGGGGGAGAGTCGGAATAGCTAATTATTTGTTTTTACAACTCCGTAACTTCGGTATTATATGTACCTATCTACCTACATACGTGACAACTTCAGCTCAATGTATAGGTGTCTTTATTTAGTTATAACGAGATAGTCCGCCAGATTAGAAAATACTATATTCGCCAATGCAAGAGAAAATATAACTAGACTTAATGCAAGCCACTTTGTATAAGTGGGAGAAAGTAGTTTATTTGAGACAATGTGACCCGTGGTGTTTAAGTGACATTTAGCAAGGTACTTAAGAGCTATGATCAGGAACAAAGTTCTAGACATTGCACGACCTAGCTCTATAATGTAAGGCTTCAGGGGTTATTTTTAGCAAGCTTAGCACCCTTTTCCCAGACCAAGGATCCAGATCCAATGATCGGCAGTAAGTTCAGCCCCAAATTCCTAGGTACCTTAGGTACCTACTTAATTGTTAAAGCCCATATACCTGCTTGTGTATTTGGCGTAGTGTACCTATTCATAACATATATGATGTACCTATCTAAGATATATAAGTCTAAATAGGTAATTAACGTGTGGAATTAAAAATGACTTCATAATCAAGCCAACTATCTTAAGAGGCCTGGATGACGTTGCATACATAACTCACCATTAGGAGGTATAAATGACTGACTCGACAGAGGACCTACGCATATTACCCAAAAAGGCAGGTAGATGAAGATGTTGCTTTGTACGCCACATGCCCTGGAGAGGCGCGGGCAGCTAAACATGAGAACTTACCAACCAACAGCAATAAAGGATATCTATGTTTAGAATAATGTTTAGAATAACAGGTAACTTAAGATAATTTCACACTTAACCCGGTTGAGAACATTGTAGGTGATTGTAGGTGGTTACAGAGAATGTTGGTGCAGCAGATAATTATTCTACTACCAGTTCGACAAAATTACGTGAACATTATGAATTTCATCGCCGGGTTCATCATATAGGATTGGAATGTCTGATCAAGTCAAAACCGCCACAATGTTTCATATCACTACAAAACTATGCGCTTCTTACGGCAAACGCCTTTTCCCCTAACCCATCTACATATACTACCTTAAACAGGAGGCACGCACTCCCAAATCGGAAATCTCCCCCTCAGTGGATACCCGTTGACGATGATCAGCCCTAAATGTTACCTCTCTTTGGGTTGCCGTCCGCCCGCATTAGGTAGTTGAAAAAAGCCGTGAGGCTCCTTTTCACCCATGATACATGGAAACAATCCTTCTCGGCTTACCGGCCGTGTACTCTATCGACCAACGGTTAATCTTCAGCGCACGCTTAAAATAGTACTCGTGGCTCTTTACCCAAATAGCACATATGAAACACACAGTCTTTCGTGGTTCAATCATCAGCGTACTAGCATGGTACTATGCTAGTTCCTAGGATACTTCATATCATGTCTAAGTTGAGCAGGAGCAGGTGTATCAGTTATAGTCCAAGCTGCCGATGATTCCGGGGGAGTAAACCCACGAGGGGAATAGAGAAATGAATATTTCAAAGATATAGCGGATACCTACGTAGAGAGAAGGAAAAAGTATATATTCTCTAATACCTCCCTTCATTGTATAACTCGAACTAATAAAGTATCAATCACCATCGTCAACTTACTTCCATATTGACGAGCATTCATTTCCTCAGACACTCTTTACATTTTTCTACTACGCTCATTTCAATCTACGATGAAGTTCACCTACTTATTCTCTGCCTTCTTGGCTACCTTAGCCGCCGCTAGCCCCATTGCTACCATATCCAACCCGGCTGAGAACACAGAGCTCGTCACTCGCACTGACAATGCAGTAGAGAGCGCACAGCTAGTTGCTCGTGCTCCGACTGTGATAGAGTCAAAGGAGTACGAGGCTATCAAAGCCAAGCACTCGAATCTAAAGAAAGACCACTACTATTACTTTTACGTAACATGGCCGCGCGGGTCATTGATCGACGGGGACCACGAGACGAAGGCCGAGGTAGAGCAGTTGAGAGACACTCTGGGCTTCGACCATATCGGAATTATAGTCGGCAAAGTAACCGAGAAAGAAGGCGGCACGAAAAAGAAGCCTACCCTCAAGAAGAACTTCGAGGCTAGATTATACCACATGGCCAAGGACGCGTCTGGCAAGTCCATACTCAAAATGAATACCTGGGATAAGAAGGATAGCGACCATAAGCCGATCCGCTTCGGTGGTGAGACGAACAAGAGAAAGCATGATACGGTCCAAGGAAATGCGCGGGACTGGATTCATGATCACCCGACTTACAACGTCCAAACCAACAACTGCAACTCATTCGTTCACAACATCGTTGCATCGCTTTAATGAATGAATCGATATGTATTTATAGATTAGAAGTGGATGGCATACACTGGAGGCATGGCCTGGTGCTAACCTGGAAAAACATACTTCTCATTCTTTCATGTAAATTTTGCATTGGATCTTGGCGGGGGTATTGGGATAGGGTTAGGTATAAGGATAGGGACTTGGTGGCGGCAAATATAGGACTTGGCTGTATATAACACACTCGCTTCGTATTTGGGTTTCGGGCTATAAAATTTGATATATTATACTCAACCTCGTTTGGCTTTGACTTGGGTTTGTGTGATCTGTCCGGTCATAATAGCCGGATACCTACCTACCTTATGTATATATATGCGCCTATGTAATGTCTTTAGAGTTACGACATAGCAAATAACTAACTCTTCTTATAATCTAATATTAGGTTATATCTACTCTCTACCTAGAACTTGAAAGTCTTATATGGGTGTGATATATAGTATGAAGCAAGCTTATTCTAGAGTCCTAAGCCTATCATCGATTTCCCTCTCCTTTAACCTTAAATATTACATGGGCTTGTTTACTGTAGGGTTAGGCATGTAGGTTTCTAACAGATACGATGAGTAGCGGTAAATAATGATTCTGGTCTATTGATAATGGTTCGGTTCCGTTTTTCGCCGACCAGAAACAAGGAGGGAATTGATATATCTAAACGTTACAACGGCCCACCAAAATAGACGAATAAAGACTTAAGGAAAAGTTCATAAATGCCTATTAAGGAAAACTACTACTAACTCCAGCCAATGAAATTCAATCAACATAACAGGTACTCCTCAAACGGTTCTGTAAAGTTAAGCGCGTCGGCTCCGATAATTCAAGTATATTGCTAACTACACGTTATATATATAGGAATGAGCGTATGAAATAAAATAAACCACAAGCCCCAAGTTTTTACACGTGGTAGATAGAAAATTACTATTCAAAGCTTACGCTACTTATAATTATATAATTCGACGCTGTCAACCCTCTCAAACGCATAGTCGATACATGTCTTCACCAACAACCGGCCCAACAGAGGGCCAAAGTCACGAAGCTAGTAAGGAACACAGAGATCATAATACCAGAGACAATGTAGCGTACACTATTGAGTCTTTTGCTCACCAACCATCTAAACCAACCTCACATCCCCACGAAACCGACGATATTCCTCTAGAACCTTCACACGAGTCTTCAGATATAACTGAAGTTGATAAGAACAGCACTGGAGGAAACCATGTTGCTCCTGAGGAGGATCCGCCTGAACCTCCATATAGTGTTCTCAGTGAGCCTGTTAAGATCTCGGTTATCATTACTGCTTCTTTCGCCGCCATCATTTCGCCAATATCCAGTAGCATCTATCTTCCGGCCCTAAACTCGCTTGCAACCGATCTTCACGTGTCGGTGTCCTTAATCACATTAACAATTACTACATACATGGTAAGTAAGAGAATCACCAGTTCTCTTCTATCCGGTCAAGTGTAACGCTTATACGATTTCTAGATCTTCCAAGGGATAGCTCCCTCCCTCATCGGAAATTTCTCAGACATAAGTGGGCGGCGCCCAGCCTACATCATCTGCTTTTCTGTCTACATATGTGCCAACATCGGTCTGGCTTTGCAAAATAGCTACGCTGCTCTGATGGTACTTCGCTGTCTTCAAAGCTCTGGCAGTAGTGCGACTATTGCCCTAGGCAGTGCGGTAGTTGCCGATGTATCGACGCGAGCACAGCGCGGTAAATACATTGGCTACGCATCTATGGGAGTGACGTTAGGACCTGTTTTAGGACCTATCATTGGAGGGCTGCTTGATTACTACCTTGGCTGGAGGTCTATATTCTGGTTTCTCACGATATTTTCTGGGGTTTTCTTTGCGATTATCATCGTTGCCATGCCAGAGACCTGTCGAGCAGTTGTGGGCAATGGATCTATATCGCCACCCACATGGCAGCTCTCGTTATGGCAATATTTTCGGCAGCGAGGCAAAAGAGGAGATAATCCGGAAGCCGACGTACAAACCATACAGAAAATTCGGAAGCGTCCTAATCCTTTAACTTCAATAAAGATCGCAGCCCAAAAAGAAGCAGGTATGATCTTGTGGTATGGCGCACTGCTGTATTCTGGCTACTTCATAGTATTAAGCACTCTATCAACACAACTACAGCAAAGATACGGATTCGACTCGTTGACGATTGGACTATGTTACCTACCATTTGGAGCGGGTAGCCTGACTTCTCGTTGGACGGTGGGCCGCATCCTTGATAAAAACTTCCACCGGCTTGCACGTCTTCACGGCTTAGCTATTATCAAAAACCGGCAACAAGATATTAGCAAGTTTCCTATAGAGTTCGCCCGACTTCAGATATCTATCCCGATTATATATGCAGCATGTCTCGCCATTATTGCATATTCCTGGGTCATGTATTATAAGACCAATCTAGCCGGTCCCCTTGTTATGCTCTTTTTCACGGGGCATTTAGTAACGGGCGCCTTCAGCTCGCTTAACACACTGGTAGTGGACATAAACAGGGAGACGCCGGCTACCGCTGTGGCGGCTAATAATTTGTTCCGCTGCCTCTTGGGCGCAGGCGCTACCGCCATCGCAAATCCTCTCATTGACCGCATCGGCATAGGTTGGACCGGCACGCTAGTCGCCTTCCTCTGGATTCTGTTCAGCCCTTTGCTCTGGGCCGTGATGATGTTTGGGCCAAAATGGAGAGCTGAAGCGCATACCAAGGCGAAGGCGAAAGCTGAAAGAAAGAAAGAGAAAAAGACTGCGGCGGACCTTGAAGCTGGTAGGAGGAAATAGCTTGGTTTCCCACAAGAGAATGACGAAAGATCTTGGTCTTATAAGCCTATTGCTCATATAAGGATAGGTAGAGTCCGTTATTCAGTTTGTTATTCAGATTTAATAGATCAGAATGCCGTTTCTAGGGACATGGTATATCTATTAGTTCACGTATGATAATATGAGGAATATTCGTTCATAATAGAATAGTTGAAAGGGTTGTTTTAGGTACTGCCCGCCTCGTCGAGGAAACGGAACAATATATTGATCTATCTAGATATAATGATCAACGCAGAACCAAACCCATCCTCCCATAGTCTCCTTTCCCTCTCTAAGACGACCATCGGTTTTGAGGGTAAATAAAAGATGCAGTATTAACAGCACCATGCTGATAATTGACCGCTAATCTCCTGATAATTTGAAATCGAAATTGTCATTCGATAATAACGCTCGCTAGCTTAGGCGTCTCTATATTGTTTTCTAGGGACAAGCCTTTTCTCAACAATATATAATGCTGCGTTAAACAGGAGATTTGCGGATGGAATAAGATAATAGCCCTATTCTTTCACTGGTGTATGTTTTTCGGCACCTTCGCCGCACTTGGGATAGTTGCATGCCATGAATGGACTTGCATGGCACTCGATACAGTCGTCTTTCCAGGTGTCCGAGTATTTCGTACCGCAATGGTAACAGGATATGATCTCCATTTTGAAGTATAGTTTTTATATCTGGAAGATATGATGCGGTATTGAGGAATCTAACTTGGTTGGCGAAACTAGGTAGGTATGCTAGAAGAGATGATGATGCTGTTGACAAGAGAAACAAGATCAAGGGGATAATTTGGTGTTTATATAAGGTTAGTTTGAATCCCATCTCAGTAATGATGGTCAGTAAATATATCTAGATGTTGTCTAACTATCTCAGTCACCTTATTTCGTATCACATACTCGTCACTTATGACTGGTAGCTGGCTCATGGTGTACGTAAAATTACATGATATGGGTAAATATAATATAGATTCAGATACTTACATCGCAAATATTCACGAACTACATGGATAGGTACCTTTCTACCTTATACCAAGATATGCTCGATGTTCCGAGTATCTAGAGCAGGAGGTGTTGGCTGATATAAAACTCAGAGCAGCGCGTTCTACTAATGAGTATAACCAGCTTTCGCTAAGGCTCATCTTGTTCACTGCTTCTTAATCGCTTTCCAAGACAGGTATGTAACCCTTAGGGGTGACTTTTAGCCGTGTGTCCTAACAGCTGCAATTAAAATCGTCGGCTATCTTTCAATTAAGATGCAAAACTCTTGATCTCCTCAATACATCTAAAGCCACTAGGTTAGTATTCTATGACGAGCTGTTGAAATATTACATTCAATGCCAGGAACTTCGTCTCATTTACCCTTTCCCCTAACGATAATAGGTCGTCTCGCTGATAGCTAAAAGTACTATTCTATTAAGGTGAATATTCTAGTGAAATTTGTTCATGTCCAGTGAGGCAACATCTTGTCATCAGTCATTGTAATATCCCTCACGTATGACTAGATTAAACTTCTTAATAGAGAGAACTAATAATTGAACGACTTGTTTCCCCCCACTTTCGATAATTTGATGAAATAAGAAAGATTAGTTCCATATTTTCCTCGGCCTCCTGAATACTCTGCTTACCTTAAGCCCCCCCTCCCCCCTATGTTACAAGACGATGAAACTTGATCGATGCGGTTAGATCGATCCGCGCAGGGAGTGCGGTTAGGATATTGCATATTCGTATCCTCCCGCCATAGCGTCGCGGGGCAGGGGGTAAATCGTCTCATCATTTTGTGAGCTAACCAGGGATGAGGCAGGGAATTTCCACGTGCTAAGAATTCACTCCCTGCTTCACAAGCATCGTGAGACGTCGCCTACCCAAGACCGTCCTGGGAAAATTAATAGCAAGCTAAGATGAGACGAGCTTAACTAACTGTGTTCTCCGTTGTGCCTGGCGATCCAAAACCCGAAGCTATGGATATATCTTACTCCACTGTCATGGCGATCATTTGTATAAATAGTTCATATCAATCTCTGTAATCCAGAGCTTCATCTATATCATTCAGTCCTTGACGGACACTTGTTTTAATATTCTCATTATTATTTACTTCTTCTTGGCTGTGCCATACCATCTTTTTTTTTTTTTGCTATATATAATTATCTTTTTGCCACCAAGTTAGATCTATCCGTTCACCATGAAGTTCATCAACGTATTTTTTCTCGCTGCTTCCGTGTCAGCTGTTGCTATTGACCGCATGCATGTCGGTTCTGCGAGGTCCACCAACCTAGAAGAGGCATCATCCTTATTAGCCAGACACCACGCAGGCCGGCCAGCAAACAGCCAGGGTAACAGAAATGGAAATGGGAAAGCTAGTAAGGCAAAACAAGGAGGCAACTCTAACGCAGGCGCCGCTACTGGCAATACAAATAACGGTGTTACTACCGGTGTTGCTGCCGGCAATACTCTTGTCCTGAAAGAAGTCAACGGCGTACCGGGCAACGAATGTCTTACATTCCGCAATAATGGTATGTTTTCCATCATATATAGTTATTTCTAGCGAGCAGATACAATCGCCCTCTAGTTTTTACCCTACTTACTTACAAACTACCACAGGTGAGATTGTCGATGCCGCCTGTGTCAATACCGCAGCCGACCGACAAATTACACCGACGACGCTAAATGGCAACTCCGTCCTAAGCGTACAGCGTAGCTTCACAGCTGGGTTCCGCCCGGACCTTGTCGGCGTTAATGCCTGCGTCGGTTTTAACGGCACACACTTCCGAGCTGAGGACTGCGCCGCCTCAAACATCGAGCTTGTGCAATTTGACGGCACGGCACTGCGGGCTCCTAGTGGCGCTTGTGCTCAGGGCCATGACGATGCCGCTCAGATGGTTGTCGATACCACAGGTGCTAGCTGCGCGACTTTCCAGAGCACAACTGTTACGCCTACTCCCCCGTAAAGGGCGGAGAGGAAAGCCTGTTAGAATAGCGATCAGGTAATTAAATATAGTATTTATTTAATCATATTTTCTGAGATGCATCTTATCCCTTTTTATGAAAATGGGATTTATAAGTGATCGATGTTGTAAAATGTACCCAAGCAAGAGACATTATAGCCAAAATCTAAAGAAATTTATTAATGGTAAATATTTGTATAAAGCTATTCGTTGACGTCATAGCGATTCATGATCTATTGACACACTAATCGGCTACGAAACGAGAGAATACAATAGTAATATGCACACACATTCGAGTACTCCTTACTATAATTACTATCTAATTACTATTCGCCAATGATTATATCTCCCTGCCTCCTAAAGGCTGGAAGAATAAGCCCCAAGGCCATATCACAAGCATCCTTAACGAATCAGCCAACAATCGTGGTGGGTTCCGCCTCTTCGCACTTAGACACAGTAACCCATCATCGAAGACGGGAGACTCATAGGCCGAAAACCAACGTACCTGAGGGAGAAGAGACATATTACGTCTTAACTTTGCAAACAGACACCGCACATCATCAAGCCATATGCGCTCTGCGCAAGCGGTATTTCCCGCCCTCCCTTCTCCGCGTGGGCGCACATATCTCTCTATTTCGCGCTTTACCAGGTTCTGCGCTTCCATCTCTTAGGACAGACATCACATCAGCAGCAGCACGCATAACGCCCTTTGGGATCCGAGCCGTGGGCCCGCCGACCCCGATGGGACGCGGAGGCGTGGCGATTCCGGTGCTGGGTCTCGAGCCAGCAGAGGGTTTAGTAAGGGAGCTCCAGGAGAAGTGGTGTGACGTGCTAAGTCGACAGGACCGTGGTGCGTTCCGTGGCCACTACACGTTGATGAATAAAGTAGATGATCCGGAGGTGGTAGCGCGGTGTCTCGAGGAGCTACGCCGCAGATTTCATCTCGAAGGGTGTCCGGGAAGAGCGTTAGGGCTCAGTTTGTGGCGGTATGATCATGGCTGGTGGCGCCATGAGACAGATTTTCCGTTTTTAGGGACCAAAGCAGGGGATTCTTAGCCTTTACTATGTATATGTACTTGGATTCATATGATAATTTATTCTTTGTCTTTTAATCCTCATTTTCGGGAGAGCGTGACACATCAGTACATGTTACAAAGCAATGCTCATTCTTCAAGCTATCGTGGGCTCCGATAAGTGGGTCTTCCGGTCGGAGACTTTACGGGGCTAGCGGCGGAAATATTTGAGGGTCCCGCCCGGCCGCTAAGCCGAATCAGCGGGTAAGACAGAGCCGGGATATGGTGACATCCGGGGACTATCCGTAGGCTTTCTATACATGTAAGATTGAATAGGGATCTAAACTACAAGGGTTTTAATCATATATATTTATATTATTGGCGCCAAATGTGTGAACCCTCCTAAAGTACTTAAAAGTCGCCGATATATGTCTCCGATAGAATACCACCGCTAGCAAACTAACAGGTAATCCAAGTGCAGTGAAGTAAACCAAAAGGCACCTTTTCGGAACCATTTGTTTTGGTTGCTAGTATAAAGCTCACTTCCCACAAGCCTTCTCCAGCAATACTATATTATTTTAGCGACTCGATTTCAACATCTCCCACTCATCTACCCCTACGTTGGCCATTTTATAGCCAACACAATACAAATTATATGAATAACTTGAGCTCAAAGAAGGTAGCTATGTCTAATGTACCCATAGTCGACGTTCTAATCCTCGGCGGCGGACCCGCAGGAATCGCTTGTGCCGGGGCGATAGCGCGACAGCTACACAGCGCTATAATCTTCAGCAACAATACATTCCGCAACGCGCGTGCGCAGCACATGCACAATGTCACCGGGTGGGACCACGCGGACCCGGCCGCCTTCCGTGCTCGGGCTCGTTCCGATCTGATCGAGCGGTATGCAGGCCCTGCGGGTATCCAGTTCCGCGACGTCAGTGTCTCGAGCGTACGGAAACTGGATGACGACGAGCGAGGAGGGACTAGGTTCGAGGCCGTAGACGTCGAGGGGACCAAGTATCTAGGAAGAAAGGTTGTCCTAGCGATGGGTGTGAAGGACATTATGCCTACGACACCCGAGGGGTACGCGGACGTATGGGGTTATGGGATGTAAGTTTATCTTTCCTCTTCGATCTATTCTGAATCATATATACTCCTATGTTTTGACACTCGACTAATCAAGAAGATTAGCTTCCACTGTCTTTTCTGCCATGGCTTCGAGGAGCGAGGTTCCGCGTCCGCAGGTGTTCTGGCGACAGGTCCTTTTCTCGGAGGCGAAAGTGACAGCAGCGCGCCACTAATGGCTCCCGTCATTTCGCGCATGGCCTCTCGGCTCGCAGGCCACGTCACCATATATACCGATGGTAATAAAGAGTTAGGTGCATGTATCCGGGCACAGCTCAAAAGCACCCAGAAATTCAGTATCGAGAACCGTCGTCTCGCACGCGTAGCTAAAGATCCAGATGTGGAAGGCGAGGCAGGTGTGCTTGTCACGCTAGGGGATGGGAGTGTTAATAGGGAAGGGTTCCTGGTACGATCTAGCCTCTTCGTTATTTTTATATGTACGCGCTATTAACTAACGCAATTATGAACAGGCCCATGCTCCAGCTTTTGAGATAAACGGACCATTCGCGGCAGACCTGGGTGTGACGCTAACACCACAGGGCCACATCGATGCACAGCCGCCGTTCTACAGCACCAATATCTCTGGCGTCTACGCGGCTGGCGACTGTGCCACGATGATCAAAGCTGTACCAACAGCTACTATGATGGGAGCCTGCGTGGGTGCGGGCCTAGCCCACGCTCTACAGGTCGAGGACGACGTAGAGGATTAATACATGAGACAGCGAAGAAAATAGAAAGATGAGGACTCTTCTCCTTACCAAAGAAAGGGCCGAAGTGTAAACTTATAAGATAAAGCTTCTTCAAGCCCTAGTTATGATTATACTATTAGATATTTAATCTATCGTCGGATCATGTAACATTATAAACTAATGGCATTGAAGCATCATAAAAGCTTGCGCCTGTTCATATATCATATTCGGCTGACCAGCCATTGGTCGCTTGCTGCGGAAGAATGGATTATCCTCGATAGGATATACTAACGTTACAATGCGTCGACACAACTACGACTACCGCCTTTCCATTTAGGAAATATCCCAGTCTTCTCCTGCCTCGTAATCCATATCATGCTGATCACGACCGTGTCCATTACTGACTTCTCCTTCCTCTAGCCCGATGGTCACACTGCTACTACCTTCGGCGCTGGTCTTATCTCTGGCCCCTTGGTCGTCCTCTATACCATTAGCCATAGGCACGTTATCATCAGCATGAGTCTTCGTTTCAGACTGAGGTGCAGATGTGGCCCACGTAATTTCGACCTTGTCCTCAAGTCCGGGAATCGCATTATTGGCAGACACACCCATCATAAACTGCTCTGCTGTTTTGCGATCTTTGAATGTAATATGCGTTGCGGCCGGATCTGTGTGAATTTCCTTGAATTCACCAATGCCCTATAATGGATTAGACATTAATAGTAAATATAGATATGTTTGTAACTCACGAAAAGGTATTGTCGTAATGCCTCGTCCTTCTCTAGATTTGTAAAGTCTACACCAGATAGCGCAATTATCTTGGGTCTGTTGTCCAAGGAATACGCAGCATAAGCTGCATGTCTAGCTTCTATGCCACCTCTACCTTGGTAGCTATGTCCGCCTCTGGTAGCTCTCGCGACATAGCGTCCACGACCGCGATAACCTCGGCCGCCTCTACCACGCCCTCTAGTAGACCATGATGAGTCCTCATGAATAGCGTCCGGATCAATTCCTAGGACATTGGCCTCCTCTTCTAAAGCTGCTAGTTGTGCTTTAAGGGCCTCTGTCTGTGACGTAGGCTTTTTAGTAGTATCATCTGTTGTTTCTGACGAACTTTTTCCGGTGAGCTTAGCCTGAAGCCTGCGCTTCTCCTCGAGTTGTCGCGCACGAAGCTCTTTCTGACGTTCTTCTAATTCTTGGCGTTGGCGCTCTAATTCTTCTCTCTTCTTGGTCTTCTCTTCGTGGGCTTTTTGCGCCTCTTCCTGCTTGCGTATAAATTCGTCCATGTCAAAGGATTCGGTAGGCGCACTCTCTTCAATAAGCGAATTGCCATTAGTAGCTCCATTCTTTGCCCCATTTCCGGCTTTTCCATTGACCGAATTTGGTCTGGACTCGGTATCGTCCTTGTGCCAAAACACCTTCACAAACCGGTTGTCAAAGATTACCTTCGGTGAGCTCCAGGCAGCATGAGCTGCATCCCAAGTATCAAACTTAACAACCGCAAGGCGGTCAGGCCCCTGTATTGAAATGTCTGCAATGTTGCCAAACTGAGAAAAGTACTCACGCACTTTCTCTTCGGTGAAATATCCACTGGGAATGTTCTGGACTACAATGGCGGTCTTAGTCTTGTCATGTATAGGACCGCTTGTCGTATTAGGCGGTCGACCCTTTGTCCGTCTCGATTTGTTATGTTCGCGACGATTTGTAGGGGCCGCCGTGGAAAAAGGGGGTAAATTTAGGGGCTGGAATGCCTGTGGCTGGTGTGGATTCGCTAGGAGCGGCATTGGGAAAACGGCATTGTTAGGATCATATTCTACTACAAGTTAGCGACGACGACGACGACTAAAAGATTAAAATCATGCTCCTAAAAATATATATATATATACTTACCATCATTTGCCGAAGGTGGAAGTGGAGGCATCATTAAAGAATCAGAACCATGCTCGAACTTGCAATTGCTCCCTCGAGAACAGTAGCCACGAGTCTCATAGTCCCTACACTTTTGTCTTCTCCGACGTGGCGGAGGAATAGAGCCCGAATAAACAGGTTTAGGAAGATCAGGTAATTGAGGAATAGGAATATCGAGTTGATTCATCCTCTGGATATTTTCCATGAGGTTGTCCAAGTTTATCGGCGGTATACCATGGTCATGCGTAGAGGGTTGAAAAGACGGTGGTGGCGGTAGTCCAAAGCGGCCATTAGATCTAGAAGATGCCGGGTATGGACCAGAAAACCCATTTTGATCCCTTGGCTTGTAAGATTCATCGAATCTCCCACCACGCTGTGAGAAGCCACCCCCTCTACGAGGCTGCTTGTAGGGCTGAGCTCCGGAATAAGAACCTTGGCTCGTTAAGATGATGTCCACGTCATTATCGTCTCGATCATTATACGCGCGCTTCCGCGAACCGTTCTGGGGGAAGGCCGGAGCCGTTGAAGTTGTGTTGTATGGTACTTGAGGTTGATATGAAGGTATTAAGGGCGCAACTGGAGGGGGCGCAAGAGCTTGACGACCGCTAGGAGGCGCAGGAGGAGCTCCTGGCAAGTAAGAACGATACTTGACGGCTTGAAAGACGTCACCTGTAAAGGCGGCCGCGTCTGTGATGTATTAGATAGGTATTTAAGATATAATGTTAACTTGCTAAGATGGGGAATATGTCATACCTTCTCTGAGAAAATCGGGAATTTCTTCCTCAAACATCTTGCGAATGGACTCGACATCGCCATCGTGTCGTAGGAGAGCTAGGACGTAATCGGCAAGTACATCTGCGTCTGCATCGGATCTAAAAGTAGGGGAAAAAAGATATAAAGGTTAGCAATAGCAATAACAATAGCAATATAATAGGAAGTTCAAAAACAAAAAATAAAAAAAAAATAAAACGAGGTTAGAAAACATACGTATTGGCAAGGCGCCTTATGATCCAAGCTCTAAGAAGAGACGCGTCGCTCTCTGGAAACAACATTGTCAATTGGAAAGCTTGGATCCCTATCTTAACATTGAAGTACGTTTCCTTAACAAAGGAAATAAAATGACGAAGTTAACTAGGTAGTCGTAAATATTATATATCAAGGATTGAAGGTTGTATCGAGTAATAAAAAGTTGACAAGTTCTTGTCGGTGATAAATGATTTACAATCGCCGTTGATCAAGCTCCCAAGACAAAAAAAGGTACAAGGCTGAAAAGATCAATTGCAGTTCCAGAAAAATTCCACTGACGGACGCGATGTCATAAGCAGGCAGCCCCGGTCAAAGGCGATAAGGCGATAGGTACATCCTACTACTAGCAGGTCCCACATCTTGGCCTGTACCTAAATGCACCTATGATGTAGGATTCAGATGGTACTTACCGTACTTACCTAGGTATACAAAGAAAGTGCGAACTCACCAATCACGAATCTTATATTAAACGTCAATTTAATTATTCTAATAACAATAATCACGTGTTTTCAAGAGATCTTTTTTTTCGCAAGGTCGAACTTATATCAGATTGTTCTAATCGAGCTTAGCCAACCACAGCCGCTTCCAAAATGCAAAGGTAAGATGTTAACCAGGTACCTGACCATCCCTTCCCGCCGGAATCCGGGGGATAAGATAGAGAAGGTACATCTAGTGTAATGCATTAAGTACTTCGACAAGTACCTCACCTCTTACTGCATTCTCGAATTAATGGATGGAATCGATTTTTTAGTATCTTAACATTCACATCATCTTGTTTCAATCTAAGATGTTGCTCAAACGTGTTACCGGGATTTTCCCATAATCAAGACCTAATATTACGATTCTCCAACATATATAACATTGTTGTTATATGATTGGATTCGTTCTATAAATTAATCGTTTGCACCCAACTACCAGTCGGAAAAGTGCTGCCCAAACCCCAATAATCAGCCTTGTTTCCTATAACCACAACTAATACTCCAATCCTGCTGAGTAACACCAATCACTATCGAGATTGTATCTCCAAGGAATCATGGCCTTCACGATGCATTCCCACTCGGGCCAGTTCTGCCCTGGCCACGCACAAGACCAACTTGAAGACATCGTTAAGCACGCCATCGGTCTTGGTTACACCACCCTTGGGCTCACAGAGCATATGCCACGGACTGCCTTTGAGGATTTATATCCTGAGGAAGTAAGTTATCTCACTGCCGTTTTTTTTATTTTTTATTTTTCTATTTTCATGATTATTAATATAGGTAATTATATAACTAACATCTCTAGCTCGACAACCCCGAAGGCTCCCTCGCAGAGCTCTTCCCGCGGCACGAAGCATACCTCCTAGAGGCCCAACGCTTGCAAGTGAAGTATGCTTCTCAGATCCACATCGTGATCGGCTTTGAGGGCGAGTGGCCGCGGCCCGCCTACGCGTCCATTGTGACGCAGCTCGCCACTCACCCCAGCATCGACTACTTCATCGGTAGCCTGCATCACATTGACGGGATTCCCATCGACTACGATGCCTCGTACTATGCGCGGGCCATTGCCTCTGCGGGGGGCTCTGAGGAGCTAGCCGCGGAGCGGTATTACGACCAGCAGCACGCCATGCTTACAGCTCTGCACCCGCGCATCGTCGGCCACTTCGACCTCGTGCGGCTTCTATCCTCGGAGCCGGGCCGTGACATGCGGACTTCTTGGCCGGGAGTCTGGGACCGGGTGTGCCGTAACCTGCGGGTCATAGCCGAATACGGCGGGTGGTTGGAGTGTAATAGTAGTGCGTTGCGCAAGGGGCTTGTAGAGCCGTACCCGGCACGACCAATCGCCGAGGAGTGGCTACGATTAGGGGGGCGGTTCACACTCTCAGATGATAGCCACGGCATCGCACAGGTAGGCACTAACTACGGTCGCGCGCTTGAGTATCTGGCGAGTCTAGGCGTGACCAACTTGTGGACTCTACGGCGGGATCCTCACCCGGGGCTATCGGCTAAGGGTGAAAAGGCCAAGTTAGTGGAAGTGGCAGTCCCACTAGAGAGCATCAGAGCCGTGGTGAGTAAGTGGTGATGGTCGGGCTTCAACACGGGTAAAAGAGACGGAGAAAATACAGATTTCCTTAAAGGGGCTACATTACAGTTGCGGGATTGGCGAGGTCTAAGAAGGTAAAAATGGCCTAGAGAAAAAGGGGGTTGGGTGGTCGGTTGTCAATATACCCGTCAGTAAAAATAGAGAGTAAAGGTAAAGCGAAATCTAGGCCAATTTTCTAATAGATTTTTCTTATTCCGATTTCACAAATTGGGCTTCATAAAATCTAACACGGAAGTCCTACTAGCTATTATAAACCTCTCCGCTGTCGAGATTACCGATTACTTGATACTTGAGGATATATTGAATCCTTCATAATTCATCACAATTAAAATTATCTAAGGTATGATGGTTGGAGGAAACCATCATAGGATAGAATATAAATTATGTTGTGTAGCATTTATAAATAACAATGCTACCATCGTAACATGGTATCGTATCATTTGGCATCCTGGCACCAAACGCTCGAGTGTCGAGCTGCGAAAACTACTCTCCCTTTGTTAAAAAGACACCTACTCCGCCACCGTTTACTGAAATTCTGAATCATGCATAGAATTTTCATCCATCAAACCATTCCGTCAGACTCCCCTGGTGTTGACATACCACCCCTTAAACCGAACGTGAAATGCTGGAACTGGAAGGGGGGGATGTAATAATGGAAATAAAATGTGTAATAATGCATGCATACTTATTGGGGTATCATTTGACGGAAAATGTGTCTTTCTAATATTCCCTCCCCTGGAAATGAGACCTGTGTTGGTGGTGGTACATGTTCGTGTATTTCTCCGTCGCTACGCCACGCTCTGTTGTGTGCCCTCAAGGCAAATCAATCGCAAAACGCGATAAAAACAAAGTCGTTAATCATTATCATTAAGTAAAAGTTTCCGCTCTCCAGACACTAGAGACGAAAATGTCCTTTTAGAGAAGTTGTAGATTTAGAATTCGGGAAGTTATCCATCAGTGAGCTCCACATTGTCGAGCCATGTCCTAACCGCGGCTCGCAGTATGCTCTCCTTTTCGCGATTTATTTGGTAAGGAATAGTTGGGTTCGTTTTTTGGCTTTCTCTCTCCCGCTGGTCTACCACGTCCTGTACAACTCCGGACAACGCAGATAAGACAACCATCTTACATTCCGCGCGTGGTACTTCCTGGAAGTCAATTTGATACGTCGGGACCTCTTGCTCTGTCGTTCGAGAAGCTTCACTATCCCTTCTCTCTCTCCGTTTGCTCGCTGACCGTGAAGACGTAGCTGAACTTCCCTTGCTCACATCACTACTGTGGGCGATGACCCTCTCCACAGCATCGATGAGCGCTTCATCAAAGGTAAAAAGCTCCTCTTCTTCGATTTTATCCTTAATAGGCTGTTCGTAAGGCGAGAGTGCTGGTGTTATCAAAGAAGAACCATATGGCGATAGGTAACTGGCCGTGTTGCGGTCAAGTGATATTTTAGGCTTGACTAAACGGCGATAGCGGAGCCGTTTAATAGTAAAGTTGGTTGTATCAGCGATAATAGCACTACTTACGTCAACCCAGTGTTCCGCGGGCCACTCTGCTGGTATCGAATTGAGATGCACTATAGGGGTTGGTTCCGCGGCTAGAGATTCTCGGACTTCATCTAGGAGATCTCCCTGCGGTGGGATTGCCTGTAGCGTGAAATCCGGGTGAAAGCGTTTTAGCCACCCGGCAACATTTAAGGGAGCATCGCCATCAATAGCCAGTCTAGAAAATTGTTCGAAGCCCTCGAGCCCACTACCTAGACCAGGAGTCGAGAGATAGCCGCTACTAGACGGCGAGCTGACGGCGGTTTCAAACGATGTAAGGTAGTCTGGAAACTGTACATCCACATCGATTACTCCGTCGTCGTTGTTAATCGACGTCTTCACGGGAGATTCGTATGCCCCTAAAGGATCCGGAGTTCTCAACTGAGACTCGGGCTGCTTGCTTTCTAATCTTCGAGGGGTATCTGGTTCTTGAAGTGGAGTATGTTCACCCTCTACCTGTTGCTTAGTGGGCGTATCGAGCAGCTGAGCTTCTCGAACCATTTCCGAAAGCTTGTCCCTTCCACCGACCGTTGCTCGGGTAGGTGATGTGAGTGGACTATCGGGATGGCCGAGAATGTCCGATGTCTGCGAGGTAGTAGCGGTTGAGTCTCGTCGTCTTGTACTCCACAAGCCGCTAATCACACTTCCCCATCGGGAACCTTGACGAGAGTCAGTACTCGCACGGCTAGCGTGGCCAGTACTATCACCCCTCTTGAGTGACCGCTTTAAATCATCCGCAGCAAAACTGCCACCACTGTTTGGTCGGTTGCCGCGGCTGGTACTACTCCGGTGCACTGTAGAGAAGTGTGGAATAGCCGAGTCCGGAACGATTGTATTGGCTGTCGCGGCGCTGCTCTTTCGCGTGTTGAGATCGTTCCCAATAATAGGTAGATTCGCCGGCTTGATGAAATCCGACGATCGACGTTCTTGGTTAGAGAGCTCCATGCTGAGATGCGCGAGCTGCGCGGGTATACCCGTTACAGACCTCGTCGTAGCTTGCGACTGTATACTAAAACTTCGCGTATGAGAGGCACCTCTCTGCCCTTGGCGCCGATTGATTTTTCGGCGTAGAGACTCTTCCTTATTGATCGGTACTATGTACGACGGTGGCGAGTGGCCAAAGGCTGCAACTGATGCGGAGGTTGCTGGCCGCTGGGCGCGAACTGTGGGCAGCTGCTGGTTAGCAGGCAGGAAGGCTGAGAGTAAGAATATCAACCTCCTAGCAGCCATTTTGTCCTTGGCGATTATAATCGTGCGAGATGGTAAAGAGGCATCTTCTTCGTTTTTTACTTTTTGTTGTTGATAACGTCGCCTCCGGTACCAAACTGGACTTAATGCTTGGAGCCATTCAGTATGCGTTGAAAGAAATGCCGTCAACAGATTAAAAAAGAAAAATCCCTGCTCCCTAGTTCCAGCCCATTTTGCAACCCATCTTGCCTCCTCCCTCCATGGTCCCCAACGACCCTGTCCCGTTATAACTCTTGTAGCTCGAAGACCAGACACAATTCGTATCTTAGCATCATCAATTTCTTGGCTAATGCGTACATCTTGCGCTAGACAATTCGGAGATAGTGTTACAAGCTTCGCGTTTGTCTTGGACGGCTTCATCTGAGATGCATCCGAGTCTCTTCGACTCTTTACTGAAGATGTTCGAGCGATCTGAGCAGACACATTCGAGGGATATGGATCTGGAGCCGACATATCCGCCTGTTTCAGCATGGGGATCAATGTCGTAGCGACTATAGATTGCAGATGGGTAAGGGTCCTCATAATGATGTCCCAATGCTGAGTTATCGCATCCATGCGATCCTCGACATCGTTACTATACGCCGACTCAAATGATTCCGAGCCGAAACCGGAACCGATCATCGTCCAGCCGGATCGGCGCGCGGATCCGAAAGAGGAAGGGAAGAAGTCCTGTTCGTTATAAGAGCTTGGCCCTCGAAATACGGGCTTCGGCGCCGTTGCTGATACGGCGTTAGGTGAATTTGAAGGAAGCTGAAGGACTAAGGCGACGGCATACATCGGCGTCCTCTTCTGTATCGGTTTCGACTTTTTCTTGTTTGGCTTGGAGTCGTCCGGAGAACAAGGAAACGGGAACCCTCCGCTATCATCGGAAAAGCGGCTATGGGCCGTTGTAGCCTGGGTAGGCGAATCAAGATCGTCATTTGGTAGGTTGACTGGAAACAGGCGGGTCACTAGAATCTTGCTGCGGTCCTGCTGCCGGGGAGGCGCGGAAAATGCTTGGAAATGTGCATTCGCCGACTCTGACGTGAAAGATTGTGCTAACCTACTTGATCTCATACTAGATCTCCCCATTGATCCTCGCCCATCTCCCACGTATGAACTGGAGACGGCAGACGGCCGCGGCTCGCTTGGAATGATGTGAACCTTTGTCGATGTCCCCTTATAAGACATTACTTCAGAGTTAGCAAATATACAGCTGGAGAAGCTAGCCAACTCTTCGCGATATTCCCTAGCAGCTTTCTGGGATTCAGTCTCCGCAGCACTATATGCGCGGGACTGGGCGGATCCGCGTCGATCAAATGCACCTTGCCGGGGTTGAGGACTGCCAGGCTGGATAACTAGTGGTCTCGAGGTCTGCCCGAGGCTACTCTTCCGCGGCGACGTAGGAGCACGTCGAAGATCCTGCATAAGCGACTGAGAGGATGAAGCTGCACTCGGTGGCTGTGGTCGATCAACTGGTGAACTAGGAGATGGAACTTGGTTGCTGTCAAACAATAATGAAGGACTAGCAGAGCCCAAAGCGTCTTGCATGATTATGATGCGAACATCGCGCACGTCGATATCAATATCGCCATCATAGTCGAAAGGGCTCGCGGAAGCCCCGGGTTGAACACCGGACGTGGACGATAATGGAAACACCTGGTCCTGACGATGATAGAGAGCCTGCGTATCCGGGAACAAGAGACTCCGAGTATGAACATCTTCTTGTATCGATTCGGGCGACGGTTTAGTCGGCGAACAATCTTCTTGGGAATTCGTACCTCCAGTCGTTCCCGACGTTAGATTAAACAGTTTGCCCAACATTGTGGTTCTAGATACTTTCAAAGTCCAAGATACCGGATATATACCTAACCTAGGTAATCAACAACGCAGGTAAGAGTTGCAGAAGCTACCGATGTCTTAACAGGCACCCATCCAGTGGCAAGAGCCCTCCGCAGCGTTGACCATGGCGTAGAAAGACATTGAACTAAGTGCAACAAAGTTTTCTCTGGGTGATGCAGTATAACACAATGGTGAGAGTCAGATGATGTAGTTATGGTGATAAACAAGAAATCGAATCCACAACACAAACTGAGAGCTGAAAGCTGAATATGAACGAGGCAACGGTATCCAATCTAAAGGAACGTCGTAGGCCACGAGGCCGTGGAGTGACAAACTAAGTATAAGTCGTACGCGTTTAGTTGAAGACTCGTGAGAGCGTGAAAGCTTGAGAGCGACGTGATAATGTGCGTAATCGGAGATGAAAGGATACGACAGACAGGGGCCCAAAGTTGAGTCGCTTTCGAGGACACGTTGTTACTCAATGAACCGTTTTCCCGAACAAATTTAAGTAGGTACATGTAAAATCTGGGGATAATGTAAAATGAAAATGAATCTTAGAAGATTTACGCGTAATTGGTAAAAAGGATGCGGAATGTGAGTAAGAGAAAGGAAGCATCTTTCTACGAGTAATGCGTAAGGTACGATACATAAGAGTTGCTAAAATCGTCCCTCTCTCGAAGCTTACCTTAGGTTAGGTACATATGTACCTATGTATATATGTATGTAATAGGTACGGTAAGTGGATGACCGCCTTCCCTCTTATGTAAGTTCAAGCTACGCTACTTCTTCAATGCTAAGGGTACCCCGGCTATTCGGTACTTACGACAGTGTACCTACCTGTGTGAACGAAGAAGAAGAAAAGAAGATTGCCCAGGAAAGAAGCGTACCTAGATTGGTGTAGGTACATAACATTGCCAACTATGACGTTCAATCTCACCAAATACTCTCACCAATACAAACAAAGTACGACCAAATGTTAAGAAGAACTTGTGCTTAGATGAACATCTACTCGGCTTTTCTCGACTTCTACTAACTAACTCTTCTTTAAGAGCGAAACAATACATATAATTACCATGATATATACTTGTGGGGTTCTGGATTATTCTAGTCTCTATTTAGTTGTTCTAGCCGAATTTCTAAGGGTCCTAGTACATAGGTACATTTTGGAGTGTTGAAGCTTCGAAGCTTCTTTGTACCCAGATATTTCAAATCGCAAAGAAGACCTAGGTTAAAAATGTATTGCGATAGTACCCGAATACCTTACCAATATGTACCTAGTTAATCACCCCAGATAAATTCCAGGTACTCCAGGCATAACACAAAAGCAGTCAGATGTGTCTCTTCCCAGGCAGTTGGTTCCGCAGTCGGTCTGAAGGATTCGATGCGATCTAGCGGTGAATAAGAGAGAGATGGATGACCTATTTGTGCTTGGGTTGGTAATCAATTAGCTTTAACTGTTCTGTTCTATTGTTGCACGGCTGCAGCGGACGCTAGCCTGACCTGCCAGCCCACCTATCTGATATATGCTAGGTACATCCTGTAGCGCCCTAGCCCTAGAGAACAGCGCCTGGTGGATCCCCAGATACCGTACTTGCGCACAAAATAGGCCATTACCCACAAATAGGCGGGTACGCATGCAAGTGCTGCATTAGATGCTTTTCTTAGCTCTTCTTAGTTTTGTCACTTACATGGTTTAATGTTCGGCTTGTTGTACAGCACCGAGGATCTTTCTATGTCAGCTCTACGCTACCTATTGTACGTTCCGAACTAACATCAGAAGAGCAAGGAGGAAAACAACCATCTCGAGAAAAGACATACATAAATATAAGTTAAAGATAAGAAGCTGATAAAATATATATATAGGAATATATTTCCGATATATCTGCATCTTCTTAACTTGACTGTTGATTATTTATATGATTTACCTTATATATCAGGTCGTGCATGTGCTGATGTTAGGTTAGGTACATTGATGTATGCAAAGTAGATCGAATACAGTATAAAATATTTTATACGGTGCGTAAGGCACCAATGCTGTTCCAACTTTTTATCTGTCTTGTCATTGGGCTTCATCGGTCCATCTGTCTATCTGTGTGGCTTGCAGACCGGGCTTAAGTTTTATCATTTATCACGATCCAACAGCGTTCCAGCAACATAGTATTCATTTCCATTTCGAGGTAGCAATAGAGATTCCGGGAAAGGCGGTCACAGCTCATCTCTGTTTCGGGAAAAGCACACGCGACTTCATTCTTGTTTCTTTCAACATTCCTACCATCACCTCCTGTAGGTCTCCTGTATGTACCGTACATATGATGATATATGCGCCCTCGTTACTACCTTTCCCATTGTTTGAGACCCCTCAGTCTCGACTTAGGTAGCCCCTCGCATACAAGTTTTATCATGTACATGATGCTCCATCGATATTACCTCGATCGGATGCATCATTTCCGGGGACGCCTTGGTTCAATATCTCTGTTGTACCATCGTTATTCGTTAGTATACGTATGACATACCATTGGCATTTTCTTATGCTATGGAGGGTTTCGAACACTAGCTATCCATCACTAGTATAAGCTACCTTCCCGTACAAGTTGGCTAAGTCGTGTGGGCGATGCCCTGTTTGTCCATCGCTCTCCCGTCTCTAAAACGACTACTTCGAAGTACCGGCGGTGAGGACCCCAATCTCAGGATTCAAAAGATTGCAAGGGAAGCAACGCAGGGCAAAATAGGAGCTATCGGCCGATCATGAGCATTTCTCTATGCCACACCATGCCAACCCCAAGACAGGATAGATATATTACATTTAAGCAGCACCCGCCGCTGACGCGGCTGTTGTACATGTGCTACAAATAAGCATAGTCCAGACGGTCCGAGATGAGGCTCAGCTTGCTAAGAAGTCCGAAACTAAGCTGTGGTGTCGTATCCGACGCAACTCTCAATATATTTCTCTTTCCATCTAATAACGTAATAGAGAGTAGCTAGCCACAGGGCTAGATCTCTAGGCCGACACCAAAAAAGGGATGAGAAGGGAAAAGGTCACGCTACTGACTAATTAGCATACGATTTAGCATGCATAAATTCCGATGCCATCGAGTTCAGTTCCATATTATCGAGATACTCATTCCAGCCGACGTAAGATAAGTACCGTAACGCGACGCAATGTACGAATCAAAGTCATAATTTACCGCCGGCAAATGCTCATCTTGATTCTTGGCTGCTTGGTTTATCCAGTCATGTTTATCGAACACGTCTCCCGATCTCATCTTACCTCGTCTTGGCACTCGGGTCCCCTCGACTATACGAATAAAGTAGTTCTTCACATTGCGGCTTTAAGGGTAAGCAATGTATTGGATGTTTGTCAAACTTCTAAGAGGTATTACATACTTAAAAGAACTATATGTAATGTATGTACGTACTGGCGCTACTAATCTCGTAGGCCTACGTAAGAGAAAATATTGACATGTACCTACACCGCGGTCACGCCGCGGTCAAATGGCCTAAATTTTAGTCTCCCGACTTACATAGTATTCAAGTGAATAGCGCTGCGCGATTTGAGTGAGTTCCGCTCCGGGGAAAAGAATCGATTAGAGGTGTAGCCTTCAAGTCTTGTCCTCGTGAGTCGTTGGTCTTATTGGACGCCGAGAACGCTATCATAGGCTCCGCGCTTCGAATACCGACCCAATACCGGCAGCCTATTAGATACTAGTTCTAGAAGCCCTAGCAAACGGCAGCTTAGATGCGCTATTTTCTAGATGATCATCCGATGGAGATGGAAAGCAAAAGCTTTTTTCCTCACGTTACTCCTCTTATGCTGCTGCTCAAGCGCTTTGACCAGACAGATATTGATTGCATCAAGCGCGTGTTCCTCATTTAGGATACCCTTGTCACTGCGTCAAGCTATACTTGTATATGTCATCTCTAACAAGATCTTCATTGTTTGGTTACTCTCGCTTGCTGGCTACCTAGGCTACCCCAGACTATCATTTGCATCACCATCACCAGCGGAGTCGTCGATGGCATGATACAAGCTTTATTATATTGCTGGACGCTCCAACTACCTGGGGTGATCTGCTCCCCTCCAAATTCGATCGGTAATTTGAACCGAAGATCTGGGGTGAGATCAGTGCTACCGAACCTAGCATTAAACCAGTCTCCCAATACCTAGGCTTGCGTAATAGCGATGTGCGGAACCATGACTGAAATCACGGAATACCCACGGTGCGACGCCAATGAGCGTCTCTCACCATTTCTTTTGCTTATCTGGTTCAACCTCTCATACTGGAGCTGGGATTTCTCGATGGATTGACCGTGCCCTTGACTACGCCGCAGATCGTCAAACTAGACCAGCATATCACAGCTTGAGACTTCTTAATTAGAGACTAGGTACGATCGGTAGTTATCTAACTGAGTAGGAACCTGCAACTTCATGTCTCTGCCTATCAAGGTCATTGGTCGGATCCCAACGAATAGCAGTTTCCTGGCGACATATTGAGATGATTTTAACTACATCCTACCATATCATCTCCATATATTATTTATTTCTTCCGCGCCTATTTTCTTTCTTGCGAGTCGCTCTACTAACACTTTGGATAGAAACAATCGGATATTATTATACGGAATGACGCCGTCCAGCATCAAACGTATTCAACTCGGTAACCTGATTGTTTTCGACTTGGCCATAGCAATAGCATCATGACTTCTTTATTCTATCGAAATAGGCTATTCCCGCTATTAGGTACATTGCGATCATCGCTATGTTTACGTTACAGCACATGGGGATGAAGCAATGTCGGATGTCATACTGGGATAAGTTATAAAATCAAACCCAGTGATCAAGATCAATGACTTCATAGGTAGTTTTTTCATCACTTTGTACCAAATACATCAGCATATACTAGACTTCCTAGCTAGATAATACATTATAACTCCTCCTCCCGCTGATTATTTGGATGATCTATTCATTGTTTTTGACTAATTGCTTCGGAATCGCCAGAACAGACCTAGGGCTTGAATCAATCTCCGTCATGTGAAAGAGAGCCACACCCCCGCTTCCAGGTTTGATGGCGGTCTTGAAATGTTCTTCTTACATTCTATTGCCGAAATCAGTTTTGCCGTTACTATGCGTATAAAATATCATCCCACAGGTGCAAGAATCAAACGGAGCAGAGAGTTTTATTTCATTCTGGACTTAAATGTATTATGCCTTGAGAGCGTGCTTCGTGACTTCCCGCTGGACCGGTCCACTACCGACCGGGTGGGTCTAATACAATGCGTCCGGGTCCGAAATACGGGTCCCCCTCCGACGCATACCGTTTCTGCTTTAATAGATAAAATAAAATTTACTACCTGTAACTTCTAGTAAAAGGTATGACGGCCTAAGTACCTAGTTAATATAGTTTAGGTAATGAGCTTCGTTTACTGAATAAACCAGAGGAGGTACATTGCTATTAGCGGTAACTACGTTCAGCCGAAAAATCTTGAACACTTCGTATTGATCTTTTATAACCTTTATATTGATTCGTGTAGATATAATACTAGACAGGGTATATAGTCGATCAATACAAGCTAATTCGGGAACTCTGGTGGATGAGGCAGGATGTTGGCGAGCTGATATGCATTTTGGGCGGTCGACAGGGAATATAATTATATGACGCCTGCATAATAATATTGTACGAATATGTACATCATGCAATGCTGCACAACAAAGTCTCAGACATTGGGGCCTCGCATGCCCTCGAGCAGTTCATATAGCGGTCACGAATTGAGATTTGGCATGAATGTGTTCGTGATATAGATACTTAGGTATTCTATTGATAGTGCTTAGACTGGATTCGCATATAAGTTAAAAATAATAACTTGTGCTGTACACGATGGAAAAGAATCATCCACGGGCCGCACCCGCCCGTCTACTTCAGCCAGATATCTCGCGTTACTACTATACGTATCATCCACATCGAGGCACATACATCGCTCGGTTCTGGTTCCGAAAAGTAAGTCCATATTCCAGTAGGGAAGGGAACGAGAGGAAAGGATCATGCAGACAGGGTATTTCATTCGCAGGCTACCATCCGCGGAGCTGCATGCACTAAGCAGGCCGATAGGTAACACGCGCGAATGTTACCGCAGCAAGGCTGAAAGATTGCACGCGGGAGAGGGAACTGAAAGGAGATAAGGTTCGAAAGAAGGGAATGAAATTGGAAATGGGCGTGGTTACTTAGGTCGGGTGTACTTACGGAATAAGGGTCTTGTCACGGCTCCGTCTTTCGGGCTCATTCCTGACTTGAGAAGGTCGACGGAAATATTTCCTTGTCGACAAGTCAGCTCGTATCTAGCGGTGACGAACAACGGGGGCGGAAACTGTCACACGCCATCTTTGTCCTACCAAACGGGCTCGTTTCATTGCGTGTAGATGGACGGATTGATAAGATTATATGTCTCTATACCTGAGGCGAATCATGTGAGAACGAAGCCGACGTCGGAAATGAGACCAAGAAGGCTTTTGAGCAGAATAAGGAAGCTCAAGACGTCATAGCCGTTGTTGTTGCTAATGAGATCTTGTGTATACGTAATACGTATGCATGCACATGCCTGATGAGGTAGGATAGCAGTCCGGATATGCAAGAGTTGCTTCTTCCTACTGCAGATGTATGCGGATTTACGACTCCCGGTCCTTGACTAATGTATGCGTGGTTCGAAGCATCGAGCACCCCCCACGTTTCCGACCCCTGACCACCCCACGACCATGAATATCGAGAGGGAACATTGCTTCTTGTCTGGTGCGGGGAATCTACCGCAACTTAAACTAGACCTAGAGCTGAGCCCCATGGACCGACACCCCCAAAGTGCGTAGATATATATCGCAAACCAGGACCACGGGCTCGGGTTTGAGGCTAATAGATGGTGGCGAAGATATGGGACCCTCATATTCAATCTTAGGCTTTAGCAAAAAGCAACGGTATCGATAGTTGTATAGTGGCAGAAGGATGATAGCTACGAGACTTGACTATTGCGGGTATTCTAACGAAGAATAATCGCGTGTCCTCGAAGCTTTCCGGGTCAAAGACTGATATGTAGATTATTTCACCATTATAAAGCTCGAAGATAGTTACCTCTAATTGCCGTAGAGGTGATTACCTTATTTAAGTTAGTGACGTAAATATCGTACGAATTTGGTATTGCTAATTATAGGTCTATGTAGTATATAGCCGTCCAGTGGCTAAATCTACCTACCTAAACAACATAGCACAACTTGAGCACTATTGTACTACTAGTGCTTAGATCCGCATGGCACCTGTATTGCAACAAGTCAGGTTTTCGCATAGGTTCCCACATGCTATCTGGCATGGGGCCGATATCTCGGGGCGTCGCCTTCTAATCGATGCCCCTGAGGATGGTCCAGTTCCAGCGGTTGCGACCGCGGAATCTTCCGCTGCAATGCTTATGGTATTACGGCTACTATTGCTATTATTGATGGACAATGTCGAGGTTGGGGTTGCAAGCTCGGGTTGTAAGGTTGCTGAATGGATACCGTAGGCGTGTAGACACTCGCCGACAGTCCGCGCGCGGCTCATAAAGTCAGTCATATCATTGTTTGATACTACAACATGGGCGGTTGCAATGGCTTTCTTCTGGTCGAGGCGCCAGATGTGTAGTTCGTGAACGGATTGGATACCTGGGATCTGTACTCATCATGTCATGTTAGTCTATGCAATATTCAGTAGCTTGGTGTCCTAGAATCACGAATGACCCTTTCGAATGACTTACCTTCTCTAGATCGTGCTTGACGTCGTCAATATTTACGCCCTTTGGGGCGCTCTGCATGAGGATCTTGCCACTGTTCTTCACAAGTGGGATGGACGTCACCAAAATCATGATGGCAATGGCCATGCTTATGCCTGGGTCAGCATAAAATCGGCCCTCGGGTGTCGTAAGCCAGATGACGAGTGCCGCGATGATAACTCCGACATTATTACATGCGTCACCAATAACATGGAATAAGACTCCCATCATACCGAGGTCTCGCCCTGAGGATTGAAGGTTCACGATAGTATGTCGATGCTCAGCATGGGCACTTATAGGCTGAGTTTACTTTAGCAACGGGAGACGAAGGCGAATAAACTGATATCAACTTACGGTTAGGGGAATCTCGTCTTGATAATAGTCGCCTGAACTTTCTCTTGACTGCCCACCAGCCTCGACATTAACGTGGCTATGGTCGTGGTCGTGGTTGTGTTCGTGGTTCTCAGCATGTTCATGACCTTGTGCATGCGAGTGACTATGACCATGCCCTCCGTGATCATGGCCGTGGTGTTCATGCAATAACGTCGCACTGATGATGTTTAGTGCCAACCCAACACAACCCATGATAAGTACGAGCTCGGGATTCTGAACATCTGTGCGGAGTTGTTAACATATAGCAGCATCTTAGGACGAGGTATAACTTACGTTCGACGCTTATGAACCTTTCAATAGATTGGAGGAAAATGGATACACCGAGGGCAAGTAGGAAGACACCATTGAAGAAGGCACCAAGGAGCTGGGCACGTGCCCAACCAAATGAGAAGTTGTCAGGGGAGGCTGCGCGTTCTGAGATCTGGTTTTTGGGTTAGCTGATCTAGTTCAGGTACCTAATGCAAATATACTCTGATATACGCTGGTCAAACTTACGATGATAGCGGCTAGGGCAACAACGAAGCCGATGAGGTCGTTCATCTAGTAGAACAAGTTTAAGCATAGCTTCTTTGAACATATAAGCAGATATATGACGTACGTAATGGAAGGCATCTGCTAGAAGAGCCAGAGATTTAGTAGAAAAGGCCACTGTGACATAGTTAGCCTTAGTTTAGATTTGGAGAAATTTGTCTCTATAACATACCGACTAGTTCTGCAATAAAAAAGCAAAAGGAAATGCCGATTATGGCACAAAGCTTCTGCTTTGACGAGAGTTTGAATGCGGCCATGATCGGTAAATGTCGTCGGAAAGTGAGTCTAGAGTCGGAAGCGATGTCGTCCGATAAATCGTTGATATTAAGTAGGCTAGGGGCTACAACTTATATTCGGGTTGCCATGCGGTTAATGCTGAAATATGTACTAATTCTTGTGAACCGAGATATTTAGCGGTAACCAGTTGATTATCAGATGTCGATTCGTCGGTTGACTTCCAATATAGATGATGAGAAAGGTATATATATGCCCGGCCTCCAGTCACTTGCGAATCATAATTGTGTGACACTTGAATCATCAAATGAAGCATAAAAGGACAAAATTATTCGGACGTGGACCTTGAGAAGAATTGTCCGGTTATGTATCAATTGACTGGAGTATTGAACACTCCGCCGTCGATCATGCTGAAACTGTTGATTACCCCTGTTCTTTCGAATCAACAGCGAAACATGTGTTGCTCCAGGGGATTGGGGATAATCTCTGTATTGACGTGACGGTAAGAGATGATATGGGCAAATGTGCGTTGTTTGCGCGTTGTTTTCTTCGTCGCTAAGGAAGAATATTCGCCTGATATGTATATTAACCCCGTAGACCGAATGTTACAGAACAAGAAGGCGACAGATAATTAAGGATATGGTTATGTGGTATTCCGAGAGTCATAGCGGACCCTGAGAAGTATCGTATCAGTGTCGTGGCCTCTCACGAATTAGTTGGTTCCAGCTCATCGGATCGGTATAAATCGGAGACTGTACCTTACAAACTGCCAGATTCAGCTGCAGGTGCATCCAGATCTATTTCCCGAAGATAGAGGATGCCTTAGGTACCTAACATATTGAAAATCAAAGAAAGGTAGCACTGCATTTTTTTTTCTTCTAATTTTTTTCTTCTATGTTCTCCAACTAAGCTTTATGTACCTACCGTCGTGTAATACAAGCATTTCCGACTGTAGATGGAGACTAAAGAAACACCCGAAGGTGATGGTCTGTGCATCAAACGTGGGGTAGAACGAACGTAGCAGTCCGGGAAGGTACCTGTATGGCCATTGGAGTGCAAGAGGTACCTATTACCTACCTTCCCGATTTTCGAGATTACCTTTTGTCGTCAACCTGATTGGCGAAATTCTAACATCATCCTTTGAAATAGTATCTTGTATAATTCAATCCTAACACCGTTCACGGAGCTTTCAGTTTGTAAGTTTTTATTCACTACTTTAGCTGCCTTTTACATAAGATTAAGCAGGACAATGTGTATTATTCTGGTAAGCTGGACAGGTAAGACTAAGCTACATTTGTGACGTAGGATAGACGACAGTACCAAATCAGCACGTCATGGTGAAGCGAAGCATATAAAAGCGCCAACAACAAAATAATATCGATGACCACAAAATGGGGATCGATGACCACTTGAAAATTGTAATGCTCATAGTGGGTAAACTAGTCTTCTCTGCGAGACTGGCTGATATCGTTTAGAAAGGCAGTCGACCAGACATAATATATCGTGATTTGTAAGTACTCATAAAAAACTGTTTATATTCAAATGCAGGCTTCCTTATACATGTTTGGTGGTGTACTCTCCCGAGCCTCTCCGGCCCGTCCCGTCGTGTATCGTTTGAGCCACCCATTGGTATATTCACTGAGAACTACTTCGAGTTTAGCAACATTTTCGACGTGGTCTGCTCGACAAGCTACGCCGAGACAGGGAATACTGTTAGAGGGTATGAAGGCCATCAAGGTATGTCTTCACGGCTTATGGCGGATGACTGCATAATGCCTGTCTCCTTCAATGCTACCTAGGAATCGAGAATTCTAGAAGGTTTTAGTCAATTGACACTGTCGTTAGAATACCATCGGAGAAAACTTCGGTGGCAAGGCTCATGATATTACAACCCACCCATTCAGTTTGGACCAAGTTCCCGATCTGACGGGAAAGGTTGCCGTAATTACAGGCGGGAGCGAAGGTATCGGCTATGGCTGTACTTATACACTACTAAAGCACAACGTTGCTAAAGTTTATATCCTTTCCATATCCGAAGATGTTGTGGAGGGTGCTAAGGAAGCCATCGCAAAGGATCTGGGTCAAGAGGTAGCAGATAGAACTAAGTGGATGCTGTGCGACTTATCAGACTGGGAGAGAGTAAAAGAGATGGCCGAAGAGATCACGAAGGATACCGACAGACTGGATATCCTGATAAACAACGCAGGACGGGGGATCATGACCTACCAGCTCACAGACTATGGCGTCGATAGACATATGGCCGTTAATCATATTGGCCATGTGATCCTCACATCTCGTTTACTTCCACTAATGAAGCAGACCGCAGAGAAAGGTGATATTGTTCGCATATCCAATCAGGCGAGCAACATGCACCAATCAACGCCCAGCGACACAGAATTTGAGAGCCTGGAGGAGTTGAACCGCGACCTTGGTCCTAATGCACAATACGGGCGTAGCAAACTTGCGGCTATCCTATACGCTAGATATTTTGCTCGGAAGGTGACGAACATGGGTTATCCCAACATACTCATGAATGCGACCCATCCGGGATTCGTGAGTACAAAGATGAGCAAAGAAGACATCTTTGAACCTTTCCCGCTGGGCGGATACGCGATGGCTGTCGGCCTCGAGCCTTTTAAAAAGGATCAATTCCAAGGAGCCGTATCAACCATGTTTGCCGCGACATACACAGGGGACTCGGGCCAATACATTTGCCCACCAGCTGTGCCGGAGCCGGGAAGTAAGTTGGCGCAGGACGATGCACTCGCGGATAGGTTAATGGATTTGACCTGGAAAGTGGTGATGGATAAGATGAAGAGCCAGGTTGTTGAACGGGATTGCCCTCTTGATGACCTTGTTATGTCTTAGAAAAGTAGCTTAGGAGGTACCTAACGTAGCTAGGTAATATATATTATATATATATTATATGACCATGAAGTATTTCTAAGCTGCCTTGTGGAATAATGCAAGTGTTGAACTGGATGATATGGGGATGTTAAGGTGGAGTAAAGAGTGAAAATTCCATGTTCCTAGAAAATAGAGGTACATACTTCTACTTAGGTACCTAGATACCTAGGTACGTACTGTTTTGTTCTCACAAAGGAAAGCGGTCAGATTATTTTAGGGAAGCCGCCAATACTGCCGACATTATTCTGCGGGGGGCAGCTTTAAGTTTTCTAACGTACCTATTTCCTAAATGCAAACCTCCACTTGTAAAACTATCATCATTTTCTGCGACCTCGTTGTAATATCTTACAAGGGCCTCACAAACTCGTTTTTCCGTAATGATGCGTTTTGATATATTTGATATTGGATAATAGAGGCACAATGTCTCGGAATGCCGCTCCTTCGCCCTCGGCGCCACGTCGAGCTACACAATGGACTTCTCATTTGCGACAGTTCAGCAAGTCCAGCTTCGACAGGACTTCGACCGACTCCCCCCTATCCCCAGATAATGTCTCTATTCGTTCCACCCCTCGAGAACAGTCGCATTCCAAGCGAATAAATGAACGAATCTGTTGTGTCACTATCAATGAATCTATTATTAGTGATGAGGTCCTCCTGAACCTTGACCTGTTTGGAGGAGCTGTGCAGTCCGGAGCTTTGATGTCCATCGCTCCTATAAAATCCGACCAGGATAGGATGCAGGGGTCTCAATATAGTACATCGAGGCAGCCGTCTTATCACCGAGCATTCACAGCGGCTACCCCAAGCGATGACGTTCCCAAGTCCGAGATTGATGCTGGCCGAAGATATGTCTTTGTCGCAAAGGACGTGCCCAAGGAGCTGAAGGCTAGGCATCCTAATATAGAGGTGTACGTCTCGAAACAAATTGGTGTCGCCTTCAATATGAAAAAGGGAACCCAAGTAGTACTCGCCCCGGTCGACAGCCTTTCCCCTGCCGTCGAAGCCTCTCACGTTGAGCTCACCTTTAAAGATATGTACATGTCCCGTGCAGATATGTGGAGACTTGCAGTCGCCGATTTAACAGATCGGACCGTATATAAAGGCCAAGTAGTATACTTCCTGGGGACTATTAAGGCCACCGTCAGTACCGTCTTCGTCGAAGGCCGTAAGGTCCACTCTGCCTTTTTCAGCCGTAACACTCGCCCAATCTTCCGTAGCGAATGCGCCAGATACGTGTTATTCATACAAATGGCACGAGAAATGTGGGACTTTGACTCTGACGGTTCAGGTGAGATCATGTTCTACAAGGTCGTAAACGGATTCTTGCCAGCTCTCTTCAAGAAATGGGCCTTGATGCAAGTAAAGCACCTTGTCAGTATTGTACTTTTTGCGAGGGTCGAGTATGACACTGGATTGACGACCGAGTTTGCAAACTCGGCTCTTGACAATGATTATTATACTGGGTTTCAGACGTCCGGAGAGAGGCGTCCATTTAAGGATTTCTACCGTGTTGTCGTGAGCGAGATGTCTAGTGGCGAATGGACTAAAATATTACACCAACTGAAGATGGAGTTTAACGTCTTCCGTCGTGATATTAGTCTTCATCACCGAGATGCCATGGGCCACGACATGGATATCCCCGAGGATTCCTCGGTGAAGGGCACTTCCTCTAGTAAGATTAAAGCGGTGTCCTCTCTAGCTATGTACGGGAATTTTCTCGAAGCCATCAACTTGGCGTCTTCTTTGTATGCACATGATTATATAGATCGGGACCTTCTGCGGACTGGCATTTCTATAGTGGTCATCAGTCCAGGTTCGGGTGTCTTCGAAGTCGAATACGAATCCTTGCGTCGGACGACAGAAGCCCTGGTTGGCAATGGAATTGGCATCGACCTAATATGTATTCCGAACATACCACTGCATTCCGTCCCTTTGTTTCGTTATCGAAATCCCCATTTCCTCGAGGTGCACCAAAGATCGCAACCCCGGCCGGTCAGGAGTCCCGGGAGCACGCCGAAGCAGCCTACGCTTCTGGCCAGTAGCTATACGACTTTAAGCGAATCCGTATCTCCCACAAAGGCAGCTGACTTGGCCAGCCGCGTTGATTCGGCAAGCTCTACGCTGTATACTGATGAGTGGGCCTTTGCAGTGCCCCAATGGCTACACATCTCCTACTGGACTGGCAAGTCGGAAGAGACTTTATCCTTTCAAGGTATCACCCTATCTGCCTCGAGTCAGTCCCCTAGTGACTGCCAAGATGATTTTACGATTCGATGTAGACTCTACGACCTCCAGATGAGGAGCGTGCTTGAGACTAACGAGATCGAGACTATACCGTTACACGCTGATTCTGCCTATCCAAGCACGATCGGCAAGTTCGAAAGCGAAAAAAGACTTTTAAGTAGCGACAGTCATATATCGACGTCTATAGGGAATCGGAAGGTACCCGAAACATTATTTGAGCCCGTCTATGGTTTCCTCAAATTCATCCCGGACAAGTTGACAAAGGCTGGAGAAACATTATTATGGAAGCACCTACAAAATTTCGACGAAGCCAGAGCTCGGCTTCCAGCTCATCGGCCTTTGCCCCCGAACCATCCCTATCGAGAACTCGAAGAAAGCACAGGTAGGTTAATGGAAGATGTCAACCTATTCGGTACTTCGGTGGGAGAGAGTAGAATAGCTGGGTCGTCGACCGGGCTTTCTTCAAGTGTGGCATCATCGAACAAGATTGGATTGGGGGGTTTTGTATCTACTAATGTTTCCCGGCGTAACTCCACGGCTCAACCTAAGCCAGCACCACCACGACCGCCAAAGTTCATGAGACAGATCAGTCTTGGTCAGCGCGGATTTGGTATCGCAGCTCCCAAACTAGCTACAGCTGAGTTAAGAACGGAGAACGTTACTAGAACGGAAGCTCCCGGCTCCGGACTCCAAACCCCTTCAACCCCTAAAGTAACCCCCAGAATAACCCCCATGACACCTATTAAATCTACAGTACGGCCAAGCTCTTCGAAGACAGCAAGTACCGGGAGTATCCTACAGACCATTGATCAATCGGAATCTACGATGGACTTTACGCAAGCAACACCAAGCCGCCCTATCCAAATTAGAAATCCTATGCAAACACTTGATCCCATCAGTACACTAAGGTCTGGCCAGATACCAGCTACACCTGTTGCTAGAAGCGCACGACCTGATGATCGAGACTTAAGATATTCAAACGCTCTTAGAGAGGAGGACCAGAAAAAGCTGTATAATTCAAAGTTACGAGCGGGAGGTGTACCGGAATTACCCTCTACGCTCTCGCCCACTACTGCTATGGCACCATGGTTAGTTGTTCTTAACCCATCGAACCCGAATGTGAACAAGGTCGACGATTCGATTTTGTTTAGCCGGTGGCAGCATGTGTTCCCACGGCCATCGGAGATGAAAGTTATGAAATGGAAGTCCTTATCATACCCCGCGGCCGTCCCTTTGACTACAGAATACTTCCCAACGCAAGCACAGTTCAATACCGAATACCAGCGACAGCCCTACAACATCTCCCAAGAAGTAGAAGATGAAGCTACGGATCAGCCTAGGTCACGTGTAGAATTTTTACGAGAACTCGTTAGTGCCCGTTTTGCGCATGGGTTTCAAGTAGTGATCGGACCATCGGTAGCTAAGGCGTTTGATCAAAAGGCCGTGAGAATAGCGGACGTCTTCTCGATAGACAAAACTGTCTGCGACGGGACAAGTATCTTCATGAGTATCGGGAACACGATCCATCAACTTTCGTGTGTTAACGGCACCGAGGTTGAAGTTAACATCTACGTGCGGAAACCGACCGAGTCACTGTCGCAAATTGACCAGCCGTCCCTATATAGACCCGCTATTCAGACCCTACTTGACGACACATACCATACCGTCAATGTTGATATTATGACCCCGAAACCCGAGCGCAATTGGAATTATATAGATTCTTATCTTGCCGGGCACACGGACGAAATGACGGAAAACCTCAGATTTTGGCGGGCTCGTTTCGTGCTGATACCAATGTATCCCCGAACATCCTCGGCTCCAGTAGCACGAAATGAAGATGACGAGGAGGAAGTACGCCTGGAGGGCATTAAAAGACTAGCTCAACTCTGGCAACGGCATCGGTTCTTATCACCTTCGGAACGCCAATTTCAAAGTTCCGGCGCGAGGAAGCGAGATCCTAACCCTCTCGATATTGTCTACAAGACTGAAGACCCTTCCGTAGTAATTGCTGCTGAGGTGGAGACGTTGCCACTGTTCGAGAATATCGAGTCGATGAACCGTAAGGGCTTAGTGTCTAACAAAGAACGCTTTTCAAAATCCAATTTCAACGTCGCTACCTTAGCCGAAGCAATCCAACAGCCGGTCGAACTAGGTGGAATTCGAATGCAAACACGACGATGGCATTTTCGGATCCACTATTACTGTTTTATTGGATCAGATATGACGACCTGGCTGCTTGATAATTTCGAAGATCTTGATAGTCGAGAAGAGGCGGTTGAGCTTGGGAATTCTCTAATGGTCCTTGAGGACGATAAGTCTAGAGATAGAGATAGGGATGCTAGTAGAGACGCAAAGAAGGATCGTGACCGCGGGATTTTCATCCACGTCGAGAGGAGGCACCCCTTCCGTGACGGCCAGTTCTTTTATCAGATCGCAAGCGAATATGCGAAACCTCATCCACAGGGTTGGTTTAACGCGAGGAGACGAGATGTATCTGTTCCCTCTACGCCTCTGTCGGAGAATCCCCCGAAGGACTCGCCTCGACCCAATCAAGTAGCAATACCAAGACCATTATCAATCCATGAAGAAAACTCACCGGTCTCGGGTAGTACAACACCTACTTTAGGGACGGCGGGTGGGAAGAGGCCTAAGGTTATTCTCAGCAAAATGATGAAATACGACGTTGATCATCGGAAAAAATCTTACCGCCCTGAGAGGATCAATCTGCATTATGATAGACTCCACAATCCCGATAATTGCTACCACATTCGTATCGATTGGATGAATGTCACGGCGAAGCTCATCGAAGACGCACTCAAGTCTTGGGCTGCCATTGCAGCGCAGCACGGCCTCCGCCTTATTGAGGTACCGATTGCAGAGGCATGTCGTATCACAGAAGTCAACCCATTCCGGAGACCTTACCGTATCAAGCTTACGCTGCCGCCTCCCATCCAGCGTCCCATAACATACTACGACCCTAACTCTTTCGGACCGCAAACACAGCCAGGCAAGTTCTACTATCAAAAGGCTTTGCTGCGAAAGTTTGACTATGTCCTCGACGTTGAGGCCGCCTCCAATTTTCCAAGCAACGTAGATGTTAGCTATTCTTGGGGCAAGCCTGATTTTAAGTATTCCCAATATATCCATCGCTCAGGCATGACATTAGTACAGATCACCGACGAGGGTGATTTTTTGATTCTAGCAAACAGGCTATGCTGCAATCGGGCAGCAGTTTCTCAACCCACCCAAGCGCGACCCGAGGCAGCGCCAAACGACCGCATTTCTCGCCTTGCGAGTGCGAGCGCATACACAAATTATGGTTTGGTCGAGCCCACGCCCATTGCATCGCCAATGTTCAGGCCCGCACTCTTTGCGCCTCGAGCACCGCCTGAGCCATTAAATACCGTGACAAGCGGTCCTAAGGACCCAGCCAGCTATGGTCTTGGGGAGCCCGAGGCCCTAAAGGACAAACTTGAAGCGTTCTGTAACGATTCAAATGCGCTTGATGGGTTCTACAAAGAAACGCTGGAGAGGGGAGTGACTGGTACACCTATGGTCGGAGCATCACTCGGACCCGATAACGTACCCGATGCGAATATCCCAACCCTCGTTCTTGGGGGCAATGCAGAGTTAGGTACCGTTGCTAACCCCAGGCCGGCGCCTAACCTGGCAGGCTCGCTGCTCTTTAGGCGAGGAAGTATTCAGTATTAAGAAATCACAGCCTAAGTAGTTGTTAGTCTTGCGATCCAACGCCCCTTTATCGGTAGGCTAGGCACAAAAAAAGGGGAAAGGTCTCCTGTCCAATTTTGCTTGAGATATCTAGAAGAATTTGGTTACCTCCCGGAGGCTTGTTGAGATATTAATCATTCAGACCTATATACCATTCCATCACGAAATGGCAGTGTCTCACGCCAGAAAACGGGTGCTTATATCACATAATGTAATACCTCCTCCCTTGTTTGGCCTCTTTTGTAATCAATAGGAACAATTATAACCTTGCTATATGCTTACACGCGTATATGCAGGACTAAGCTTCTGGAATAGCTGTAGGAATTGATAAGCGGTGAGAAGTTGACCACGACAGGCCAGTTCTCCGAAAACGAATTGGCGCAGTAATAGGATCTTTGGTTGGGACTGGTGCTTTCTTTTCACGGCACCGCCTCATGTTAGTTGTTAATTCGCTATCCCCTAGAAAGGTACTGCAACTGGCTTCGCCCTGTTCGTATGTAAGGCACCAGGTCCTCTTGGGTTCTTCCGGATGCATTATGTACGTTTAAAACACATGGGTGGCACGAGGACAATATCAGGCACCCTTACAAAGCTGCACTGCGGTGCATCCCATATATGCGTAGTGAATGGATGTTGGGCAGGCTTTTTTACTTGGATTTTTACGGAGCGTGGGGAGATGGGCATATCCGATATATTGTTGGAAATAAGTTTTGAGGGTGGAAGGGACTTTTTATATCAGGTTTTGAGGGTAACACATCTGATCCTCTTGGAAATGTAACATATCATCGACAGACAATTATTGAGGTTACGCTCTCCATTTTGTCCTAAGGTTATTTTGTAGTTACTTCACTTATTTTACTACGTATGTACGGGCGGTTTCTACATGGCTACCTTTCTCACTAATAAGAAGCCTAGGTACCTACCTATTCACCCAACTACTACGCACCCCATATAATAAGTATAGCAGCGTAAGCCTAAAGTGCCCAATATCTACCTACGCTCTAGATCTGTTTGGTTGCAATAAGCTGACTCGTGCGCATGGCCTAAACGCTAATCAGGGGTTAAGTTCGATAATTCACCGTAGATTGGAGGAATTAATATCTCAATATTTACAGCCGGAGGTTTTTTATGCGAGGGACGTGGAGCGATATTCCTAGTGAATTTATCGATTGGGATGTGTCATATAATTTTGGGTCCTTGGAGGAGATGATAGTGATGATGCTTGCTGATGATGCTTGCTAATGATGCTTGATAGTTTGATAGTTTAGTTTCATAGATTAGATATAAAAGTTGATGACCTCAAATTGACCAAAGCTCTTTTTTTTTAGCGTTGGCGATTTTAGGCTCTTGCCGCTTAGCGTCATTATGCGTCGGCCGGGACGTAAAAGGACGTGAAAGGACGTGTTAGAATTATGGCCACCCACGTCAAAGACAAGCTATATCTGGGAAAGCTTGTGAAACAGTTGAAAACCTTGAGAAGAAGAAGTTGGCCGACTGCCACGTATGGATACCATGTTTCGGACGGGGAATCAAGATTCTAGAAGTAGTTTGTCAGATGTTTCCATGTGAGAGTTATTTGCGAATTACGCATTTGTTTTGCGAATTGCTTTGTCGTCGCTTTTGTGTACCTACCTAACTTAAGGTATCTGCAGCGGAAATTTAAGAATTGACAAAAACAGGAATGTAAAACATCTAAATACAGCTTCAACAAAAATACACAGAGTACATGAATACCCTTGCTAGGTACATGTACCAAACATAACACATTGGCGCCATGGTTTGTGGAACCGCTAGACCTTAAAGCTTGATTCCTAAGGGCCATTCCTTCATGAGCTTGATTTTGAAACTGAGACTGCACCTTGATAAATATGGATTAGGTACCTCATACCTACATAATATCAAATATGTAAACTAGCAAGACTTAGTTAGTATAGTTACATAGCATAAAATCCAATTGAATTAAAGAGCGAATATAAAATAGAATCCTATATGTAATTTGTACACACCTACGTAACACCCAGCGCTTCTACGATGCAACTGAGGCCTCCCGGAATTTATATCGTCCTTCAATTCGCCTTAGGTTGTACAGCCTACATGCACGATATATGCATACCTTAAATATATATATATACTTAGATACATAGAAGGTACGTTAGATAGGTATGTACGGTGCGTAAACTGATTAGAACATTTAAGTTAGGTACATGTATGGATCCGTACACGTACACGAATACATAGTGTATGTACATAGTGTATGTACCGCCTTGCTGTGGAGAAAGAACCTAATGCACCAATATCTACATACGTGTACCTTGTAGGTATCTTAGATACATAATATACCGGGATATTAATTTCAACCCTGTCTGTACCTACATCTTGTACCCCCTAACATTAATACCAACTTGAATAAAGGGATTTATTTCATTTACAAGATTTGATCGTGCCCTCGATTCAATATTCCAAAGCCTCTTTTGGTTTTTCCAGTTGTTTAAGCCATTATTAAGTCTGCCTTGCCATCAACGGTTCCCTCAGCGACGACAGACGCGATATTTTGGTCTTCTTAACACTCGTTCTCCATTAAGTTATAACCATATTTAACTCTTTTATTTCTATTCTGTATTCTGGTATCCTCGGCGCCATCTTGCGGTCTAACAAAAATAACAATAAATATTAGACGCCACCAAGAAATTCCTCTTGATACGATTTCCCCGGATTACTCTAGATCTATCAAAAAGACTCGATTATAGAGCTTGCCTAGGTACTAAAGGGACACATCCAATAGCAAAGGCCACAGAATTACACGGTCGAAGGCGTACCTTTCCAAATTGATAAAAAGGCGAGCCGATTGCCGAGATACGTCTACCAAACCCCATAAACGGCCCCCAATCGTCTTTACAAGGCAGCCGTAGAGCCTGCCTACCGCGAGTACCCATATTTCAAGAAGGCTGAAGCCGACATCAAGAGAGCCTCTTCAAGATGGGCGACGAATGTAAGTTAATCTTTGTTGCGTTGGGAATTGAAACCCAAAAAAAAAACCCCCCAGACCCGTACGCCTTCCAATTTAGGCGTGGACAAAGAACGCGGCAGAGCAGGGCGATAGGATCAAAAAGATAAAGACACAAATTACTTGCGGAGTCACAAAGCAATTGATTGTCTAAACCTCGTTTATTATTATTGATAGATGAAGGTGGTGACTCGATAATCACGGATATTATGGTTTACTCCTATTCCATCATCGTCACCAAATATTCATCCAGTGACGAACTTATCACTCTTCCGTCAGGATTTCTATGCTACAATTTTAGCGTCAAGCATGCTTCACATTCTATCTATTATAAATTCGACCTGCCTATTTGTACGGCTTACATTATTATCTCGAATCCATTCTTAGCTTGCTCTGCCACGTTTCTCGCCAAAAACAACACCAAGAATAAGCTGTTAGCATAAAGGCATTGGTTTTGTCTTCAATAGCTACATAAGCTTCATTTTTATCCCATTTTTGCTTTTTCTTTAACCTTTGCTTGCGCAGTACCGCAAAGCCAGCCAGCCAAGCCAGCAAAGCCAACTAATATTAAAACTGACCCCGTATTATTGGATGAATACTTACTTCATGGATTGGAATACAGTGAATATGAGAAAAATCAAGGCCAAGGCCCACCGTATGAGTCGGCGCGATTCCGGCGGCAGTGCTCGCTTTAACCCGTTTAGACACATTGCCTATGGAGCGCCGAAGCGATCAAGTACGATAGATGCAGCTGAGCGAGGAATATCAACCGGCGACAGCGATACAGCGCACCTGGGTCCATCTACAAGCGCACCAGGTCGTCTTCTGACGCCCGTCAACCAGTCGGCACGGAATAGTAAGGAGCTAGAAGGTAGCCACGTGGTCGACCATGCGGATCAGGGCGACACATTTGTATCACAGGCGACCACTGTTGGAAACGACGTTGATAGCAATAGTGTGCGACATCGTGGTGCCCAGGAAAATACCCCAACCAAGCCCGAAATTTTTGAAGAGGACGAGAAGCCCAAGAAGACAAACACCGGCGGTTTCTTCAAGCATGTCGAACCTGCAGAGCCGTTTACCGTCCGGAATCAAATCCAGCGCGTATTTTTTGGTTCCCCGATCAACATCCTCGTACTCGCCGCGCCTGCGGGTATTGCTCTACACTTTCTCAACTTTGACGGTAGAGTTGTATTCGGTGTCAACTTCGTCGCTATCGTACCTCTCGCCGCGATGCTAAGCAATGCTACTGAAGAGATTGCGATGCGAACTGGAGAAGTTCTTGGAGGACTAATAAATGCGTCTTTTGGGTGAGTTTACATGTCTGATAGAAAATGTTTTTGAAATATGCTAATTTGAATAAGTAACGCTGTTGAGCTGATCGTGGCCATCATCGCCCTCACAAAGAATCAGATCAAGGTTGTACAGACGTCTCTAGTCGGAAGTATTTTATCCAATCTACTTCTCGTCCTAGGCTTCTGCTTCTTCTGCGGTGGCATTAATCGTCGAGAGCAATACTTCAATACCACTGTGGCCCAGACTGCTGCCAGTCTACTGGCTCTGGCCGTAGGAAGTCTCATCGTACCCACCGTTTTCGCACATACCGACGATTTGAACGAGGGTTCTATCCAGCTAAGCCCCAACGCTGTCCCGAGCTTATCTCACGGTGTCGCCCTAATCCTACTAATCGTATACGCCTCGTATCTTTTCTTCCAGATGAAGACTCACGTAACCTTGTTTAACGAGGAAAGCCAGAAAGTTGCAAGCAAGCCGATCTTTAAGAAGGCTCTCCCAGATGGTGCCGTTGCTTCTGGTATTGCGAGAGCAGGTGCTGGAGCTACCCACGCCGGTGTTCACGACGAGGAGGGCAAGCTTAGCGAGATAATGATGAACCCTCTTGGACACGTGGACGACGATGAGGAAGAAGGACCTCAGCTTAGTTTTGCTGTCGCTTTTGCTACCCTCATCGGTGCTACGGTTATCATTGCGCTCTGCGCGGAGGGTATGGTTGGTGGTATCGAGGCCATTACTTCTACGGGTGCCGTCAGTGAGGAATTCGTTGGTCTTATTCTCCTCCCGATCGTCGGCAATGCCTGCGAGCACGCAACTGCCGTTACTGTCGCCATTAAGGACAAGATGGATCTCGCTATTGGTGTCGCTATTGGATCGTCTATGCAGGTCGCTCTTCTTCTCATCCCACTCCTTATTATCATCGGTTGGGGTATGGGTAACCAGGAGATGACCCTCGCTTTCGATACATTCCAGGTCATTGTTCTTTTCGTTTCCGTCCTCTTAGTCAACTATTTAATCGGTGATGGAAAGAGTCATTGGCTTGAGGGTCTCATTTTGATATGCCTGTATGCGATTATTGCTACATGCGCATGGTGTAAGTTTTTATTCCTATTTTCCCCCTATTTCTATGTATTGCAGACGTTAACATGAATGCAGTTTACCCTACCATCCCCGGAAGTGTGTGAGGATAATTTGCAGTTCGGACCATAACAATCTTTACATAATATAATTCATCATTGCAACGGTCTCGACGTTACTTTAATTCTCTTTGTATTATTTAATTCTTTTCGGCTGTCCATACTTCAGGTCGACGAATCTACTCTGGAGAGCCCGAATGACCTTAATCCACAGACGCTTTTTACTCTACAGATCTAGAAAACTGAGTCACCTCCATCGTTGTACTGATACGATTCGACTATACCACCACCTAAGCCAGTTATGTTTTAGAACCGGATTTTGATGTTTGGCGTTATGGTACAAGGGGAACAGATTTAATGGGTGGCGTAAAGCTGCAAGTGATAGTTTTCATCTTGAGTTTGAGGTTACGGCTATATCCTCTCGAGGCAAAATGAGTCGATCAGTTTAGCCTCTATTGGCAGCACCTTAGTCTTTGTGTCATATTTCCTTTCTTAGGGGGGGTATACCTTGAGATGGACAATAGCAGTGGAGTTACATCTAAGTTCGATAAGGATGGGAAATGATTTTCATGACTAAATACCTTAGTAAAGTTGAGTGTTGTTGTATGTGTGGTTGAAGTTCAGTAGGTACCAAAGTTGCAATATGCGTTGTACCGAAGTAATCGAGATGGAGAAACCCAGAATCATCTGAGAAACCTATACCAGCCTTGTATACCTAAGTACCTATCCAGTCTTAGGCTTGTTTAGTTTATGTACCTCTATTTGTGCATATCTTGGCTAAGTTGTCTTGATAGAAAACTAAGTAGCTACTAGGTACATAATTGTCACTCGTTATTTTATTTCCCGCTATATCACAAGTAATACTATAAGTCAACGGTTTCCTACGCCATCTGCTCACACGGCACGGGTTTATGCAGAAGCCGTAATTCGCTCCGCGCTGCACAGGCGGGACAGCAACGCGTAGGGTGTGTGGCTTTGGCCGACGGGCCCTATACTGTATCAAGCAAGCGCGGAGTGATACAAACAGGGGAACAGGTAAAACCTAAGCCCCTGGCCTGGAGCCAGAATTCGGGGCTCATAGCCGATGACGTGTCTGGGATTCTAAGCTCGGGTGGCTGCTTGACATGTGTTTTATACCTATTCTACGATACATGGAAGTCCATATGCTACCTAGTAGTTGTTGTTATTGTAATATATCTACCATGTGATTTAGGTACCCTTGGGCCTTCCTCTTTAATGCGCGTTGGGGGCGAAGTAAGGGAAATAGTAGGTATGGCGTCGTTAGAACATCCAGCTACTTTCACGGGTTATGGGCTGTGCTATGAAGCCAGTGTGAAAAGTAAATAGCGGAGTTTACGACATAATTCTTAGTTGACACTGTAATGATTGTATTAGACCGAGGCATTAAGTTAAGAGTGTTGACGGGAATCACTACTATCGACCCGGCAGTGTGCTGCAAAGCCATCCATCCCCCTTAATCAAAGCACATATCCACGTTCTTACCTAGGTACGAACCACAAACCAAGAGTTAAGGTAGAGTCAACTCCTTGATCTTGACTGGGGCTTTGCCGAAGTTCTTGCCCTGATACATCTCTCCGAAGCCTTCAGGTGCGTTGTCGATACCGTGGGTGATGTGTAGCTTGACTTTGAAGCTACCCTCCGCAATCCGCTTCTGCAGGGTCTCCTGATGTTGCTGGAAGTACGCCGGGCCGGAATCTTCATCGGTAAGGTTACAACGAACCCAGTCAAGGTCAACCGCTTGGAGAATATCTCAATCAGGTTCTTCACACCATAGCGTTCCTCGAACGGGGTGTTGTACCTCTCAATCCCGCCGCACACTACCACATGACCTCTCATACGGGTGTGCTTAGCCAACTGCCCGACCACGGAGCCGACGGCACTGGCGGCGGAACTAACGAAGATGATCTCGCCCTTCTTGGGCTGGCCGATTTTGTACAGTTATAAAAAGGTTGTCAGCCCAGCCCCGCCAAGCGGACCGGTGAAGTAGTTTACTACAAATGATGGACGTTAGTAACTCTTCTCTTAAAAGCCCCGAGAAAGGCTCGATTAAGAGAGAGTTGGTTCCTCAAATAAGTTTGAGTAAAGGAGGTAAGCTTTCATATATCATACCGTCTAAATCATAAGGATTATCAATCTTGATAGCTCCTAAGAGTTCCTTAGTGGTGAGAGAAGCATATTGTGTAAAGGGCAGCTCCATGTAGATGGCATCGCTAGGAAAGAATCAGCCGTTACCCGGCCTTATGATATTGCTAATAGCAATATTCGGCATGGCTTCACCTATGATATAGTGGTCACTGAACATAGGGACGTTGGTGTCGCGCATACGGGTTCTCAAGTACGGATCCAGTGACACAGACAATACTTCAACTATAGTACCGCCTCCTGGCACGGTATCGAGATCGAATGGCCGGTTCTCAACTGCGAAGTGAACCCCAGATACCGGTAGCTCATCCGGGATTTTCTTGAATATGAGGATTTTATTAACAACCATCTTGAAGTTCTTTGATGCTTCCAACTTATCTTCGGGGGTTGATAGGAGGCGTTATTGAAAGCCAAAATCTATTCTTTTGGGTTATACACATTGTCAGTTCCTAACGAAGAGGTCTAGGCACATTTATATACGGTTAAACCTAAGTATTATTCATCAAGAATCGAAATAGGAACCTAATTACATGATTAAGACGATTAATGATACCCTCTCTTTGGCCAAGTACTTCATAGTGTCTTCCAGCGACATCCACGCTCGTCAGAAATCGATCAGTGATGTATCTTCGTTGGGCGGCGCATAGCACATATTAAGACTTGGTTGGGCATGAATAACGTATAGAAGTTACGATTATTTCAGGGAGGTTTCCTAAAGAGTGATGTTAGGTTAAAGACCAAGGTAGTGGTACAGCTTATGTGGAAGTCTCCCTGTTGCTTGTTAGTGGTTAGTCTTATGTTGTTAGTTCTCGATACAATACTGATTTTAGATCAAAACATATTGATAATTCGTTCAAGTTGTTAAGCTAAGTACCTTATAACGATACTACAATTTTGTAAATATTATATCTCTTAGAGTTCTCCGGGCTAGAACTTAGTGGCATTAACAGTGTGCAGAATTTAAGAGGCTAGGTTAGCTGAGACGCAGCTGATCTCTGCGGAAGTCTTGAGAAAGTCGTATGGGATAAGCATGCCCATCATGCCGAAGAGACATGCTAGACTGATGGGTAAACAAGAAGTTCCTAGAAGTCTAATGCTAGTAATATACCGACAAGTCTATAAAGTCGTTGTAGACATGTACATGAAGCCGTTTTTGTAAACCCCAACTACTAATACTATGATGATATTCTGGACTCTGTCGTTAAATAACTAGCTCATCGCGATTAACAAATTGGCTACTTAGGATCCTTGGCAGCCTCGTGGCATCATCAGCCCTCAGATGACGTGCTTAGAGAATCATGCCATTTCATTGGGCAATCTCTCTTATCATGGTAACGTTTACCGAGCTGAACCCTTTCACCTTGCCATGAAGCCGTCGCGCGTCTTTGATTTAGCCCAGTCGTGTTTTCAAAATTTTCATTTCTTTGGGTGTATTAAGTTTTTAATCTCTCACAATCCCAAACTTACCGCCAAGATCTGATTGTGCTTACGGCTGAGATGGTTGATTCACACGAAAAAGATAAAGATGTCCCGGCGCCGGCTCAAGCCAAATGGAGTCCAGAGCAGCATGCGGCAAAGTCTGCTTCGGTCGACGTGCATAAAACTTCCAAGTCTGGCGCTGATGCAGCTCTGGAACTTCTGAAGGAAACCGGCGGCCTGCATCAGGCTATTGATCCCGAAGTCCACCGGAGACTCGTTAGGCGTATCGACTGGCATGTCATGCCACTAATTTGTATAGTCTGTATGTGACTGCGATCACTATCGTTTGTACTCTTTTCTCTACTGACGTATAGCAGACTTCCTTCAGTATATCGATAAGACTGCCATTTCCTATGCCAGCGTTACCGGTATAACAGAATCTATTGGACTCAAAGGGAATGAGTTTAACTGGGTAGCATCCATCTTCTTCTTCGGCCAGCTCGCCTTTGAGTTCCCGACGATTCGTTTAATACAATTATTCCCTCTTGCTAAGTACACTTCAATTAATGTTACTCTTTGGGGTGCCACTCTCGCTTGCCTTGCAGCTTGCAAGAACTATGCCGGGTTATTGGTGTGCCGTTTTTTTCTCGGAGTTCTAGAGGCAGCTGTAGTGCCAGCGTGGGTGTTATTCACCTCTCAATGGTACACGAAGGAGGAACAGGCCTTTCGTGTGGGTATATGGTTCTCCATGTGCGGAGCAGCGCAGATGTTTGGGGGATTTTTCGCGTATGGCGTGGCCACACATGTAGGAAAAGACCCAAACGCAGCCTTAAAGGGCTGGCAAATCATCTTTCTGTTTCTGGGTCTATTCACCGCAGCCATGGGAATTGCGTTTTGGTTCGTTATGCCAGATTCCCCCGCCGTTGCGGGATTCCTCGACAAGGAGCAAAAGGGACTGCACCTCGAACGCATTAGGCATAATGAACAGGGTATCGGGTCGCAAACTTTCAAATGGGACCAGGTAAAAGAAGCGTTAACTGACACGATGACTTGGCTGTATGCATTTTGGATTTTTGCGGCCAATATTCCCAATTCAATCGCAACCTCCTTCGGGAATATTTTGGTAAAGGGTATGGGCTACTCCAGCGAAGAATCTTTGCTATTAGTAACTCCATTGGGCGCTTGGGAGGTGGTAGCGTTAATAGGCCTTACATATGGCGCGATGAAGATGAGGCAGAGGCTGTACTTTTGTATTGCTGGCCACATCCCTGCGATAGTTGGTGCCATTCTGATGGCCACGACTGAACGGGTGCCTGCTTTGATCGGCTACTATACGAGCGGTGGTATTCCAATTGGTTGGACTACGATTCTTGGGCTTCAGAGCTCGAACGTAGCAGGATCAACGAAGAAAATTACGGTCGCTTGCATAGGAACGATCGCTTACACCGTTGGCAATATCATCTCACCACAAACCTTCCAAGCTCGGGACGCGCCACGCTACCTCCCAGCTAAGATTTCAATTTGTATTATCTACGTCCTTATTACTATTGATCTAGTAGTGATGCGGTGGGTATTGGATAGACGAAATAGGCAGCGAGAACAGGAAAAAGCGGCACTTGATGGAACTTATAGGCCCGAGGAGAACCACGAGTTTTTAGACCTAACAGATTTGCAGAATAGGGAGTTCCGATATGAAGTTTGAAGAATCTAGTGCGTAAGAGGGCAGGGGAATTTTACATAATAACTACTAGGTTACTCAAGTATTTGAATTGCTAAAGCTGATTCCGGACAAATTTTATTATTGGCTTGACAATACTTTTCAGCTATACTTAGAATTAATCGATAACTAGTTCTCAGAGCGGAGTTCCAATTAAAGCTGTCTCTTAGAAATGGAACTATGTATAAGTTTGTATTTGCGAATGCTAGTCTTTGCTCGCTCTACCAATGAATCAGCGCTGGAATATTAATCTTAAAGATTACGAGCACGTAAGTTTTCTTTGAAAATCGTAAACACGCATATGTTTCACTTCGCTGCGGCCGCCATCATAATTAATTTCTCCTATAATCTAAACAAACCGTAGGGTCAGGGGCTAGAATGAAGAGTAGAAGCTGGGTCACCTGAGATACAAGTTGCACCGCTATAAAGAAGTTGAATTGAAATATATGTCTTCAACACCATTATGCAGGACTATCAGAATGGGTGAATTGGATTCTATAATGGCCAAGACAGGGAAGTTAGAAGAGGTTCGCAAAAATGATATTCAAATAAAGGGCGTTACAAACTTTTTTTTCCAGGGGCATTGGAAAATCTAATGAGAATAGAAGGAGTTCTGGGTTATAATGGCTGACGCATAGGAAATGTTGGAGCTTCGTCAACAACTGTGGTCGGCGATAAAAATGATTAAAAGGGGCAAGCAAGAATCTTAACCAATCAAATATGCACACCCTATCCAGCCAATTATAGTCTCTTCAAGCACATAAGAATACTTAACCACATGTGTAGCATTTAACGTTAAAACTAAAACTGCCTCGTCTTACTGCTTCTTGATAAGTTGCATCGAGCCATGCTTGCTCTCATGTACCGAACCAAATATGCAAAACTGCAATAGAAGAATGGATGATTTCCATACATGGCAGTTATCGATTTCTGCGTCCGAAGTCGCGGATAAATAGATGAAATTTAAGACAGCGGCGATAATAGTTTAAAGTCCGCAGCAGCTAGAGTTGCTCCCATCGGCGATACGTAGGCTTTTCCTATTGCACAACATGATTTTCTCGTCAGTGACCTGATAGCGCAATTTAAAGTGTAACGCTGGATGAATTTGTCGGTCGTTTCTGGATGCGAACTCGCTTGACACATGCTAGCTTTTGAGGGGTTGAAGTTCTGTGGTAGTTCTAACATGAGCCTGGTGAAGTTTGAATACTCCATCCGGCCTAGGTTGTTGATGCTCGACCAGGCCAGTTCTTACAAGGGTATGCCTATCTCTCCAGCTATCTTCGCTCGGTATTATATGGGGCGGCGGCAATTCAAGAGGCAGGGAAATAATGGGAACCTTGTTGACGATCAGTACGATTTTGCTAAGCGCGTGTCGTGTTGTGTGGGCAAGTTGCCATCGAGTACAGGAAGCGTGAATGGAGACAGGGGTCTCGATGCAGTCGTTATAAAACGACACATACAATATAAAATACTACTATCTCATTTGATAGTATATCGAAGGCGTCATGATAGGAGAGATTTGAGAAAGCAACCTTGCTATTAGGCGAAGAACTACGGGCTTATCTGTGACTGGAACGTTCATGCACCGTAAGCTCTTTGCTCTGGGGTCTCAGTGGTTCCAGAGTAAGACTTATTATGGATATAGCAAGACCCCTATATGTAAGTGGCCGGGTATGGATGCATATCTGATCGTCAATACTGCGTAGATACCCAGGTATGATTGCACCGTTACATATCCAGAGGTAGGTAGTTACGACGAAGATTTGAAAAGAGGTAAATTCTGGCACAAATAATCCTGAATATCGGTAATCCAACGAGACACAGCAATGCTGGCTTGAATTCAATTAATTGTGGATAGTTATATGCCGGATGTTTATTTTTTCATAGCTTATTATAGGAGGACGAGTTCTCTCCCTTGGTTGAAGATTACCTAGGGGGTAGATAGATAGGTACCTGATAACCTAATATTTTATATGATTGATTTTCACGGGAGCCTGTAGGCCTTTAAAATTGAATTATTGGAATCTATTGTGCATGCCTCATTAACTCCACCTCAGTTGAATCTCTTAGCTAGTAAAAGACTTCGTTGTTACTTACTACATCGTCGTGGTATAAAAATAGCTACCTGTAAAAAGTAAGTATAAAATTGTCATCGGGGGTACCCAACGTATAAGGTAGAAACTCGAGTTGTAAACAAAACCAAATGGTACCTTAGTAAATACTTTATGAATATATACTTGTATAACCTCGGATCATAAGAGTAAATAAGAAAGAAGGGAGATAAGTAGTGAGAAGAGTCTTTATGAATCTTAAACTAAGGTAGGCATTTATTTTATACATGTGGCAAAAGATTTTAGATTTTGCTTCGTTTTATTTGATTGATATCGTTGTAGAATAAGAATTGGGTTTATTTCTTGCTTTTGTGTATTTGGTTATTTGCTTGGTTTGTATGGGGAGCGGCCGTCTCGACCGGGCAAATGGTATCATTGGTTATACTGTGCGCATATGGTGCGGCCACGACGACCGATGGAGACTCATGATTGGTCAGGCTTATCTACAAGAAACATCAGAAACGACCAACCTTCCCAAGATAATTATGGCGATATTTAATTTAACTATTGCAATACGATGACTTTGACGCATGTTTTACGTCTGAAATATAAACTACCGAATCACTTATCTAATGTAATGCTCTGATAAGTTGTAAAGTTGTAACAGTGCGACTTAGGAATCAAGTACCCAGTCCAGCCGTGTAGAGGATTTGGTTTGGTTCCCTACCTATGCCTACCTATACTTACCTACCCAGAAAGGCTTGAGAAGGAAGATGAAACTAACTTTGAGATTCCCTTTAAAATAGTATCTTTGGTATTTACATGGCTATAATTTGCTAAATTTAAAATATCTCCACAAGAAAGTTTCCTCTTTTATTATTTCTGATATATTTCATATAGTATAACAAGAGTATACCAAAGTCATACAAGACAGCGCAAGGCTCATTCATACTTAGATCAGCCTACCTAATCTCATACATCTATACATCTATACATCTATCACATATTACATATTACATATCACGTGCGTGAGTTCGAGAATCTCTATCCTTTCTCCCGAAAAGTCACGCCATCCTGTCATGCATATGCTACCCGAGAACCCTGCATCATTGAGGCTAGCCGTACAAAACCCTGGGTAGCATCTTCTTTTAAATCAGGACCAATCGGTTCTTCTGCGTCCCTGGTAGGGGTGGCCAAGGGTCTAACGCGTACATACAAGGGTAGTACTTGTCTGTCGCTAGCGACGATCTCTCTACCTGCGGGATCGGAGATTTCATCGAAACCCTATCGTAACTTCTTCAGAGGCTGGGTGCCATCCCTACACAGACGTAAGCTAGAAGTCTAGACCAAATATACAATATACTATTCGGAGATCCAGCGGCAACGCAGAGAGAAGTTCGTACTTGACGAAGGGATATCCAGAAGGAGACACATCTAAGAGGAGACACATCTAAAAGGAGACACCCCGAATAAGATACATTAAAAAAATGAATGGCGTTGTAGTCGAATCTAGTTCAAGCCTTTCTTAATATCTGTTGTTACCCGTAAGTTGTAAGATGATGAAAAAGGAAAGACTTCGTAATTGGGGGCTATCACAATATACTACCAAGGCCCATCTGTCTTGGTAGGCGCATAAGCCACAAATGGGGTGGCGAAATAATATCATACCAATCCTATAGTTAACCAACTTATTAACCAACTTGCGAGAATCAACTCTCATAGAGTATAACTGCAAATAGTTAATAGATTTACTAGGCCCCATGTTATTGCATTAGCTTCAAATGATTGCCGCGATGAGTGGATTAACATGGTCCGTGTTTGAGATCCTGTTAGGTACATACTATCCTGTATTGTAGGTCTATCATAAGTAAATCTGGTCGTTCTGGTCGTCCGCCCCCGTCGGCCGTGCGGTGCCAACGGACCAACGCCTTGCATACGGGTTGTGTGGTATTTTGGTGATGTTGCAGTTTATTGTTTCATCATCTATCTGCAGTAAGATGCGCGGTGGACCCTCACTTTCTACTTGCGTTGGTCGAGAACGGATGTATCGAACCCTGCTCGGCATCGCGGCGGACCAACCGGACACGGCCGTAGGACAAACCGCTGATAGAGGCCGTTGATAGACTCTTGATAGACTCTTTACTGGCCTTGGATTATATTTAAATATGAAGCTCGGAAACCCTCTGGTCCTGTTCTCGTTTCTTGTCTCATTGTGCTCACAGTGAATTAAGCAAGCAAGTCTTTTGATTCACTACTCCTTGATCCCAAGACGAAATCCACAGTCAAACCATCAAGATGCCTCACTTCAAAGAAAGTTCCTCGTCGAGCGCGTCGGATGTCGAGCTCGAATTTGAGCTCGGCTACAACGCCCAAGCCTCCAATGCGCAAGGCATAGTCGACGACGAGGCATACGCAGGTGCTGGATTCTTTGAAGGATCATCTGAGGCGCCTCTAAGCCAGCAGTTGGAGCCCATTGCTGTAATTGGAATGGGTATGTCTCCTTTCTAATTTGACAAGTAAAACAAAAAGGAAAAAAATCACTAACATATGTTGTAGGTTGCCGTCTGCCTGGAGACGTCGGATCACCAGCGGAGTTTTGGAAGATGATGATGAACAAGCAAACTGGACAAACTCCTTCCGTCCCACCTACGAGATTCAACATCGGCGCTCACCACCACCAGAACAATGACCGTCCCGGAAGCTTCAGCGCTCTCGGAGGTTATTTCCTTAACGAATCTCTTCTGGAGTTCGACCCTAGCTTCTTCGGAATCACCCCGGTGGAAGCTATGTGGATGGACCCTCAGCAGCGAAAGTGTCTGGAGGTCGTCTACGAGACGATCGAGTCTTCTGGTATTCCCCTGGATAAGTTGGCTGGTACCAACACTGCCTGTTTCATGGCTACATTCACGGCAGATTATCAGCAAATGCAATTTAAGGAGCACTCTTTCCGTCACAGTCTTTCGGCAACAGGTGTAGACCCTGGTATTCTCAGTAACAGAATCAGCCACGTCTTCAACCTCAGGGGCCCCAGTATCGTCGTCAACACTGCTTGCTCTTCATCTGTATATGCAGTTCACAACGCATGCAACGCGCTACGCAGCAAGGAATGCGGCGCAGCTATCGTCGGTGGTAGCAACTTGGTTCTCACCGTGGACCAGCACATGAACACTGCTAAGCTCGGTGTGCTGTCTCCTACTTCTACCTGCCACACATTTAACAGTTACGCAAACGGTTATGGTCGTGCCGAAGCCGTCGGTGCCGTATTCCTAAAGCGACTTTCGGACGCTATTAAGGATGGCGACGCGATCCGAGGTGTGATCAGGTCCAGCGCCACCAACAGCAACGGCAGAGTCGAAGGTGTCGGTATCACATATGCCGGCTACGGAGGTCAAAGGGCAGTCATCACGCACGCCTACAAGCGAGGTGGTGACCTTGACCCTCGTCTTACCGGTTACTTCGAGTGCCACGGTACTGGTACCGCTGTCGGTGACCCTATCGAGGTCAACGCTCTCGCTGATGCTATGAACTACGACCGCACTCCCGCCGACGGTCCTCTACGTATCGGCGCTGTTAAGACTAACATCGGCCACAGTGAGGCAGCTAGCGGGCTATCTGCTGTCATCAAGGCCATCCTAGCCGTGGAACGAGGAATCGTTCCCCCCACACGAGGAGTAACGGACCTCAACCCTAAGATTGACTGGACGGGCAAGCAAGTCGCGGTCGTGACAGACCCGATGCCATTCCCTAAGGAACTTCCAGTTCAGCGAGTCAGTGTCAACTCTTTCGGATATGGTGGCACAAACGCGCACATCATTGTCGAGAGCTCTAGGACCCTCCTCACACAACCTCAAACTTACAAGTTCAACTCTGAGGAGCAGAAGAACAAGAGGAAGTCCGGCAGAGGCCGATTCAACAAGAACAGGCCTCACTTACTTGTCTACTCTGCCCACGACAAGTCGGCATTGAAGAGGAACATCGCGGCTCACGGAAAGGTGGCCGCCGACTACGACCTAATCGATCTCTCCTACACTCTGGCCAACCGCCGCACTCACTTCTCTAGCAGGGGTTTCGCGGTCACAAGCCTCGCTACCTTAAGCAAGGCTTTCCAGTCCGAAGAAGACTGGAAATTCGCCGAGAAGAAGAACCCCAGCGGCAAGGAACGAAAGATTGGTTTCGCTTTCACCGGACAGGGCGCCCAATGGGCAAGAATGGGTGCTGGTCTCATGTCTTACTACCCTACCTTCCTCAAGACCATCCAACAACTCGACGCTGCTCTTGATGACCTCGCCGATGCCCCCAACTGGACTCTTGAAGACGTCCTCCTAGAGCCCGAAGCTACTTCCCGCGTTGGCGAGGCTGAGTTCTCTCAGCCCCTATGCACTGCTGTTCAAATTGGTCTAGTTCAGCTGCTACGACTCTGGGGAATTAAGCCCTCCGTCACCTGTGGTCACTCATCTGGTGAGATTGGTGCAGCTTACGCTGCAGGCTTCCTCACTGCTACTGAAGCTATTGTCTTGGCTTACTACCGTGGAAAGGTTGTTGGAAACATCAACACGAACGGTGCCATGGCTGCCGTTGGTCTCGGTGCTGAGGATGTTACCCCTTACCTCGCTGGTTACGATGACGTTGTCATTGGATGCCACAACTCGCCTTCCGGTGTCACCCTCAGTGGTAACGCTGAGTCCCTGAAGAAACTCCAGGAGACCTTCAACGAGAAGGGCGTGTTCTGCAGGCTGGTCAAGACTGGTGGCAAGGCTTACCACTCATACCACATGCAGCCCGCTGCCGACAAATATGAGGCACTCGTCCGGGGCTCTGGAATTGATATCCGTGCTAAGAACCGCCCCGTGCTTGAGAAGGCAGTGATGGTTTCGTCCGTGACGAACAAGGTCCTTCCCGAGGACTCCGTTCTAGATGAGACTTACTGGAGCGCCAACTTGCTCAACCCCGTTCTATTCAACCAAGCCGTCCAGACCATTGGTACCACCCCAGAATTCTCCGACATTACTCTAATTGAGGTTGGACCTCACTCCGCTCTCTCTGGTCCTATTAAGCAGATCAAGTCCGAGCTCAAGCTTGAGAAATTCCAATATCTACCTACCTTGATCCGTGGCCAAGACTGTGCCACCTCCGTCTTGAAGCTAGCTGGTGAGCTCTTCCTTGCAGACTACTCGATTGACCTGGCGAGAGCCACTTCGGTCGAGGAGATGAGCCCCAGCGGAAAGATCCGCGCCCGCAGCGGAGACTACATCGTAGACTTGCCCCCTTACCAGTGGGACAAGTCCAAGAAGTTCATTGCCCAATCGCGTGAGAGCAGAGAGCACCGAGGACAGAAGTACATGCGTCACGATGTACTTGGAGAGTTGGTCATCGGTAACTCCCCGGCTGAGCCGACCTGGAGAAACATTCTCCGCATCAAGGATGTACCTTGGCTTCAGGACCACAGCTTGGGTGGTGAGGCCGTGTTCCCTGCTGCTGGCTATCTAGCAATGGCTATGGAAGCCATCACCCAGCTCGATGAGCAATCTGAGACCCCATCTGAAATCGAGGGCTACGTGCTTCGAGATGTGTTGATTCAGCAGGCACTTGTCACCCCTGATGACGACAACGGTATCGAGGTCTTCCTAAACATGCGCCCGTCAGCCCACAGTGGTGAAAACCAGAAGAAGTGGTGGGATTTCAACGTCTGCTCAGTTACTGAGGCTGGCTTCCAGAAGAACCACATGCGCGGAAGAATCGCCATCAACGCCCGTGACTCTAGGGCTAAGGCTTGGCCAGTTCCCAACCTGCCCCAATCAGCAACAGGTAAGTCTTGGAACCGTGCTCTCAGAGCCGTTGGATTCGACTATGGCCCAGCTTTCCAGGAGACCGACAGCGTCACCTTCGATGCCAAGTCGTACGCCACGCAAGCCACGGTTGCTTTCAGGAACACTGTTGAGAGCATGGTCGGCGAGTCCCGCTATGTTCTCCACCCAGCTTCGATCGATTTGTGCCTCCAACTCTTCATTATTGCTTTCTGGGGCGGTAGCACTAACGCCATCAAATTCGGTGTCGTCCCGGTTCAGGCAGAGGAGATCGCGATCTGGAAGCCAACCGAAGCTCAGCTTGCTGATGGTAAGGGTAAGGCATTTACCTGGGTCGACACCCGTGGTCCTCGTTCAGTGAAGGCCCACAACCAATTGGTAACCAACGATGGTCAAGTATTGGTAGAAATTAACAACATGCAATGTATCGGCTACGAAGCCGCACGACCCCAGCTCGCTGAAGAGCCCGCCAAGCCTCAACCATATGGACGCACCCTGTCCAAGCCGGATGTTGACTTCCTAAGCGGAACCCAGAAGCTTAGCGTCGCCGAATTCGTCGATCTCGCCGAGTTCAAGAAGCCCGGTCTAAAGGTTGCTTCGCTAGACTCTGCGGAAGCTGAGTCTCTTGCGAAGACTGTCCCTGCTTTGGATATTACTATCACCTACGACGTGCCCGAAGAAGAATACACTGTGCCTCCCGAGCTAGCAAGCTCCAAGAACGTCAAGTTCCAGAAGCTCGAGGCTGCCGCCGCGGGCTCTTTCAACCTTATTGTCGCTAACGTCGCATCCGCTGATGCGCTAACCAAGATTCGCGAATTATTGGCTGAGGGAGGTGAAGCTGTTATTAAGTCAGCAACTCCTCTAGACGAGGCAACCCTGAAGAGTGCCGGATTCTCTGCAGTAAAGGTCACGCTTGAGAACGGTGCCGTGGTTGTACCCGCCGCCAGCTCCGACGAGGCGACCGCTGAGGAGACGAAGCCTTCCACCTCCAACAAGGTGCAACTCATCTACCGAAACAGCATCTCGCCCGCCTTCTCAGAGTTGGCCAAAGGCCTCGAGGGCAAGGGCAATGTGGTCGAATCGATCCAGCTTGGTGCCCCAACTTCTCCCGAAGCTACTATCCTCATTCTTGCCGACCTTGAAGGACCCTTCCTAGCTACTATCACCGAGAAGGAGTTCCTCGACTTGCAGGCAATCCTTGCCGAAGCTACCAAGGTCTTGTGGGTGACTCGCGGTGGTATCCTGAAGGGTGAGAACCCTCACTATGCCATGGCCAGCGGTCTTCTCCGCTCTCTTCGCTCTGAGCAGATCAAGTTGAACGCCTCCTTATTGGACTTTGAGGGTGAGGTTCCTCTCACCGAGTTTGTGAGCTTGACCACTTCCCTTGCTACTAAGCAGATCAATGGCGAAGCCCTTGAGACCGAATACTACGTCTCGGACGGAAAGGTCAACATCAACCGTTTGATTCCGGATGAGCGCCTCAACGAGATTCACGCACATGACGAGGAAGATCTTTTGGATGCTGCATTTGACCCTGCGAAGAGACTCGTAGGAAAGGTACGCAGCGGTGTAGTTATCTTTGAGTCCGAAGAAGAGGCCGCATTAAGCCCCGAGGAGATCGAAATCCAAGTTGTGGCCACCGGCCTAAACAAGGAAGACATTGCCGTCATCCAGGGAACTGAGACCACTAGCGACATCAGCCACGAGATTGCTGGTGTTGTCACCAGAGTCGGCTCCGATGTTAAGGATTTCGCTGTCAACGACCGCGTCGTCAGTTTCACCTCTAGCGAATTCGCAACCTTCCAGCGCGTCAACCAGACCTTGGCCCAGAAGCTCAACTCCGACGAATCATTCTCTACCTTCGCCAGTCTCCCCATTTCCTTCGGAGCCGCTTTGTATGGCCTCCGAAACCTCGCACATGTAGAAAAGGGAGAGTCAGTCCTTGTCCTTCCCGGCTCCGGACTCATTACTGCACCGGTCGTCCAGGTTGCCAAGGCTCTTGGTGCCACACCTTTCGTGGCTGCGCGCAGCCCTGCTGAAGCTGAATTCATCACCAAGCAGCTCGGTCTACCAGCTAGCCAGGTTGTTGAGTTCTCTACTACGTGGCTAGAGCAGAACAAGCCTGACGTTGTATTCTCATCTGACTCCGTCGAGGCTACAGTCGCCCAAGAAGCTTGGAGGCACTTGCCCGCATTCTCTCGATTCGTGAACCGTGCTAACGCTGAGGCTGCCTTCTCTAACGTGCTCGACATCGTCCCCGCCACCCGTGGTGCAAGCTACTTCGCATTTGACACTATTAACCTATTCAAGAAGCCAAGCCTGTTGGCCGGACTACTTGACCAAACTATTAAGCTCTTCCGTGAGGGATCTCTCTCTGCCCTACCCATTACCGTCAAGAACATCACCGAACTTAACGAGAGCATTTCAGCCTTCTCGGACGACCTGCAGAGCTCCAAGACTGTCATCCTTAACGAGCCTTCAAGCGGCACATTGAAACTTGTGCCATCTCGTCCCCATGCTCACCTCCGATCAGACGCTACCTACCTCCTCGTCGGATGTCTCGGTGGTCTAGGTCGCAGTCTCACATCGTGGATGTTGAAGAGAGGCGCACAGAACTTTGCCTTCTTGTCACGATCAGGCACGGACTCTCGCCAGGCTGCTACTCTTGTTGACAGCCTCCGAGCCGCCGGCGCCAACGTACAAGTATTCAGGGGCGATGCTAGTATCAAGGAAGACGTGGAGAAGGCCGTCAGCTCTATTCCTGCCGACCGCCCGATTCGCGGTGTCATCAACGCTGCCATGGTGTTACGAGTAAGTCACTTCATATTACTACCTCTTAAGGCTTCATTACTAACATATCTACCTCTTAGGATGGCATGTTCCACAACTTGACCTACGACAGCTGGGTAACCTCCGTCAAGCCCAAGGTTCTTGGAAGCTCCAACTTGCACGAGGTGACAAAGGACCTCGACCTCGACTTCTTTATCATGACCAGTTCAGTATCCGGCACCCTAGGTACCCCTGGTCAGAGCAACTATGCTGCCGGTAACGCCTACATGGATACTCTTGCCCGTCTCCGACACACTCAAGGCAAGCGTGCCGCTGCCATTGTCCTACCCATGATTCTCGGTGTTGGTGTCGTTGCTGAGAACGCTGCCCTCGAGGACTCCCTCAAGCGCAAGGGTATGTACGGTGTCGATGAGGATGGTCTCCTTGACTCCTTTGAGGTCGCCATCGTCGAGCAGGGTAACCCCGAAGCTGTTGACTTCGACCACGTAGTTGTCGGACTTGACCCATCGCTTCTCGCCAAGGCTAAGTCTGAGGCCGAGGGTGATGTCGATGTCTTCTGGGCTGTCGACCCCCGATTCTCCACTCTGCTACACGCAATGGAGTCCGGAAGCAAGGGTGACGTTGGTGGAGGAGCAGACTCTATCCTAGCCAGAGTTAAGAACGCAGCAACCCCCGCAGAGGCTGTCGCGGCCGTCGAGGAACACTTCATTGCTAAGCTTTCGCGTGTTCTCATGCTCGACTTGGAGGACTTTGAAGGAGAAGGCCGATCCGTCGCCAGCTTCGGTATCGACAGTATGATTGGTGCCGAGCTGAGGAACTGGATCTTCAAGGAGCTTGGCCTTGACATTGCTTTCCAGCAACTGTTGGGACCGTCACTCACCATCAAGGGCTTTGCTCAGTTGGTGGTTGCAAACCAGGGAATCCAGATTGAGTAAATTTGATATTTTACTCATTCCCTCCCACAATACAAAGAGAAAAAATTTAGAAAAAGGATAGATTAGGTTTCTATTTGTTTTTACCAATAACTATTGTATATAGAACTCTACTGGGTGTCATGAGTATGATTTACTTACAAGATTAGAGTGTTAAGATAACTAGCCAGATCAATACATGATGGCAACAAGAATCAGAAAGTCTTTCGCATATTAATCAGTGACTCTACTATTGCCTATATTTACTACGCCATGGCTATGAAAGAGGTATTAGTTGTCTCTTCACACGCTTAATTATCGTCAAAATAAAAACAAACTTGTAATTCCCGCAACCATCTCGCCAAGTTCACTCTGTTTAAGCTATGACATTTTCCATAACCATGACTAATATTTGAATCCTAATATGTTGTAATCAAAATGTTATTTGTTTTTGGTTGGTCAGATATTGCTGACAGGTTTTTTCATATACCTTGCATTATCCATCATCCATGCCTTATGTAGGTACACACGGGAAGTTGATAATATCACAAAATGATCTACAACTTACATTCGAAGGATTGTGACTGCAAAGTATGATTCTTAATGCTCCAAACAAAGCTACCAATAGTCTTTACCAAATGACATTCACGAGGCGTTATATTCAAATTTGCTATCAGCGGTTAGGAGCCTTCTCCGGACCATTCAGAGGTGTCCGAACAAAGGGGTTGCATGAATGTATATGATATTTATCGTCTTAATTTGTTAGGTTCATAGTCCCGAGTACCTAAGGTACTATAACTGCTTTTTCGTCTATTGCTAGGTCGCATCGATGAGAGCGAAACTCGCTGCGGTATTTCCCGGACCGACTATGATCGCATAGTATTTCTAAGTAATCGTCATCATCACCATTATTGAGAATCGAGAATTGACAATTGATAATTAACAGGTGATATGCCAAGCCTAAGTCTAGTTCTCTACAGAATCATGTAATGATGAGTTGCCGGTGCTACGATTACAAGGGCAAACATCTGCGAAAGATTACGCCTAAAGAGATTAAATAAAATCACGGCAAATTCATTACTATCACGGGAGATCAATACCGAAGGTTCGCCGATCAATCTATTAGTTTCGGGAACGCTGGGCCGCTGGCCGTATCCGACCGAAGACCGGCCCCTTTCCTCATTGCCTCCCTCAGAATCGCGGGACTAAGTCGAACAATGGTGGCTCTCCAAGTCTTTCCAATCGGGAAGGGCGGCCGCTCCGGTGTAAAACTCGATCAACACACGGGGAGCGCCATGTCAGCACCGTTCTTAACATATATTAACAGATATTTCATTTATTTCATTCAACAAAAAACACAGTATATAAGTTGATATAGTTCGTAAGAACCTCTTTCAAAAAGTAATCGCGCTAGTCTTTTCCAGATGAAATTGTTTATTATTTTTTTTTTTTTTTGTAGATCCTACCTCCATGTAAGCAAGGTTCCTCTTGAGGAGGTTTGAACTGACTGATTGGCATAGAGCAACATTCACTAATCGACCCCCCTTATCAACTCGACACACTGGTCTCAAATATCCTATATTATCTGCGTTAGGTGGGGGCGTTTCGTCGTCGTGGGCAGCGTGTCTGATTGATTGGGCAGCATAGCGCGCGCGATCACTCTTGAAGGGTGAATCCCGCGGAGTTCTCAGTCTGGAGAAGTCTCCCTTCTCCCTTCTCTAAGAGAAGCTTGATAAGTTGTTTCGTTCCTTTTACGAAGACACCAAGAAACCCAAGAAACCCAAGAACCAAGAACCAAATGGTAAGACCGCGCGTCGATTCTCCCCCTAATACTGACCGTATCATGACAACACACGAATTTTTAGGCTTAGGCTTAGGCTTAGACTTAGGCTTAGTCTTAGGAAGTTGACTCCCGATAGCCCCAGCCTACTCCAGCCTACTTCTCCGGAATACTCCAGCCTGCCTAACTCAAGTCTCTTGGCTGTCATCCTCTAGTGTTTTAGTGTAGGATGTGTAGGATGAAAAGAGACTTCGATTACGAGACCCTCATTTACCCTCCTTTACCCTTCATTAACCCCCCGCCACCCCACTTAGTACATAGCTTCAGTGGGGCAATGGGAAGACCTGTGGGGAGCTCTACCTTGACTAGTAAGGCCAAACGAGGCCTGAAGATGGGTCTTAAAATGGTTACTCCGACGCGGCACGGGACGGCTCGCCCTGCAGGTACATTTGTACGATGAAAAATGATACTTGCCGTTTTCACCCTCTCGGTTTAAAACAGTATGAAAAAGTATGAAAAAACCACCATTTTATATGAAAATTTCAACTTGAAAGATTATTATATATCATGACAAATGACAAATGACAAAAACAAAAAGGATTAATTATGAAATTATAAAATCATATAATTAATTTTTCATAATTATCGCTTACGAATAAATAAAACGATAACTCAGTAAATTTCATTATTTAGGTATATATACTTACCTATATATATATATATATATCTTATATATAGGTATATATCAATATAACGTTATAAGTTCAACCTCGCGTTCGGCGTTATTTTTCCTCCTTCTCGGGAATGTAAATTGATCTTCGTAAGCCCGCAGATGCGCAGGCGGCAACGCAGCGTCTAAGAATCTTACTCATTCATGCTTGTTAAACTTGCATACAGGAAGAGGTACATAAAGAGGCCGCAGAAAAAAAAAAAAGCCATGGGAAGTCGTCGTAATCGTACAAGGGCACATATCTCCCCCCTCCCTCTGCCCTATCTCTACCTCTTATGTGTGGACGTCAAAATAAACGGCGCACTCCACCAACATACACATACACATAACATATCATATAACACATAGCATAGTAGCATAGTAGCAACAGTCCCGTTGGTGGATCTGCAACTAGTTTCGACGGCACTATTATGCTTATCTATCCCTCATGTCCGTCTGTATCTGTATGTCTGTATGTCTGTCTGTCTGCCGCATACCCAATCCTACGTCATGAGCATCTGCAGGCCACAATCAAATCGACAGGCTCGCATCCATTTTGCCAGGGCAACTTTAGACTGGACTAGACAAAAAAAATAAAAATATAGGTCACCATGGACTGACTTACCCGATAGGGAGGTGGATCAGCACTAGCCTCCGTGACATAGTTTACATGGACATGAATGTTTTAGGAACTATTATTCGTACATATACGCACGTAGCGTGTGTGTCCCTGGGCATGGCATGCCATGGCATGGCATGTAATGTAATGTAATGCACGTATGTATAGAAGGACAGGGAAACTTGGGAAACACGAAAGAGGAAAGCAGAATTACGTACCCCTGCGACACCGGAGTGGCGGAAGCAAACCTTAAGGCCGTTAGCGACGACGGCGATACTGCTTAAGGGCTAGATGCTGCTGAGGAAGTGCATAATCTGTTTCTACCAAGTAGATTCTCTCTAGGTATCTCTCACTTCCCTCCTTCTCTTTTATTTTTGTTTATTTTATTTTTATTCTTTTTTACCTTTTTTTCCTTTTCACGATATGTGATATGGTAACGTGGTATTTCATCCCTTGATCTCTCTCTACCTGGAACAAGCTTCAATATACCCAGGTATTGCATCATATTATTTATTTATAGTTAAGGTGATAAACATTTAGGTATTGTAAGAGGTACTCATATTGATAGACATAATAAACCATCACGATGCGTTATACCTACTCCAGCTAGCCGGAAGTCACCGCGCCTCTGACTAAGATGATTAGGGAACCTCCGCCTGCTGAATAATAGAAACGGTGATTATCACATGATTTATTGTAAAGAAGTCCTAGATTATATTCATCCCCGGGGTTACCATGATTACATCATGCTATAGAGTATTAAGTATGTGGTTCGTGATGGAGATGGGATGATCGTTGAAGGATTCCTATTCCCCTAACCCTAATAGTGTATAGTATTTAGCAATCCTATAGATCACGATCGAGATAGTCATCACCAATATACATACATAGAACACGTTATAGCATATTTAATTCAAACCAATCATAAATATTAATTATAACACAATATAATAGATTAAACTTTTTTCTATTTTTAGCCGCCGAATCTGAGAAACTCCGGCGATGATCTGTATATGCGCTTGTCTACATAAAATATGCTGCTCTAGCTAGGTCTTGCTTGGACTGTTCAAACAGCCAAGCGGGTCTAAATTGCATGAAAAACTCCCGAGATAATGTTTCCCTTCTTTCTATGCTTAGCGCTGTATCCGTTATCCATGCTGCTGGCAGAGTGACTCGACTCGGCCTTGACCCAAGTTGGGGATGTAAATATCCTATACTCCTTCCTTGCAAAAAATATTACAATGATGACTTCACCTGCATGTGTGAATATCGTGAATATCTATCCTATACCTCGGTCAAAAGAAAAAGGTCATATGTCACTGGGGTCATACCCGCTGGTCTCGTCCCACTCTTGTAGCGCCGCCACTATGTTCGTTGTACATCGATGCCAGTATCCATCTGACTCCTCAATATAGTCTAACGCGGCTCGGAGTAACCGTAAAGATGCCACTGCACTGCTCGTACTTTCGCTCTTCAGTTGTGTAGAACCTTTAAGCTCGCGGCTGAGAGCTTTCATAGCCATCACCACAGGCCACGCGAGGAACGTGGCCTGCAGGTTGAGAATATCGCGGTCGAGCTGCTGACAGGGCCAGTTTAGACGCATAGTAGTCGCAACTTTGTAGGCAGCAGCCATCGAGCGTTTCTGGCTTTCGGTAGCGGCTAAAATCGGATATCCTTGCTGCTCTACCAACTTGACCGCAACCTCATGGAAAAAGATTTCAGTACCACGTAGGTTCATGTAAACGCTGAAAGCTATTGGATCCTCGCGGACCGATTTGGCGTTTAGATGCATATGTAGCATCGCAAAGCGCTCTTCTATTATTCTCACTATATTGTAGTGACTATCCCACTGTGAATAGAAGAAAAACGTCAGTAATTGCTTTATTGGATAAGAGACAATACCAAGTAGAATTTTGAAAATATGGGTTGTATATTCGAGGCTTATAAGGAACTAGGGTTTAAAATTCCGATTGTTTGTAATAAAATCCAGGGGAATAACTTACGAAACCATTTCTTGTTGATGCGTACTCTGCTAGTCGTCCGTGGTCGAAACATTTAATAGCAAGCTCCATCATCAAAACGCAGCCTGCAAATGATGATAATTCGGGACAGGGATCAGCCGTTAAATTACCCAGATAGGGCATTTTCGTTGGGGTGAACTCAGACGTTAGTAAGCCGGGCGACGGGAGATAGATGCCAAATCCCTAATTCGAATGGTTAGTCGTCGATCCTGATCTTAGTAGGAGCTGTGATTTGACATACATCGGCAGCACCCAGGTCACATTCCATCCCAGTACGCACGCGAACGAAGCCTTCAAATATGTACAAGCCCCAGAATGAGCGTCTCCGTTCCTCCATGAGCATGGGGTCGTCCGTGGGCGGGAGATACAGTCCCATGTCCAAGCTTACATCGTCATGCTTGATATTTTGGTCCATTTGATGCAATCCCATCAATTTTGACATTCTCACCGCGCGTCCCAGCGTCAGCCAGGCTCTCGTTAGTTTATGATCCATGATTTCGAATCTTATGATAAAGATGAGCGCCTGAAATAGGTTGAGATTTGCCGTGCCTCCTTCTGCCGCTTCTCGTTCACATTGCTCGGCATAATTGCGAGCCATGGTATAGTACGTATTTTGTAAATGATGATATTGTAATGAGATGGTGCAGCCCATTAGGGCCACTGCATAACTAAGAGCACGAAATGCGGGTGAGTTTCCATTAGTGGAGAGCTCCGCAGTAAAACGTTCTTTGCTCAAAAAAGGCAGATAATAATAAATAAAGTCAAAATAGTTCTGATGTAACGCAGCCAAGTCCCACGCCGGTACTTCATCTTCATGGCTGGAAGATGGCATTATTTGAGGCGGGAAGGATATGCTAGGCGGTGTTAGGGCGGTTGGGCTCACGGTGGGCTCGAGAAGCGGGAGCGATAATGTTGTCCAGTCTAATGATAAACCGGAAGTGCTTTCAGGATAGTCGTTACAATTGGTGAAAAGGTCCATATCGCTCCCGTCTATAGAAGATAAACTTGTCTCACATGGGAGACTAATATCCATTTCCATAGCATTGCTTGGTTGGTTGGCAGATTGTGATATCTCTGTGATAGTGGGATCTATCATAGTAGGTGTTGGAGGTTTTTCGACATGCGGAGGAGTAGGAATTGTATGACTCCTAGGCATGGAGAGGAGTGCTTCGGCCTTGGCTAGTCGGTCCTCAAGCTGTGAAAGTTGTGCTGGCAGATCATCTCGAGTCGAACGCCGCTTGTTATCGTAACCGCATCGTAAGCTTAGACGAGTACATCTTCCACATCTAGGTTCGGCGCGATCACATCGAACTTTACGCTCTCTGCAAATCTCGCAAGCTTGACGGCCAGATTGTGTTCCTGTTCCAGTGCTCTCTTTATTACCCCATTGCTGTGGTGTCATAGAGCCTCTCCGTGCTATATTTGCCATCGTCATTGAAAAAGAAATGGTTGGTGTACTTTTTTAGAGATAAATAAGATAGTAAAGGAGGGGGGGAGGGAAGGGTATAGAGATATAGATGTATAGAGATGTTAAATGTGTAGATGTATAGAAGTCCAGAGGTCTAGAAGTCTAGATGTATAGAGGTATGGAGGTCTAGATGTATAGAGAGATATAAAAAAGGCTTGCCAACTACAAGATAACTACACGATTACCTTATGTATATGTATAGGTATGTATCTGTATATGTATCAAGATTATGTATGGCATTTAAATTAAGCTTAACTGGAGGTTCGCATTTAGCGTCAACCACGATCAATTATACTACAACCGACATGCAGCCGATGCGTGTCAGAAAATTGTGCTTGCAGACACTAACCCTTTAGGCCACCAACATGCGTTCAAGGTTGCCAATGTGTTCACTGATGAATGCTAGGCAGGAGGAGTACTTTCTACCGGAAGATCAACACTACCCAGATGGGTAAGCTAGTGTCATATCGTTCCCTTCCATGGCTATATCTGGGTCGCGGGATATGAAACACATCGTTTTTGAAGCAGATCTCTCCTGCGGGTATGACAAGATCCCTTAGAACCTCGATACGCTTACAACGACAGGGGAAGGAAATCAGATAAAATTAAGGTTAGTATATGTATAGTAGTATATGTATACTCATACGTAAGATAGAGCTCACCGAGGTGGGAATACATATATTCTGATTGGTTCAGAATTCTAGCAAAGTCAGATGATGCGCATGCTTAAATGCTTCAAGGGTGTTATAATTTAACTTGCCGAACCGTAAGGCTCTACCTTTTGTCTTATCCTACATGTGGGCTAAGCCCAAACCCCGGTATATAAAGACGAAGGGTCTCGTCACTTTTTTTTGCATAAGTTAGGTACCTACATGCTTAATACATAAGATATGCACCTGTGTCGTCGTGATATGACACTAGATAATGTCATCATTATGTATATACTGAAGAAGAGCTTACCAATCAATATAACCACCACTACACATGGCTTTTCTTCTACGGATTTATTGGCTAATTAATGATTTTAGTTTCTTATTAATACTCACCCTTATGCCTAAAGACCATATAAGTTAAATATATATTCAAGGACAATAAAAAGTTATTTCATTACACATTAGGTACTCACGTAGATATCTTCTACACTTAGCTACCCAATGTATTAAACTCACTAGGCACTCGATGAAAGAGTCAAGAATTTCGTAAGGATCTGGGATGCCGGTACCCAGTCTATGTGGATAGGTCCATATGTAACGATAAAGGTACATGGGCGGAAGGTGACAAGTGGGTCTATACATTACGTTCGACGTCCTGCACGATATCGACGGACTGGTGTCGTTATTCACAGATGGCTGGCAAACCATAAGGCCGAAGGTTAGATGGCCACTTCAACAGATGGCATAATGATATGCACAACAGCAACTCTTCGTATCATGTGGCCCTACCTTTAACTCCTTGATCGGCTACTCAAACATAGCCACTGATCGCATTCATGATATTTCAGAAAGATCACAGCGCTGGTAGCGCTGACCTCAGCGGCGGCGAGCATCTGAAGCAGATGAGAGCGCTTGGTATGATTTCTCGGCGCTTGGCTCCTATCCCATTAACCCAGTTAACCCCAGCCCAGTGGCAAATACGTAGCTTTCTCTCCGTCCTTCGAGAAAGCCAGCATAAAGCCTCTCTCTAGCATAGCTACCGGGGTCGAAGCCAGTTGCCACGTTTGTGAGGAGGATTCCAGCCATTGAAGCACCTGGCGCAACGGCTAAGTCATACATGAAGGGGTTAAGTGTAGAACGGAAGGTGAATGGATCGGCCTGTCCTTCGGCACGGGGATATCGTGGGCGCAAACTTAATCCGGTTCGAGATGAACGAGATCTCGCCAGGGTGGTGTGGAGATTATGCTCTGTGATAGGGTATGCATAGCCGTAGCCGAAGGCAGTCATGGATTCTCATCATAGCGCCCGTGGATCTTCTGCACAGCTACTCAACCCCGTAGAACCATATATAAGGAAGAGGCGGATGGCCAAAGAGGGATCGTTTAGGATTAGGAAAGGATCTACTCAAGGAGTGGCAAGCCGAGAGTAGGTCTGGTATGCTCTTGATATGTAACAAGAGGTCTAGGCTTCGAAGATAGTAACACTGCGGCATCCTATAAGCTGACACGAGGCATGATATCGGGTAGGCTTATAACTGCAGGGACATTTGTTTATAGTTTTGGACGGGACGATCCGATTGGATCGGAAGATATTACTCGCACAAAGATTGATTCTATGTATGTATGGATGTATGTATGTAGTTTATGTATAAAGAACCCTTGTATAATATCTTGTATAATACCTTGTATGTAGGTAGCTTACCATTCTGTAGCGGGACATTATAAGAGTCACCCCGGTTAACTAGCCCTTTTTTAAAATAAAAACGGGAACAAAAAGGTTACATACCCTAACCTACTTCAATTATGAATGATCACGGTGTTAAGTTACCGTTTTTATATAATATAGTTACTGTATGATATAGTACAAATATGAAATTCGTACCTTTTTTGGGTCAAGTAAATGGTCCTCTCACCCGGAGATGCTTAAGGAACAGGGGGAGGTAAGGATATGTATGTTCCCCATAAAAGCCACATTACAGGGATATAACCTAGACATATCCAATCAAAACATAATATAAATAAAGTGTATGCCCTATAAGGAATCTTCATTCCGTCTTAAACCAATCGGACTTTTTGTATTTTTTTTAAGGGTTTAGTTATGTGCCTCACTCGCGCTTCGGGTGATAATGCACTAGCATCTACTGCTGCAACTACTGCATCAACGCTCCATTCGCCCAGAGGAACCTTGTAAATGACCTTACGACCCTGCAACCTTACGACCTTGCTACCTTACTTACACCTTACAAGACCTTGTAATGACCTTGCATATCTCAATGCCCACAGACAAAAAGTCTCTACTTTTTAGGGTAGCAAATAAGGAAGGTCCGGTCCATTTTTATAGGGCATCACATATGCGAATTAAGCAATTATCATACCACTTATATGGAAACATCATTTTCAAAAGAAAACTAATTACTACTTTATATAGTTAATTAATTAGTTAAGGTAACTATCTAGGTAGTTAACTATTCTTTATACAGTTTACTTTGAAATCCACCCCCAACACTGCCAAGCACGCAGCTCCTCTTCATACGCAAAGTCTTTCCTAATATTACTTACCAGGTTCTTACTTACCCATAAGCAACTTATGCATGCAAATTGCCCAACAACAATTGGTGCTTACGACCATATTCCCTTGTCAGCATCGAAAGGCAAGGAGGCTCACCAAGTCATCGAGATTCACGTGGTTCGTTGACTCAGACTCCACTGAAATCCCGATCTAGAGATTGTTTGCAAATATCCGGCTCGCCCCGACATTGGTGTCCAGTGTCCTGTAATTTTATCTGTCGGGAGTAAACTCTGCCAACCCGCTCGACCAGCACCGAAAATATGTGCCCAAGCCTATTTCTTCGGCTAGTGGGAACCGAAACATGCCCAGATGCAGCGAAAATCCTCGATACCTAAAGGTTCACCCATTGAATCCATCGTTAACGATAGCTTCCTTTCTTGACCCTCGCAGTAACCCGTCTCGGTCGTTCCACCGCATCCAAGATCGTGCCAATACGCCCCGACCCGAGATTCGAACAGTCATACCGTCCCGCCTTTCCAGTGACCACTGATTTATATTGCTTATATGGATATATTTTCTATTATCACGGCATATCATCACAGCATATTATCACAGGATAAGTCTTACAGGAACAACTCATAGTGAGTTGTATACCTCAAAATTCTAGTTAACTACTTACCTACCGACATAATGCAATGATCATTTAGTGCTGATAGTTTCTTTCGTAAGCATCATAGTAACACTTCGGAAGATTCGGCAGAGATCGCCCAACCAGGTCGAATAATAGACGGGAAGCACAAGTCCCTCTTGATTACGAAGGAATAGCGTACATACATGAGGAATCGCTAGAAAACAGGCGATATCGCTTGTCAGAAAAGGTCTCACGTGACTAGGCTGACAAGAGTCTGCTGCTATTCGAATTACCTATGGACGACCATCAGACGGAATATCTCCTTTGAGATATTGCATAATGTAACCGTGGGGAACTACTGAGGTTGTAAAGCCAAGTTCAATAACTGATAAACTCCCGATTCTCTCAACACTAGCAACAGCTCATAGGCTCTGATACGAAATTTTGAGACGCTGCTACTTGGTCAGCCCCCAGAAAAAGGAGCGCTACGACGGATACTGCGATGTGACCGAGCAGTGGGAAGGCAACCAGGTTTTTTCGCAAGGAATCACGAACCTAACTTAATCCGGACTACTGGCGTATATGCATGTAACTAAGGTTCTTATCCAGGTATCTCAGTGGCTCACGGCGGCTTTCCCTACACCAGCCGTAGCGTGAACGAAACACGCAAAGTACGACGTGGATTGGCCCCACCTAATCATGGGTCGACAAGCCTAGATATCCCTTTCGCAGGTGAATTTGAGGAAAGCACATGATTGAGCAGTTCTTGATAACCCTTCTATGACTATATTGCCGGCAGATCGTACGGGGAAGCAGTGGCGACGAGCATCTGCGAGTACATACGTAGACCCCTGAAAGTATCAAGAAGCCTTGTCTGTCCTAAAAGCATCGAGATGGCTGGATCAAAAGAGTAACGTGGATGTATCTCCATAGTCCCACATTAGGCCATGTTGTTAGTTCTTCGCGAGACGACGTTAGTTTTCTCGGTTCATGACGGAGCGAGCTAGAGATATCAATTTCCAGTCGTGAAGTAATTATGCATGAGTTCGCTGTACGTACCTATTTTACATATAGGGCGTAGCCTGTTGTTAGAACCGGATGACGTGAGTGCATTTACATTCGATAGGTTAGTAAACTTATATCCTCGGTATTGTCATATATCATAGATATCTGGAACTGGTTCATTGAGAAGATATTGCGATATAACAAGTTTAATCCACTTATTACGCAAAATAGATATAGGGTAGGAGGTCATTCTTCATCTAGTCGGAAAAGCTACTATATAGAAAGAAGGAAAAAGAAAAAAGACCGACATATAGGTACTTATTAACTAGAGGATATTTTGACTTTCTGCTTCCAATCATAATAACTAAAATGAGTGACTATCGATAGTTGATATTCGATGATATACTAGAATTCTTTTGAGTAGTAATAGCTACCTGCCTAGTGAAATACTGTTGTTTTACTGTAAGAGCATTTAGGACAGATTCATAAATAAATGAACACTTAGTAAACTATAGAGAGACCTTCACTAAACCCAGCTAAAGCCGAAGATATACAATGTAACGGCTAATGGGAACAGAAGTGCAATTAATTAAACGCAGAGTTATGCAAGAAGTTAAGAAGTCTTTCGTATACAGCTTATCAAACCTAGCCCAATATTACAATACCTTTAAGGGATACCTTAGGTAGTCTATAAATACCAATCCCGGTATAGAGGGTACTGAATATTTACAACTCATCAAATGCAAGTCTAAAGGCCCTAGAATATTCCCCTAAAGTCTCGGTCGTTACGTATAAACACAAATGTATAAAAAGAGGTACATAGTGTTGAGTATGCAATGCAAGTTTATATTGGTCTATAAGTTCCCTCAGCTAGTATATCCGGTTCCTGACCGGTGACCTCGGAAACGGACAATGGGCCGGCCCATCCCATCATGACAGTTCTCAGAATCGCCGAGTTCTTCTAATTCCGTTTTCGCAACCCTTTCTATGCCTATGACAAATGCCCCCAGCGACAAGAGAAAATGAATATATGCGGGTTGTGCGTCCCCCTCAGCACTGCTTGCCAACCAATAATATGTACAAGTAAATCGCATCGTAGACACCATCTAGGCAAGTATATCCGGCCGTTTAGGCGTACTCCCAAGTAACCTGGACGCGTCCCGCATCCAAACTTTCAAGCTGCTCGAAGACAGAGGGGGACACGTCAATGCTGTCGCCAGCACAGCCAGGGCATTTGTCCACAACCGTGGCACTGACGGTCTTGCCGTTGTAGTTGATGTTGATTGTCCTTCCACAGTTTCCGTCCTGGCTGGGGGACATGGCGACAACGGCTTCGCTCTCCGTGTTGTAGTTACCGCATGCGCCAAGGCCTGGGGCATAGTACGTCATGTCGCCGGAGAAGGCAACGGATGGGGCAACAAGGGCACCCAGAGCAAGGACGACTTTGGCGACGGTGTACATTGTGGATAAGACTAAGTGTTATGTCTTGTGAGTTGGTATTATGGGTCGGTTGACAGTTATGTCTCGATGTAGAGTCAAGGAATGAATGGCTAGTTGCTGGCAACTCTTGGTGGTCCTGCCTGGAGTAGAAGAAAAGAATGTGATGGTACTGATGGTAATGATTGTGTTGATGATGAGGCTCTTCATTCAAAGAAATAGAGGCGGCACTGAGGGTTTAAATAACTTTCCAGCTAAGCTTACATTATTATTCTGTGTCATCATTAACTGGTTACTTATTCAGCGTACTTCCATGTTTAGCTATCATTTTGCATTCAAGTAATTACATCCAAACACCTCAGACGTTTGCTAGCTACGACAGGGGCATTATGGTAGGACAGCAACGTTGAGTTACTGTATTGTAAATTAAGGTCGTTCAAACCAGGGGTCCTAGCCAACTCACTGTCAGGCAAGCTCATTAATGTGAGGAAATCGAGGGCATAGAAGGGTCTGAGTAGTTGACGACATCACCTATGTTGTTGCATGGAAAGCTTCCGATCTAGGCAGGTACATGTGCACGGCTTACAATCCGGGGCCGCACATGGGGTATCTATTTTAAGCCGCTAAGATGATGAGCATACATAAGGCGATACGAAGTAGTGGGAACTACGAGATAAACAGAAATTGTCGTAGGGTATAGTTGAATATTAGGTATTTATGAAGAAGAAAAAAAATATATATATTAAGTCTTCTTAATTTTATATAAACAATCAACAGGTTTTTTTTTTTTAATTCCGATGGCAAGTAAGGGTGAATAAAAAAGAACCCCAAAGTCAATGCAAACTCACTAGCGAAAACAAAAGAAGCTTCATTAAGCGTGAAAGGGATTGTTTGTATCTCATCAGACTGTTTCTAAAGTCTTAAACAATTTCGATTGGATGAGCAGGGTCAAATCCTGCCGTGTTCGGGGGAATACGTACTAAGCCACATGCGCGGGAATACCGAGCTAACTTCATTTAAATACATTTCCCCCTTTAAGAAGCTAGTTCCCGTTCATTGCAAGGGTTAAAAAAGCTTGATCGTGAGATTATAATTGATTGCGCCACGTTCTCCTCAAAGCCGTGGTACAACAAAATAAGCATCGGATTCGAATGCTTGGCGATCTGCACTCGTTTACTTTAATATATTGTTGCAGAGTTAGTGTTCCACGTAACAACCTAGTTTCATGTAGGGACGATTGTAAAGAGCTTAATATATCCTACGATGGAGTTTCTCTCGTTCCGTCACCGAACTCAATTCGACATTATTACTAGGTACTATCTAATAAGTAAAATTATGTAACGCACCTAGTGAATATTTAATTACGTCCAATGATACTTGACTCGTAAACTGATTGCTAACTAACTATATAAATGGAGGAAATGTTGTTAGATTAAAAGTTATCTGATTAAATAAGTAAATGCATTTCCACTGCATTAGTGGCGGCTGATACCTTTTTCACCCTATCATACTATTCCCTTAAAGCCATTTTTTATTTCAGAGATGATCCTCGAAAAGTTCGATTGAAACGATACATATGCCGTGGTACGTTTATTAGCGTTGAAAGGATTTGTATCTTACTGCAGCAAAAACAGGCAATGTAGCATGATTCATAATATGCCGAATTATCAAGAAAAAAAAAGAAACCTTTGGTTGATTTAGAAGGGCGTTTTCTAGAGCTAATAGACAGAGATCTTGATTTTCCCTTTCTAAGTCTTTGTTGCTCAATGTATAATTCATACTCTAAAACCCTCTTTTTAATTGCGACCGCAGTGCACCACGAAAGGTACTCGCCAGATAATCGTAGCGAAATGCACCTGTTACGTAGGTAACCATAAAAAATACTCGTTATTAGTGGTAATACTCCTACAAGGCCTTTTTACAATAATGTCAAATAATAGTAACTACTATCGAGTGGATAGAGTCATTAGGTTAGGCACCTAGAGTAGCCTTGGCGGCTGACAACACTAACCAAATTTGCGGCTGAAAACTAGGACTTACTCCTAATGTCAATGTTGCCTAATGTGGACTGTGTTCCAATACATTGGAAGACATATTCTTTAACAACTATCAGACTGTCAGGATAGCTGTGATTAAACAGCAACTTGTTCGAAGAAACAGTCTTTGATAGTTTCATGTGTAGCTGTCTATAATAATCATCATCGGGCGCATATGATTTAATCTACAAACCAGTCAGCAACTCGACACAGCGACAGCTTATTTCCAATCGATCCAAGTTTTCTATCTCAAAGAATATTTTAAGACTCATCTACACATTCAACACAATGTCTTCAGGGCTTCCCGAAAAACCGACTATGGAGTCATTAGGCCTTCGAGAGTCTGGGCTCTATTTTCCTACCACTGCAAACAGAGTCGTCAACTTTCCTCCAGATGTGATACGACAAGACGCCTTGGATACGCGAATTGTCGTACACGGCCGCTTTCCTGAACTAGTTGAACGATTTCTGGCTCATAAGCGCACACACGGAAGCTCTCTAGAAAAGCGGCTATATGGTCCTGATTGGACCTGGCCGCAACAAGTAACGAGACTTATAGAGAAGCGACCCCTATCTTTTGTCGGTGGAAACGACTCAACTCTACTACGTACCGGGCAATCATTCCAGATGGGAACCAAGTTTTGGGATTCCATAGGTGCTGAAGGTACACCTTACCAGAGCCTAGAAGAATACTTGACCTACGATGAGATCATGCTTGGCAGCTTGATCGGAGTCAGCAGTCCGAGTTACTTTATTAATGATGGCGCCCGGTATAACAATGGAAGGCCCCAGGACGATGGAACATTTGAGTCTAGGGGGATCATCATCGGATTAGTTGGGCCGCGATTTGAGCGCCCACAGCACATGGACTCTAACCTCATTCTAGATGGTGTGGTAACGAGACAACAACATCCTGAACTCACCAATATATTTTTGGATTTCCTTGGCGTAGGAGAAAGATCGGAGTTGCATACGGATAGGTTCTCTATACCAGCCTATATCGCGCGTATACGTATTAGTGCCGAGATTCTGCTTCTAGAAGCAAATGAACGCGCGCTGGCCGTAGGCCGAAAGGCGTATGTCTACATCGTAGGCCTCGGCCTCGGTGTATGGGCATACAATTCGCTGCAGCCCGATTTATTCGTAAACGCTTTCCAAGAGTCATTATTGGTTCTAGGACAGAAGCTTACTCATATCGGAACACTTGAATTCGCATGGATTCCAGTGTCAATGGAAACCCAGGAACATTTAGCCGGTGCCGCATTGCCACTGGGCATAGCTGCTAGATTCTCAAGGCGCAATCCAGCTCAAAAGTTGGAAGACCACAGAGCAGACCAGCTTCTTGTCTTATCTTACGCGTGGGATGGTAATTCGTTCCCTGGCAACGAATACTGGGAGGGAAGTCTAAGTGCTAGTGGTGATCCTGCAGCGGCATGTATGAGTACAATCCCTGAACTACATAACCCCTTGGTCAACCCGGACTTCACCAAGCGAATCTTTGTGGTAGACAGCTCGGAAAATTAAGAGAAACAGCGATTTATACTGGACCTGATACGGGGGTTCTGGTACTCTAGGAACATACTTTAATATTAGAAGAGCATAAAATTAGAAGATTCATATAGTTCCATAGCTCTATAAACTCATACCTAATACCTACTCTTTCATAAGGGAACAATCTTTATAAGATCGGAATGAATTCAAAGTTATGAAAACCCTCATAGATCTAGTTCAGAAAACCTAGACGCTTCTATAAAAACCTATTGCAAAGATAGAGAGGCACTTACCATGAGTAGTATCTTCTTGGATGTATGAAATATAGATTTATTAGCTGTATTACCTTTCCAATTACCTTGTGACATCTGTATGAATCATGACTCCTGCATCGACATGCATTTTATTGCCTACACCTATTGTATACCTATAACTCAATGTTTTGAATGATGTATATTGACGACAGTCCCCACCCCCGAAGGAATTCGACGGGGTACTTTACAGCCGCCTGCATCATGCATATACTATAGACATGCAGCCTCTATACCAACTATAGTACTAACTATACTCATAGCATTGTATACTCAGACTAGGGCTGCCCGATGGCACCGATGACATTGGACAGGGACGAAAGTGCATGTCCACATGAGAAAATCACTTAAGAGACTTCTTGTCGCCAAGTTCGCGTAAAAATATCCATCGATTGGCATGGAGACTTACATGTAATCTGTGGAACTGCACCTAAGGTTAGGCACGTTGAAAGGACCAACCAATTTGCCTGAGTTGCGTGATGGAGAAGTTTCCCTGGAAAGGCGGACGCGGTACCATGCAAGCCATCTCTGACGGCTTTCTACGATGCATGATACCAATGTCAGACCGAATCTGCCAAGTAAACATATCTGTATTACTTGACCCCTTTCCCGGTGAGTGAACGATGTGTGGGACCTTCGACGGTATGAGGATGTATTACAATGTGTGGCTTTTGCCCAGCCTTTCCTATTAATAAGAGCTTACTGTAAAACGACTCCGGGGTAGCAGGAAAAGTTAGGTAAACCATATATATTACGCCGATAGGTTGTAATTTGCATCGTCCCACGTATTACTATATATTAGAAGATACAAAGGCTTTAAATCGGGGACAACCCCGCAAACGTTGCCAATGGAAGAATGAAGTTTAGAATTATTTAGTGTTCGGCGATCTTCGGGAACGGGGAAACATAAGAAAACATTCGATTCAGCTGTCAGGGCTGACGAGCGGGGGGAAGGAATGGGGATAATGAAATCTGGGGAAGCGTGGGTAAGGAACACCGGAAAAAGGGGGGGACGAAGGGGATGAGGAATAATGTGCCTCGGATCGGCGATGGATCGAATCGCTTTTATCTTATCTCTTTTTTTCGGTTTTGTAGGTTGCATAGACCGGAGTACCGCTATGACCGATATTGTTCATGAATAAGAAGCGCTTAACTTAGGGCGATAAACAACTAAAAAGTCGCTGTCATTAGGCGCAAATGACTTATTCGGAATTCCCTTTGGTGCTGTAGCTAACCGGAAGCGAAAGGGGGGAAAGAACCTATCAAAACCCCTCCATTTGCAAAATGAAAACCCCACTAAGCCATTCTTACCCCACCTGACTAGCGGTTGGTGCAATAACATTACTCATGTTACCCGGGATTGGCCGAGGGGTTGTTACTTGGCTAACAAGCCACTGACCTTCAAGTATGTGCCTCGACGTCAGGATTTTGAACCTTTTACCTCGCACACACAACTTGATGACAATACAATTTCGGCGTACACATGTCAACACCACACTTTTAAAAAAAATTTAGAATAAATTATTTAATTTGTCGTTGATTTGCGATAGAATAGTTTTCTTTTATTGAAGAACTGACTACCTCATTTTATTACCATTTACGGATAACTAAACTCCTCTTGGCTGATCCGACACGCACATTACTACGATAGATTGCGTTTATTTTCACCGATCCTCGGCTTCACCATCAGCGCTGGTCGCCTTAGCCTACGGCACCTTTTTCCGCATAGCGACTTCTACACTGTGATATCGATCATCACGTACTTCCCGTTTATCCATATCCAGAATCCTTGTTGCTTGCTCTCTTCCCGCCTATCGCCAAGATGCCTTCGTCTCAACGCCCGTTCTTCCTATCTTCTTTCCTCGCCGCCTTCCGACAACAGACACCGCCAGCCCTATCAGCAACGTCACAACCTAACAAACACACCTCACAGCCTGCATCAGGTTCATCGCCTTCGGGGGCGCGATCGATGTCGTCAACATCCCATACTCAGGCCCAATCACCATCACAACAACAATCTCAACAGCGAACAGGGGGTGTCATGAATCAACTACCCTTGCAGTCGCCACCTCGACATCATCACTCCCCACAACCACATCGCCCAGGCATGCCTATCCCGGCTCCCGGCCGTCGGCGAGGTAGTGACAGTAGTAGTGAGGGTTTCCGCGATGTACTTGGTGCTGATAAGTGGTACATCGGAGGTCGGACAGCTGGCGGTGATGAGCGATTCTTTAAGTTAGGTGTTGTAAAACGGGTACGGAGTCAAGATCGCTTGAGTTTAGACAGGTTAAGTCTATGATTACCCACCAAACAGTTCACCACCGAAACCGGGCCGAATTATGGTTAGGGATGGGACGATGGCGAACTCATAATTTACATATCTGTCTATCTCAATACTGAACGTACTTAGTGGACTGCCTACTTGCGAGGACTCATGGCAGGGAAGGGTAAACATATGGAATATACGGTATAAATCATGATTGCCCTCATCAAGGCATTTAAAGGAAGGGTGGATAAGGGTCAAGGCCATGCAAATTTGCATTAGGGAATTGATGGATACTGTATATGGCACAGCACGGCACGGCGTTGAGAGTTTGCTATTTAGGAACGGCGTTTAGGCGGCCTGGATACATGGTTCAAAGCATGCATGCTAAAGACCAAGAGAAAAGAAGAGAATTAAGAGAAAGAAAATAATTCGACATTACCGGCTTGAAAACCGGACATCACCATCTCACCTCATCACACAACGACACGCCATCCTATATGAAATTGACGCATTAAGCGACGACAAGAAGAATCTGACATTCGCTGTATAGTATGCGAATATAGTATTGGAAAAGAGGACATATATCTACTTCGGGAGAATTCCCAATACCATTAGATGAATACTAAAAGTACAAATTCGGATGGCAACATTTTGATCATTCTTTCATTTTGGACGTGAGAATACTTTAGTTGCAAATGACTGCAATCACAGGTCTATCTATGTACTAGCTACGGAAAATGCAAGAATTGCGTCCGACTAATAGTTATTAAAAACCAGGTAGAATTACCACATAAATCTTTGTACATTCCCGCCGTCTAGCAACTCACCGTCTGGCCCTCGCCAATAAAACGGCCGAGTGATGAATATGTACATAGTTGCTACGTTGATTAGCAGAAACCACACTGTCTCAAGGAGAGGCACAAGGTGCTGAGAGATCAATGAAGTTGACCCTAACTTTGGGAAGGTAGGTCGTGTTGGAATGAGTAAGCGCCAGAATACCCACGGTAGGATGAAATAACGCGGCTCGACTAGCGGTGCCGTTACGAGGGAGAAAGTGGCTGCGAGGAGAATCAGCGCGGTTGATGTAGACGGTGGTATTGCCGCCGCATCCGCCGTTGTAAGAGTTACGTTTGGCGACTTTTTGTCAGTCGGAGGTGGTGATAAGGACAAGGCCTCGTTACTGAATGGTGTTAGTATCCACTGGCGCTTCTGAGCAGGTAGTGTGGTTGAGAGGCTGCCTTGCAGAGCGGCCCAGCATAGCCAACCACAGATTACGTAGACCGGGACGAGGGCATATCTTATCCACCATGATCTCAAGATCGTGTATCGGAAGATGTAGAACATGAAGTGCCTATTGTCGGCTAGTGTGAATGGATGGACAATAGTGTTGTATCGCACGATTAAGGTGGTGATCACTAAAGCACCGGCGAGGATAAGGACGGAATGTAGTGTATGGCTCGATCCGATGTGGTTGAATGCTTTTAGGACTGCGGACTGATCAGGCTTACTCTTAGAAACAGAGGGTTTCTTCGAGTGTAAGTCTGATTTAGTTGAACCAGTGATGATTTGGAGAACATATATAGCCAGACCTATAAGCGATGGGATAAAAAGAGGCGCCGAGAAGAACGCAAATAGGGGCCATATATATAGCATCTGGGCTAAGTGTAGAGTTGCCACGTGATTGGATTTATCCCCTATTCACAGTCAATAATCAATTCTCTTAAAAAGACGACTCTACTGAGTCAACTTACCTAGCACAACGCCGCCGTTCCAGATAACAAACCCAACGAATGCCCCAAGGACTATAAGGTGAGGCCAGATCTGCCTACGTATAATAGTCCCGAGGTTACAGATTGAAGCTATGCCAATACTGACGGCGGAAAGGACCAGGTCTACTTATTTAGTTAGAGTAATTGTCTAGGGAGTGGTTGGAGACTTACCAATTGGGTGTGCTAGGTTCAGGGGCGGATCGTGGATATCGCCAAGGGAGTACCTCCAAACGTAAAAACTGATCTGTTCCGACAGCGTCTGAAATTTTGGTGCAGCTATGCTTTCCGGGCAGAGAGTCTTGATGACGTGAACGACTTCTAAGCCACCCATGTATACTACGACCCAGAAGATGTTGGTCTGCCTCACGCTCAGCGCCAGGAGTCCGAGGAAGATCGTACGAATGTTACTTGCTGTGGACGGTTTATCTGAATACATCCGGCTTAGGTGGTTGATGTAGGCAAGTAGTACGGTAAACGTGGAGAGGACGTCTGTGTAGTACAAGCCTGAAAAGAAGAATAGGACAGGGAACAGGGTGACATTGATTCCTGTCCAGAAGGAATCTACCGAGTACGGACTTGAAGCTCGCGCATCGCTTGCTATCCTTAGCTGTCCCAGCTGAGCTCTAGATACGATGACAGCTACAGCTAGATAAGAGATAATCTTTACGTTGAACTCCCGGAGAATATATACTGAACACGAAAGCCTTGATAGTCTAATTCCTAGGATAGTCGAAATGTAGCTTTACGCCGTCAGTTGTGAGAGTAGCCAAGGGAAAATGTGATTTGAACTGACAGTCCAGGAGGGGTAGTGATCTTGTCATCCCACACGCCGAATTTGCCATCACAGTAAACCTGTGCTTGGGGGATATGAAACACTTCATCCTAATAATGTATTAGATCTTAATATGTCTAGGTAGTTATAGCGAATTTAAAAGTATTAGTTTATTGTATACATACCAAATACGGGTTCGAGGCATGTTTGGTAACGAATGATAGCCAGGCATGACCAAGGAACTGAATAGTTATCAAAGATAGGAATATTCCTAGCCCTGTGCGAGGAGATGCGATCTTATGGATGGCGTAGATATATGTGGCCGTGGCAATGAGGCTGTAACCGGCCAGCTGGGAGACCCAAGAGGAACTTGGCTCCAACCAGGGAGTCATTATCGTGTTCAGGAACTAGGGAAATAAATAGGGGGTTAAAGAAGAAATAAAAAGTCTATTTCAAGTTGAAGCATATTTAGTAACTAGCAGATCTAAGATAATTGATTTATTGTCGATTTAGTTTTAGGATATGCGTTTCGCACGTGGTATTCATCAATTTATAATTTTAGAAGCAAATTTAACATGCCAAATAACAAATAATTCAATTGAGCAACAACTGACAGATCTTTAGACGTTCCACCCCTGCCAACTTTAATAGACTGGTACATGCATTTCGTACTTTGTAGATCCATCTATTCCGTATAGTGGGCCTTACTCTGATTGGGTAAAAAGTGATGCTTGCCAAGAACTAAAGTTTCCAAAGCTTTACACGTTCCATTGATTTACACAATTTACACAACACCAAGTTTTAATATCTCGGTCTTTGATATATCCAATATCAAATTATACCGTAAGAACAAGCCATTGAGGGCTATTATGCCCATCACAAAGCCTTCGCGATGGCATCTTCTCATCGAATAGCTCGGCGCTTCCTCAGCTCACTGGCCAACCCGCTATCTTCCTCTAGACGATCTCCCGCTCAGCTTCGTACCCGAATCGCTACCCGTAATGCCTCAACCTCCACAAACTCACCACCCACGTCCCGGTTAAAAACTGCATTCTATATGACGTCTATAGCTGTATCCGGCTATGTTGTCTACGTTTATGGCACCGATACTCGCGCTTTCGTCCACCGTTATGTTGTACCCCCGCTGCTCCGCTATCTCTACCCGGACGCCGAGGAGGCTCACGACGTTTCTGTCTCCTCTATGAAAACGCTATATAACCTAGGCCTTCACCCGCGCGAGCGCTCTAGCTCATCCATCTCTAATGGTCCGGATATTAGTGTATCTGTCTTCGGAGAGCAACTGGCAAACCCTATTGGTATCTCTGCGGGCCTCGACAAGCATGCTGATATCCCGGACCCGCTGTTTGCCCTTGGTGCCTCTATCGTTGAGGTTGGTGGTTGCACGCCGCGACCACAGGAGGGTAACCCCAAACCGCGCATGTTTAGAATCCCTACACTAGACGGTCTGATAAATCGGTATGGACTAAATTCGCGTGGCGCTGACGATATGGCTATGCGGTTACGAGATCGGGTTAGGCTATATGCTAAGACAGTTGGGTTGGACGAAGCAAGTGTATTGAACGGCGAGGCCAATGTTCCTCCGGGTAGCCTGTTGCCTGGACGCTTGTTATTAGTGCAGATTGCTAAGAACAAGGAGACGGACGAACGTGACGTGGAAGCCGTGAAGCGGGACTACGTATACTGTGTGCAACGGCTGGCACGGTACGCGGATGTGCTTGTTGTTAACGTGAGCAGCCCGAACACGCCAGGCCTACGCGACTTGCAGGCCGTGGAACCCCTTACACGGATCTTAAGTGCGGTAGTCGACGAGGCGCGGCGGACGGATAGGAAACGGGCACCTAGGGTCATGGTCAAAGTCTCGCCGGATGAGGACGAAGATACTCAGATGGAAGGCATTGCGCAGGCGGTGTGGTTGAGTGGTGTCGACGGGGTCATCGTGGGTAATACCACGAAGCGCCGGAATGGACTGGTCCCAGCTGGGGTGAACATATCACGTAAAGAGCAATATACTATGACAGAAACAGGTGGTTACTCGGGCCCGATGATGTTTGACCGAACTGTCGACTTGGTAAGACGGTACCGGAAATTGCTAGACGGCCAATCCTTCCAGCCTGCCAAGACGGGCAAGGCTTTTGCTAACGAGGCGGTTGATGAGAGTATAACGGGAATTGAAGGAACTATCACCGGATTCTCTGAAACAGAGAAGAAAACTAGCACCAACCAGCCGCAAGAACAAAAGGTCATATTTGCTACGGGAGGGATCACAAATGGGCGGAGAGCTCTGGAGATTTTGAATGCTGGCGCGAGTGTTGCCATGATCTATACCGGTCTTGTTTACGGAGGTGCTGGATCCGTTACGCGCATGAAGAGCGAGATGAAGGAAGAGTTGGCTGCAGAAAATAAGTCATAAATACAAGAAAAGGGGATTTGTGGATGGGATGACTTGTTTTAAAAAGACTATTGTATCACCACTACACGTATTAGACAGAAAATTAGATGAGGTTGGTCGACAGTGAGCACTGTGTAAAATAGAACTACGTCGAATACAAAAAGGTAAGGGCGGGGTGTCTAAAGACTCAATGAGAGATCTATTTGGATGTCATTTTGTACAGAAGTTCGCAGTATGAGCTCTATTCTAGCGTCGCGCTCCCTTATCTGTCTAGTAAAAAACCACCAGCACGATGCAAGTTTAGAAGGGCTAAATATGATGGATTAGCAAAGCTTGATTTAAGAGAAAGGGGCCGTGACAGCAACTCACGTTGTCTGATGCGGGAACCTCATTGATGTAGTGGCTACCGATGAAGGGGATTTTTTGTAGGATGTCCTTCTTTACTTTAGGGATGCCGGAGGCGTAGAAGATGACGGCAAAGAGGGCTACGCCACCAAAAGCGCCGGCCTTGAACCCGCTGTAAGTTGGTCCGTTAGCATACTACTATCGACAAATATGAAGTTGTTTAAGCCTGCGCAGATGGCATGTACGCTTTGCTAGGGGTCTCTGGATCGGCTGAGAGTGAAAGTAAACGGGTTGCTTACAGGCTGCCGATCTGCTTAAACGTCCATCCTGCAACGTTCGGTTGGTAGTGGTACCTTTCGTTCGTTCATCCGTTAGCTAGGGTTCGAATAGCTTTTAATGTTCCATCCTCTGATGCAATTTTCCCCATCCACGTAGCTCGCATCACCGATACCACATCCGAGCCGGATACCATGTATTCCGCCAACAAACAATCGGGTGCGCACTCACTTAGGTCCGTAGGGGCTCTTGTAGGAGGGATACGCCTGTCGAATAGGAGTCTATAGTCCCGCTAGGTTAGCAAAACCTCTAGCAAAAATTCACACACGAGCTTCGAGGGTAAGGATGCATAATGCATGAACAATTAACACCGAATATATTGGAGACTGGTGTATATCTTACCTGGAACACCATCTTGACTTAGAGCCGAAGAGTATATCGACGCGGAGACTCAATGGCAAGTAAATTGACTTTTGATTGTGATATGATTTTTGGTGACAGCTTCAACTTCAGTTCCGGTTTTCGATGGAAGCTGCGCGACATTCTTCGGCTGACATTTCGGAGGATTCCGGTTGGCAGCCATGTTTGTCAGCCACAGAAATGCATAAGCCACAATGTCCACAGCGCAGGTACTATTTTGATAGATCTTTTAATTGCATTTAGGTGTTCAATAGGTACGTTAGGTACTTCGTACCTTGCATATTATGGGAACTTAGCTCTAATCGCAAAGTGAATGTCGAAAGCTTCAATCTTTCAACTTTTTTTCTCTATACTTATTTCTTGGTCCCAATATAACACGTTATCTGAACGCAGAATGGATAAGCAGCTCGACGTATGCTTCGACCGCGTCGAGAAGGCATTGGGTACGCTGGTCGATTCTATTGCCAAGTATCATCCCTCCGTCGCCCAAGTTAACGAATTGGGGCTCGCCGACGTTGAGCTCAACAAGGGCCTTGAGGATTGTATGTTCTTCTTTCAACTATCCCCCCCCCCCCGGATCATAATTGGATAGGAACTGATTTATATGCCTCCCAGTACAAACCCACCAATCTAACTATCGAAGGATTCAGGATCTACGAGCAGCGACAACTAGTTTTGATACTCAGATCAAAGAAACATTGCGCCTACTAGCCAACACGCGAAAGGAACTTGTCAATGCTCCTGCCACCGTATTCCCGTCCGACCGCCCCAGCTACGATATCGACTACGACGAACTACTCGCCTACGCTAGCCGGATTAGCAAAACTACTATCCCCCCCGGCGGTGCAGCGAACAGCCTTTCGACCGAACCCAAAGTCGAGAATAGTGGAGGACCTGGGACAGAAACGGCTGCTACAACACCAGCGGGAGGGACACCCAACGGCGCCCCAGCTGGTGCCGTGACACCTGCGAATACGAATGGAGCGCAACAGCAAGACCCTACACCGCAGTCGCAGCAGCTCACCACCACAGGTAGCGGCGATGCGATGGTCGCACAAGAAGAGCTACCCTGGAAGCTGAACCCATTCAGCGACGTCGAATTCGTGCCGTGGCCAAGCGAGGAGTCCGTACGCAAAGGAGCGCTAGTTACCCTAGCCTTCCTCTCGGAGAAAGGCATCAACCCGGAGAACTACGACCCCGAGGAAGAAAAAGCGCGCAAGGAGCGCGAAAAGGAAGAACAGCAAGCGGCAGAAGAACGAGAGAGGCAAGAGCGCGAGGAGAGGGAGCGCAGGGCCAGAGAGGAGCAAGCACGGCTGCGGGCCGAACGCGAGAAAGAGCAGAGGGAGGCGTGGCGGCGCGCGAGCGTTACTGGGGGTGCGGGACCGAGTCAATCGTCGCCGGTGGGAGAGAAGAAGCAGTTCCAGTTTATGGCCGATGATGACGAGGATGATGACGAGTAAAGCATTCGCTAGCAAATCGGTAAGGGTGCGTATTGCTACAAGGCAATGCGAAGCACAGGGGTTTTATGATGTCTAGCATGGTACGCATATGGCCCATATGCCTTGATTGAATAGTTAGAGTTATTCTTAATTACCATCATCGACAACACAGCCATATTCTATTACGGGATTCCGTAGCCAGTTACCCTGGGCAGTATAATCGGCGTTAATACCACCTATGGAATAACAAGTGATCTAGGAAACTAGTCAGGCTTCTCAGGTCTACCATTTAAAATGGTCATCTACCCAGGTAGTTGTCTCAAATCTTATAATAGCGTATTAAAATCTATCAAATTGACTCGAGTTGATCGACGTACATTTCTAGTAGGACCCGCAATCAGTATGAGCTTCCCCCCTAGAAGTACGGTACCGCCGACGGACCGGCCCCACTTCGGGTTCCGGAGGTTTCAAGGTTCTCATCTCGCAGAGGGTCTTCACGCGAATATGAGGGTTTTATAGCGGCCGCGTAAGGGGGAGGAATTATCACATTAATAATAGCATTAAACTCAAGACATCGCGTAAGTAGACTTTTATTCATAATTTTCTAATACGTACCCAGATACCTAGAAAGGTTCCCACGTTCGTTTTGTGCCTATCTGGTCCGCCGGGACCAGACTAGACAAATTTTCTTCTATTCTACAGGTTTCGTGTAAGCCTCTTCTGAACCTGGAAGAACGCCTCCTAAAACGCCAGGCCCTTCGGAACTCGCAGGCCACATTTATGCAACTCGTTAAATTCCATCCCACCTCGTGAAACTGGACTGCGAAGACGGCGTGTGGAAAAAAAAGATGTTGGTCGTACATTTCGTATAGTACATATTTTTCGATTACTCCGAGTCGCTCTCCTTTGCGACTCTCCTTCTGTCCGCCCCTCGTAGCTTGTGCTGTTTAGTCGATCTTGATAGAGCGGTATATCTTATTAACGAACCACCAACTGGAGAAAAACCCAATGGACCCTAAAGTACAAAATTAGTATAGTTCATGAGGATATTCATAATGCAAGTACATACCTGTTAAGATAAAGAAAAGGAAGGAAAGAAGAGCGCTATATCCGATATACAAGACAGTGCCAGATAAGCCACCCAGAGACAACTTGCTGATTAAGTATATCAGGGCGTTAGCAAAGATATAACCCGCGCTCATACCCGCAGCCAGGAAAGATCGCCACTGCCAGTGGTAGTTCTCGGCGCACAGTAAGAAGTACACCATCAGAACCGTAACCGCAGCACAAGTGATGATCATAAGACCATAGCAGAGGAAGAGGAAGCCGAACATGTAGTAGATCTTGCTAAACCAAATCGAGCTCATGATAAAGTATAGCTCGACGAAGATAGCGCCGAAAGGTAGGATACCAACCAGCAGCATACTCGGGATCGGCTTCAAATAAGTGGTGGCGGGAGGAATCTGTCGCGGGATCTGGTTGGTTCGAACAGGAGGTTCAAAAGCTACCGCACGGAATCCAAGCCAAGAGCCAGAAACCGAAAGGGGAATCGAGATTATGAACCATATACCAATGATGACTAGCATAGTGGTAAACGGGACGGCACCAGCAGCTCCATTAGCCCATAGGAACAGGTTGAGAAAGAAGAATGTTGTGAAGACGATGCCAGGAACCAAGAGAGGAGTCAGACTGATATTCAACTTCCACTTCTCGCCATTCATCGACTTGTAAACTCTCGCAGAGACATAACCCCCAACAAAGCTAAGGAGAGTGTATAGGATGATCATGATAGTTCCAAGGGAGCCACGGTTAGATGGGGATAAGAAACCTAGCAAGGCAAAACAGATAGTAAAGCCGGTCATAACGAACAGCTGAGCACCATTGCCGAGGAAGATGGAGAGGAGCAGAGGATGCGCCGGGGTTCTGAAAACATCTCCATGGACCAATTTCCAACCAGAGTCCTCCTGGACGCCATCCTCAAGATCCGCTGCGCCCGAAAAATCCTCTAGGTTGATTTGATCCAATCGGTTGTATCTCGCAATATCCTTCTTCAGAGCCCTGAATAGAACTGAGGCAACCGTAACCGTCAAGAAGATAACAACAACAGCGGAGTTGACGAGGGAGAACCAATGGATTTTAGGGTCGAAGACATGTAGATATTTATCCCATCGTGTAGCCCAGGCAGTAGGCGACTCGGTCCAGTATACGCTGTAGGTAAATGTGACTTCAGTTTGAGAGCCTTCATTTTCGAGAAGGACTACGGGTGGCGTCTGATTGTCGTTGCATTCCAGATTGTCGCCCTTGTATGCCTTGGAGGCAGGCTGAACAATTACACCCACTACCCTCAGCTGGTCGTCCTTTCCGTTGACCTTATGATATTCGACAACGATATCGTAGTGGTTATTGAAGAATGTCGGGCCGTCAGGATCAGTCGTGGAGATGGAGCCCATAGCAAAACCTGGGCTATAAAACGTGGTCCCGGTAAGGTCATCGAGAAGATGCTGTCCGGCTGGTAACCCATCCACTAGCCAGTTTAAGGCGTAACCCTGCATTATACGCTTATTTACGAAGTGCGCAGCAGCCGTGTCGTACTTCGAAGTGCATAGCTTCTTACATGTCTCATTCTTCTGCATGCTGAGGTCAAAGGGCGAAGTCATTATTCGATCGCCGAACAAAATACTTCCGAGGCTTTCGGACACGTATGATGGGCCGCCTTCGGGTTGACAGAACTGGAACATCTCGTTGTAATAGTCGTAGGACATGACGGAATGTAGAAGCGCATCTTGGCCGGCAACCGGCTTAATGCTATTCACGTAAAGGGGGACTTTATGGCCAGATTCATATGATGTAGGCGCGACGCCGGGAAGGTAGAAAGCAGTCGCAAGTTGGGGGACAGCGAGCAGCGCAGAGCAGAGCGCCCAGGACGGCGCAAAAGTTCTCGACTTCATCGTTGGTGTTTATGACATCGAGCTCTACTTAAGAGTCAGTTAGTTAATATCTATATTACTAGAGGGTGTGTTAGAAGAGAACTTGAAGGGAAAACGAGGAGGCAGGAAAATAAAATAAAAGTTATTCAACTTACGTATCACTGAGCGCCGCAGAGAAGGATTCAAGACCAATCACAGAGCACAAAGGCTCGTTTGCTTGATATATTAGAAGAGAAGAAATACAAAGCTAACCAAATTATTTCGTAGTAATCTAAAATTAATAGAGAGGTAGCTATTTGAAGTACGGCTAATGACGTTGAGAGCGCGCGTCTCAAAGCGTTTTTAGTTTCGACGATTGTTTCAATATGCGGTCGACGGCGGCGTATGCTTGAAATATTTGAAATATTTATTATGTTGTTCCTTGCGGATTCATAAAAGTTTAGGTTAGGAGCTCTGCATTATTATTTGAAGTGGATACTTGCCCGAGACAGCTGTCCCCAAGAAATCTTGGGATCTTAGTCATCCGCAGAATCATATAAGATTAGGTACATAGGTACAAGTAGATGACAGGGGATGGATATCCCTAGGCAAATTTAATGCTAGCTGCTGCGCTGCAAGCAAGCAAGGCGCGTTTCCTCTCAGCTAAAAACAAAAATGCAGGGATCTCTTATCCTTATCGTTCAACCAATATTTTTTTTTTTTTTCATCTTGTTACATTTTCAATTGAGATATTCTTCTTAAAGCTACTTAGTTAATATCACATCGTCAAAGAGTCTTTTTCTTCCGAACCTAGCCATGGCAGTCCCAGCATCTTTACCGACCCTACTGGACTCCTTAACAAACTCGTTAAATTCAGCATTCGAGGCCACTCCTAAAATATCCGGCATCGAACCAACCAAGGACGGAGTATCCCTCCTCGACGTCAAAAACGAGCTTCTACTCTCCTACCTACAAAACCTTGTTTTCTTAATTTTACTTAAGATAAGGAATGCAAAAGAAACCGGCTCGGAGGAACTAGAAGAGCCGAACGAATCTGACCTCTCGGAGACCGTTGTGAAAAAGTTGGTTGAATTACGACTATATCTTGATAAGGGAGTTCGACCCCTCGAGGAGAAATTGCAATTCCAGCTTGATAAGATATTGCGCGCAGCTGATGATGCTGAGCGCATTGCTGCCCAGGCGTTAGAAGATGTCAATTCAGAGTCAGAGTCAGGTGAAGATGATGATGAAGATGCTTCCGAAAACGAGGCCCCCGTCCGACCTACAGTTGGTCTCTCAGCCAAGCAGTTTGGTCCCAGCTTCAACAACTTTGCGCCACCTTCAAATCCTGTAGGAATGGCCGCCATTACAGCGACAGAAGACAAGACAGGTGCATACCGCCCGCCCAAGATCACACCGACCGTTATGCCCACAGCCGAGCGGAGGGAACGGCGTGAGCGCAGACCCATGAAGTCTGCCGCCGTCGATGAGTATGTCGCGAACGAGCTATCGCATATACCAATTGCAGAACCGAGCATTGGAACGACGATCGTGTCCGGCGGCAGAAAGATGAAGACCACCTCTGAGCGCCAGGAAGAGAACCGCAAACGTGAATATGAAGAGTCCAACTACGTGCGTTTGCCGAAGGAGAGCAAGAAAGACCGCGCCAAGCGTACCAAGACCGAGGGACGCAGCGCAAAGATGAACTTTGGTGGTGAAGACTGGTGGGATCTTGGCGAGGGCGTGGACCGAATCGAGAGATTGACCAAACGTAGAGAAGGCGGCAGTAGCACCAAGGCTCTACTCGAAAAGAGTCGTAAGAGAACCAGAGAGACAGTCGATAGCGCCCGTGGAAGTGGCCATGCCATTGGGACTCGGGAGCTAGGGATAGGCGAAAGATTTAATAAACGTCTCAAGGTGATGGAGGGTGGACGCAGAGACCGAGGCAAACGTTAAGGATATACCTAATATCAACCAAATATCATTGAATCCAGACTTCTAGCTATCTATACCTAAGGTATACTAACTCCAAGATTCAACTAAAAGTACTACAACAAAGGCGTCAACCCTGATTACGGCCTTTGAACAGCCACCTGTTTCGTTTTCTTCCATATAATCATAGTTCCCTCAGGTCCTTTCATTAGGTACTCGTTACGTATACCAGATTCCATTCTCGAAGATAATACAACAATGATTGAACCTCATATCCACGATTAAACTACAACAGCGGCTCGCGGAAAATAATCGGGTACAGGGAATTCCGTGCGAGTGTTGAAAATTTCATCTCTCACGGGAGTCTTATCGAACGGGTTTCTTAAAGTACTATCAAGATGCGGGTCGTCCAAATTCTTAACAAGGCATCATTTCTTGCGATGGTAGAGGGGGTTGCCGTATAGTAAGCTATCATCAAGATGGTTATGATAGCCGTATCTACCACGTTTGCGAGAAATGATATCGCGACCATTAAGATTTGAGTCCAACATGGCGATTATACGTTGAGCTTCCAGGTAGTCCGACGAGTCCGACACTAAATTTCCCAAGTAAGAGGTTTCTCGAATGTCAAGATAGTCCGAGAGGTGCTCAAATGAGAGATTTCTATCGTCAGTAATTTCCTAAAAGCTTTTGCCTTCGTCTCTACTTCGCTCGTCAGCTCCAGTATGTCCAATACCGTTTCGGACTTGATCCTCCGCGGCCACCACATGCTTAGGCAGTGCAAACCCCAAGCCGAAGAAGACGAAGAATGCCCACTTCCATCGGAACGGGTTGATAGTGACGCAGAAAAAGAACCACCAGAGTAGTTCGAGGTACGTAAAAAAGTCAAAGGCACCAGTTGGGGCTGTGGCTTTTAGGACCTTGGTCATATCGATCCAGCGTTTCATCCAGAAGGTAGATGGGCGCGTTAAGGGGTCCACGAGAAACATAAGCAGAATCCGGGTATATATTCCGATATGCCAGTTGCCAACAGTGCCAATAGCCGATAGATATGTGCAGTTGATGGCCGAAATGGAGGGATGCTGCGGAGGAAACGTTTGGAGATACCAGTTTGGCGGGCCATACGACTCGCTATAACAGTCATCCGGAAGGAAACTCAACGATGGCCGCTTATATCCGGTCGCCATGACTATCATGTCGCCTTTGATATTGACCTTTCGGCCGGGGCCTCCCTTCGGTACCCCCTTATCTCTCTTGTTCACTAAGATTCCCGTCTCGGTAAACCCTTCAATATCACACCGTATCCACTCAACTTGGCCGGAACGGAGTTTGTCCATGACATCAGAGTTAACCATCGGCGTGTCCATAAATATGCCCTTGTCGTTTGGTGCTAAGTCTTGTAGGTCTCGGTAGAAGAATTTCTTCAAAAGCGCCTCGGGGATAGAAGACAAGATAGTCTCCTGCCCCCATATATTCAAGGAAAGCAAAATATCAACAAGCCAGTTGCGAGGAATGATCCACTTGTCGCTGCGTGATAGAATATATATCTTCGATGCGCCCTCGTCCTATAGGTAACATTGAGTGTTAGTGATGACTACCCATAAAGTTCATATTTCCATAGACCTGAAACCCCTCAATCAGATTTTTAGGGGATATATTGAGGGTATAACATACAGAAGCATATTCCAAAGCTTCTACGGCCGACGCACCACCACCGATAACTATCATGGATTTCTCTTTCGCGTCAACACTGTTTTTTATTAGTTCAGTAATTCGTGAAATGGCACTGTTTCGATACTCACCCAGTCAATTGGCTAGAATGATAAACAGGATTCTTGAATGTTTCCATGCCATCCATCTTCGGCATCTTGGGGTCTCCGCACGTTCCTACGGCTGCTATGATACCTTCAAATCTACCATTTGCGGGGTTATTGATGATCCAGCGGCCCTTCTCATCTTTATAGACTTTTTCGACTTGAGTGTTGAATTTGGTTTTCATATCCAGTCCATATCTCTCCCAGAGCTGTTTGACCTGGCTGATAATCTGCCGTCGGTCTGGATAGCCATGTTCCCATTTGACGGACGGGTGAAATCTATACATAAATGAATGGATTTGCAAGCTCGAGGTGTTGTTCACTTTCTGTTATATAGTCAATCATTAGTAAATAGGAATTCGATCATTTAGGCCTCTATGGAAGGTTTAGAATACGTACGCTCCAGATGCCTCCTAGACTCTTTTCATCCCCAGCCTCGAATATCACCACGTCGAATCCGTGGCCAATGCAATGAGCTGCTGATGTCACACCGGTAATGCCTGCACCGATAATCGCAACCTTAGGCCTCCCTACCCTTGTGCTCGGCCCCGGGGGTGTCGGGGAGAATATCTTGTCTGCAAGCCATTGAAATATGATAAAGCATAATTGGAACTGCCACTGAATTATCTTGGATATAAAATGAAACGGGTGAATAATGGGATTGTCCAAGTCCTTGAGCCCTCTTCTAGTTTCGGTTCGAAAGTCGGACCAAACCTCAGAAGCTTCCTCCCGAGGAGACATAACGAACTAAGATGCAGTTTGGAAAGTCAAACGGGGAGAATAGCTTAATGTGCTTGTATACAAACTTAGGAGGTAAATAGCTTAACAACAATAATGACAAGAGAGTCAAAAACAACCAAAGTTCAAACTTGCTTGAGAGATAAAACAAGGTAGAGAGCTCTAATAATTAATATCGCAATTGATTCAATTTGAATAACCAGAAAGCCAGGGGGTGGTTTCCAATTGACGCTTCCATGACGATGAACTTTGTCAGGTCCATGGGTAATAACATTCGAAGTATTCCGAGTAACCCTGTCCATTACGTCATTTAGCAGCATCAAATAAGAGAAAGAGAAGAGCTCTCCGTTGACATGTGAAGAAAGCTAAAAGGAAGCTAGCTACCTCATATCTAGCGCACGGACCACAATTCATAATCCACCATCTTATCATCTATTTCATCCATTTGCCGATGACAGCGCCCGACAATAAATAGAGACATTACATTCATACATGTACCTGTAAAAGACAAGCATGTAATTTTTTGTGTGCAAGTACACGTCCTAAATCCCATATTCCAGATCCCAAATTAAGAAAAAGAAGAAAAAACATAGGAAACGTTAATTGGTAGTCGACAGTAAACAGTTGGAGCCCAAATCCCTTTATCATACATCAATATCATGATCCTTAAAATACCCAACCAATATCCTACCTCATGCATTTCATGTAATTCATGGAACTCGTGTAACTACCACGAGTACTTGAATCCCAAATAGCCGTTGGTACCTATCGTATCCGACAGAGGGGACACTTCCACCTCATTCTCTTCGTTCGTTCCGACCTTGTATTTCGTTTCCGGCTGATCTTCGCTAAAGTCGTCGCCGTCTTCCAAGTACAAGCCTATTAACGGAGTCGCAATAACCGAATCAACACCACGAGAGATACTCTTGGCTCCGAGTTCGGGTAAGTAGTACTCCTTCGCAATGGTAGAGCATACGGCGGCATTGTTTGTGATCTTCAGCTGGACATTACCAATGAGACTCTCCTCTTCGGGATCCACCGAGTTGACTACGGGTCCAGCAACCCTCTCCTCTAGTTCCATGATGTACTTGTCGGCCAGCACTAGTTGCTCGTCTGCATTAAACGTCAGGAAGGGGACAATCTCAGTAACCCGGCTGGTCAATCGAGCTCCAAAGCTAGCAATAGAATCATGACGAAGCTGGCGAGAGAGCTGTTTCTTAAGCGCAAAGTGCTCTAATCGTAAATCGGAATCGCGTAATAATTTGCTGTTAGCCTCGCAGAAGCTGCGAATCGTGTTGTCAAACTTGTCCGTCGACAAGATCCAAATAGTGTCGGCACAATCGATCTTCTGGCCGTCTCGGCGGTCCGTGTATTCACCTATGAAGTTTAGTTTCGACTCATATCAACCTAAGCTAATTACTTCACGTACCCAAGTCAAAAGGACTCAAAAGCGCCTTGCGGATATCTTCGCTTGTCTTTTCGAACTCTTCGATGAACACGATACTTCTTTGTCCGGTTTTTCTAGCGAGGAAATTGTTCAAAGGTGAGCCTAGCTCATGACCCTGCTCCGGTGCTTTGAGGCCGAATAGCTCGTCCTCGCCCCTGATGTGGGTAGAGTCAACCCTCTCAATATCCAATGATAGGAGACGCCCTAATTCATTTACGAGGTCGCTCTTCCCGTGGCCTTTAAGTCCACCGAAAAAGAGCACCAGCGGCTTCCTGCCTGGTATAGCGAGATTTCTATCGAATATTAGTTTGATGAATTAGGGACAACTGGGTTCCTGACACTTACACCAGGAAGCTCTTCTTCAAAGTCCATGCTGCTAGTCGTTGTCCGATGATAGTTTGTTCCAGGCCGAGGATCTCTTCCGCGTTTCTTCGCAGAGCGAGCGTTCTTTCGCGACCGGATGGCGGTTCTAGCCTCGATGCTCTCCAAAGGAGGTATCGCTGTGTTAAACTCAATGCGGCGGCTAACTGTGGCCGTATCTCTGGCGAGCACCAGAGTCTCTCACCATCCACGATGTCTTGTAGCTCTTTCTCATCAGGACCAGACTCCGGAAGGTCCCGATCGAATGGGTCATAGTATGCCGCGGGAACGACAAGGGGCGATGCGCCAAGCCTGAGCAGCGTCTCTACGGTCTTGGCCGCTTGTAGACGAGGACGAGCGCACCGCAGAATCGCAAAGGCTAAGACGGGGAAACGAAGAGGTCCATAGGTAGCGTTTGGATCACCGCCGTATTTGATCCACTGGCGAATGAGCTCCGCGTCATTGGTTTCGACGACAAAGAAAATTGCTGGGAGTCCCACGATTTCTTCGTTGAGACTGTCCTTTAATAGATCTGCGTCAATCTTATGGTAGTAGCTCAGATATTCGCGCAATTCTTCGGCCGAATATCCATTCTGGATGGTCCCAATAACTCTCTCGAGGTCAAACCAGCCTGCGTTATGTAGTTCAGCTCCTAGTGGCTGATTGGGAGGAGGAATACGGGGCAGTTGATCATAGTATGTGATTTCAGGGATTGGCTCTGGCTCTTCGGTATTAGGGTTCTCATATCCCTCATCAACCGAGAATGCAGAGCTAGCGTTAATCTCGACAGTCAGCCCTAAGGATGGATTCCGCTCAACGTCATCATCCGATATGTGCGTAAAGCCCGTGTCTGAGAAATGCACCGGGCTTTCTTTGCCGTTTGTTTGATAAGCCTATGCCGTATAAGTTACCAAGATACATCAATACATCTGAGAAGCTAGAAACCTACCCAAGTTTTAGCGGCCGCATCTGCTGCGTCTCGGTCATGATTCTTTACCAAAACGGTTAGTCAAGCGCATCAGAGAATGAGTCTAGAAGAGCTTACCCTGATGAACTCGCCCAGCGCGTCAAGAGTCGAAGCTGGGGCTGGTTCTGCGTCGTGGAATGAGACCGGATGTTCATAGTCTTGCTCAACTGATCCCGGCTCTGGCTCGGGTGTTTGATCCCGCGCTAGATCTGGCAGCAGGTCCGGTTCCGGTTCCGGGTCTTCTTGTAGCTCCGGCTCTAGCGGTTCCGGTTCTGGTTCTGGTTGTTGCGGTTCCGGAAATACTTCCTGAACTGGTTCTAGAACTGGTTCAGGTTCTCGTGCCCATTCAGGCTCGGGCTCGGGGTCGGGATCTCGCGCCCATTCTGGTTCCTCTTCCTTCTCAGGTTCAGGTTCAGGCTCAGGTTCAGGTATCACTTGTATCGATGGTGGCTCCGGTACTCGTTCTGGAATTGGCTCTGTCTTCGGCTTTGGCTCCGAGGGCAATTCTTGTACTGGTTCTGGAACCGGCTTTGGTACTGGGACTGATTTGGGAGCTCCATCTGGCATTCGATTTGGCTGTGCTTCTTTCCCTGCCTCTGGAGCTTTTTGCGCCAACCTTCTCTTCTTCTTCGCCATGTTCAAGAACGACTGGCTTGGCTTTCTATGGATTAAATTAAGAATATAAGACTCAATTTTGAAGGTGAAAGAATCCATAGAATATATACATAGGTAGCTCTATGGTGTTTTGGATTCAAGTTGGGAGTGAGATTTCTAATTTCATCACATCCCCAACAAGAGGGAGACACGCTCTTAACGGCTCCAGATTTATGAGCAGCGCACTGATTGTTTTTGGCGCCAATGGCACTCTTGATACACCGACGAATGGCTGGGGCGGCATCCATTTCAATTTTTTTTTTCCTGTCGCCGCTGCAGGTCCAGCAATGTTGCATCAACTAGGTTAACAACCAGACCAGGTCGATTTACTAGGGGTGTCTATAGAGAAGTTGAAGTAGCGACATATTATTACCTGCTTCATCATACCCGACCCTAACCAATGACCAATGACCAATGGCCAATGGTATTTCATCCCAAAACATACAAGATCGAATGGCGCGTTTGAGGCGGTCTGGGGTACACAGCTTTGACCGCCGAACACCACACAAAATTAATGCAGCAGCTGAGATGCTGAGAATTAGGCTTCAAACCCAACTTTACGCTCTCCAATTTCATGCATACCGCTCTGCATCTTTCCGCTCCCTATTCCAAAGAACTCGACGAATGAAGATGCACCCGAGCTCATATGAACACGTGCTCTTATACTAAACTCATAAGTATCCAGCGGGTTAGGTGTACCTAAAGAAAGGTTTCTTTGGGCGTGCATGTTGGGGAATGATCGTATCTCACATTAAAAACATAGGGGTCGTCTATTTGTTCCCCAGTTTGCCCCGGTTTGCCCCGTTCAATATTGCGGTGCCAATACTTTCGACAACACAGAGCTAACAAGACGATTTAATATGATACACGACAACCTGTCAGCAGTGACGTGGTGGTCCAGGTGAGCTAATAATGAAGCTGGATGCAGTTCCTGATAATACTATTGGTCTATTGCATGCCGCTCATTCTGATGGGTATGGGCATATGCGTGATGACGGAACCTAGATTGGGTTATTAGACGAGGCCCCCGAAGGCCCAAGAGTAAATACCCAATCTTGAGTTCTGGAACAAGTAATACTGGAGTCAAAAATAAAGACACCCGTAACGTGGGCCATAGTAGCAAATGGTAGATGTTAACCCTATGTGGCGAGCAACCACATAAATCTATTTCACGGCCTGACACGAATGCGAAAAATGCAATCCAGGGAGTTTTGATTAGCAAATTGAACCAGAGCCGCTCGGGCATCTCGTTTTTAACCAGTAAGAATTCCGACAATTCAGCATTGGGATCTATATTGTGGGTATATGAAGGCACCGAAATTGACCTAATAATATCGCAATCCGGCCCTGTCCGTCACCGCCCAAGAAAAAAAAATTTTACAAGAAAAAAAACAAACAAACAAACAAACAAACATTTATTCCATTGACTGAGGACAAGTTGTAAATCTCCCCGAGTAAAAGATCACAGATGCAATTTAAACTATAAGTGCCTAATTGCTATTGAAGTAATTAACAGCAAGCACAGGCCCAAGCTTAAGCTCTTTCTCCCATCCATCTAAGTCGAAGCGCATGCGGCGCGAAACCCCGACAGGCTTCCCGCCGGCCGGTGCATGTTTCTTGACGTCGAAGCCCTCAGGCTGCTCGTATAGGAAGAAAGCATATCGGTGTGGCGCGCTTGGCGACGGCGGCGCAGGACCAATGTAATTAACTATGAAAGGCGTCGTAGACTTGAGGGTGAACCCGTTACCGTCGGCTGCTGGCGTGGGTTTTAAGTCCGACTGGATCCAATGGAGCACCGGACCTAACACGCTGAATGACGGGAACGGAGCGTCGAGATCGAGATTTATTATTATGTAAGTTTTCTCGGGCGACGCCGATGCGAAGCTGATTTCTGGCTCTGATTGAGCGTCTGAGTGATTTTAAGTTAGCTTGAACTTGATATAACTACCTAAGTTATTCTATATATAATACTTTCTCAATTATTTCTTTCTTTAATTCATCTATCACTTACCGGCCTTTGGGATATATAGCCCGGGTTCGACGTTGGCATGCTTGCCGACGCTTAAGCCTAGAACTTTGGACTTGTCGTTCTCGATGAGCGATAGCGCCGTCTTGACGCTGTTATTGGCAGGCATTTTCAATGCTTATAGCTACGTGATCAGATGATGTAGTTAAGTGATGAGTTGAAGAGATAAGTCTATGATTGATGAGATGAGTCTGACGTAGAAATGTTAGGATAGCAAGGTCGTGATATTTATTCTTTGCTGCTTGACTTAACTTACTATATTCTGGACTCTTTCCCATCCAACGTAAAGATGGAGATTATTATAGAGTGTGATAACTGGACGGAGATTAACGGAATTGACTCGATAAAGTCCGCCAAGATTGCGACTCTAATAATGAGAAACTTGGGTATGACGGGTCCAAAGTCCTGGTATTTTTTTATGCAACTGCCATCAGCAGTAGAGACAACGTGATTCTTTCTGATATCGTAACTAACTAACATCTCTTTAACCCCTATATCCGCATAGGAGCACTACAGACATGGCAAAAAGCTTAATTCCCTATAGAATGTCAAGTACATGATATCCTACTAACTAGAAGAGTTTATATTCTAAGCTCTGTATATGGGTATATTTGACACATTTCATTCTTCGCCCCATGAAGCTTAAAGCAAAGATGGTAGCCGTCAGCGGAACCTTTAGGGTTGGTGATCGGCATAATTGCCGCCCCACTTGCCCCGAAATAAGCGGTTCGGCTCCGGCATCACAACATCGGCAAACCAACGCGGATACGGATAAAAAGGCAGACTTAAAACGGGTAAACCTACCTAGTTTAAGCGAGTATTAAATGTTAGATATTGGACAACTTATTCGTATAGACTTATTGCTTAGATAGATTGACTTTAAGTTGCATATGTATTAGTTATTGAACATATTATTACAACAGTAAAAGACAACTTTGAACGTACGAGATTTGATATTTGATTTAAGTTTCCATGACTTGAGAAGAAAGACTCGGTGTATACCCAAGTCCTGGAAAAGCTATTATTAAAGTTTAAACCAATCAAATTACTTATAACTATCCGCATTTAAGGACATATCTCGAATTGCTTTGAGGCTCAAGTGCTAGCTGCACAATCCATATTGCTTCCAAGGACTTGGTATTATCTCAGATAGATAAAGGAATAGGTAGACGATTGGCTCTCTGTCGGGACCCCATCGGGACATGTGGCATGAATTTCTGACAAGGATTCTAGCAACGGAAGATCGTCAGTGCGTCATTGGCGATCAAGTGGATTTCGCTAGCCTTGACCGAGTGCTTGGCGTTAATGGCGGAGCAATTCTGGAGAGGCTTGATAGTCAGGAACAAGGCCTAATTCAGGTTAGCGAGGTCAAATCCTACGAAAGATGGAATGGCGCTACAGAAGCTCAACTAATAATATTGAAGCCTCTCTAGATCCTTTCTGATTTGCTATTTTGAATACCTTCCTTATATTATCTCTAGGCAACTAGTTAGCTAAATATGAATGTGCCTACGGATGCTTTGCATGCTTAGTGCAAGCCTGATACGTTTGATGCATCTCACCACCAAGAACAAAAGATCCTGGACGGGGCCGAAGTTGTTAAATTGGAGGCTGATGAGTCCAAGCTGTCGTTATATTAATTATGTGAGGTTTTGCTTTGTTGAGCTATGACAAAAGTCGTTTTCCCAGTAGTAGAATATATGACATTACTCCTGAATAAGTATCATTTAGTACGAGTATGATAAAACCTCCCACCTCTCCACTCGAGACTTCAACTATAGTAGGAGCCCGTAATATACATAATGTAGCGAATGAAAAATAAAAAGGTTAACCACGATAATATAGAGTTTTATAAGATGCGTATAGTTTATATTGAGGCTCTTAGGTAGGGAGGATGAACCTAATAGTTATGAGTGCTAAACTGTTACATACCTAGCTGGTAAGCACTATAATCTAAACCCCTGTCTTACGTACTATCACGTTACGCACCAGCAACCTCCAACAACAACCCTTCATTCCATCCAGCTCAAGGGAGATTCAAGTTTATGATCACGATTTGACAGGTCATTAAGGGAATGCCCGCGGAATGCCCGGAATAAAACTCAGAACCTTCTTCTGAGGACGCCACATATGATGGTGAGAGGAAATGTGGAGTACCTTGCCCCTTTTATTAATAGATAATTCTAAATCCTCAAGCTAGGTATTCCATACACCTGCCATTTTTGGACGCTATATCTGCCCTTGAAACATGTTTCTATCATGCCAGAATCGTATATGGTATAAGTCAAGCTGTATCTAGGCATCATCGAGAGTGTGCGGGCTTGGCAATGTTTCGTAGAAGCGCGACGCCTTCACCGTCATCGTTTCTTACAATCGTGTATTTAAGAAATGGTTAATAACGTCTTGTTTCCAAGATGATCTTTCGTTTCCTCAGTATACAGTAGGTCACAGGTGCCCATTTACACATACAGCAACTTCGAAGCTGGCCTTCTTTCTTTTTTCGAATCACTATCGTTAATCTCACACACTAAACTTGATATTTCCCAATATGCCTTCTTTAAGTACAACACTTTTGGCTTTAGCCGCCTCAGCACCGGCAGTCCTAGGCCACGGCCACGTTCGAAGAGTAATTGTTGACGGTGTCACTTACCCGGGTTATGAGCGTTGGTCAAACCAAGACCAAAGTCAAGCTGTCACATGGCAATTCACGACGGAAGACGAGGGACCAGTTCCGGTAACATCACTCGGCGGCCCCGATATCATCTGCCATCTTGGAGCGACAAACGCCCAAGCCTCGATCCCAATCGCTGCCGGTTCCCAGTTGCAGGTCGTGCGTTTTAACACGATAGGCGGCTTCGAGCACCCCGGCCCCGAGATGCACTATCTCGCTCCGTGTGGTGATGCTGGTTGCGCCAACGTCGACAAGAACAACCTTCGATTCTTCAAGTTCTTCGAGAACGGTCTCATTCAGGGCGGCATGGCAGATAGCCCTCAGTGGGAAACCCAGAAGTGGGCTACTACTGAGGTCCACAAGAACGTCCAGCCGGAGGGAGAAGGGTTTGTTGACACATTCACGGTCACCATTCCTGCGAACATCAGACCTGGCCCTTACGTCCTTCGACATGAGGTTCTAGGATTGCACAAGGCCCATGAAGGTCAAGCCGAGTTCTACCCTCAGGTTAGTGGAACCTTTATCCTAAATCATCTTCTAAACGCGTATTTACTAACTCAAAATAGTGCATCAACCTCGAGATTTCGGGCTCTGGTGACCAGCAGCCGGAGGGCGTGCCAGCTACCGAAATGTATCACAGCAGCGACCCCGGTGTTGCTCTGAATATCTGGGTCGATCTTCAGTCATACCAAATCCCCGGACCGGCAGTTTCCAACCTCTCCTTTAAGAGGGATACTAAGGCGCGAGCTACCAAGCGTCACCCCCGAGATCTTAAGCATTAAGTTCTCTAGGCCGGTTACTTGGAGTAAACTTCCGATAAATCTCCCAAGAGTATACCTTGAGCTATAGTTGTACTATTCATCGTCTTCTTTCTACCTGCCTTGGACATACTTTACATTTCGCCTGTACAATTGATTAAGATGTATATACTTGCCTTTTCTATTCGAGTTGCAGAGAAAGATTTTGTTCTTTCTTTATACAAATATATAAATATGAAGAGCTTTATACAAAAGTCTCATACCAATTACCATCTGTTTCATTAGTAAACTTACATGTTTTCTGCCATTCCCAAGCCTTATGCCTTTTTGTTCGGTCTCGGGATTATAAATACTGTGATTTACAATCATAAGACCCAACTATATTAATCTCTTACTAAAACAGTAAGCTATTAAGTAGCATACAAGCATCCCATAGAGTATTACCCGTATCTAATCTACCTAGAAGAGCAGGCGACCCAATCTACAAATAGAACAGCTCAATACAATTCAAGATCCGTCGATTCAGATTAGCTTTCTCGCTGTGCACACTATCCATTGTACTTTGACAAAGCTTCTGCGTCGAAACAACTATACAGTGTGGTTGATTGATACTGACAAGGAAACGAATATGAGATTGATAAACCTTTCTTTGTTTCTTTACAATCTCACGCATGATGGCTGAGTGCCTTTGTGAATGTCTCGTGGCATTATACCGCTAGATTATTTATCATATTCCGAACGTAAACTTTTCAATCCAGAAATTTTAATCGACCCTATCAGTGCAAGTCCAATACTCTGTTTAGGAAATTGCACTGGAAAAGCGAAATGAATGCACCAGTTCGTCAGCAGCCTCGGCGTGCTGCCCGTGATAAACATGGACTGAGTAGCTTACCACTAAAGAGCCCCAAACAAGGACATACGTCGGGTCTAGGGCTAGGGTCGCCGAAGAAATCGCCTAGAATTGAAACGAGGTACCGTAGAAAAAAGGGGGCCATGTCCCATGCGAAAGCAAGAGCATTAGCGACAAAGGCTCTCGAGAAGAAGATATCCTCAAGGGATCCCGAATCTGCATGGCTGGAACAGAGCGGGCTTCTCGGTGTTCCTAAGAGCCTCCCGCAAGAGTCCCATGACATTAAAAGCCTAACATCCCCGAAACTACCTAAAGCCAAGCGAGGCCGCGGTAAGAAGAAGAAGTCGGAAGAGGACATGTACATGGACGACCTCCTGCTTTCCGACGAGGAATTTGGACATGCCGGAGGCCTTCAGAGAGCGGAACGCTGGATCCCTGATATGCAGCACCGACGCCGGCTAAACCAGAAGCCCAAAAACGTACCCTCTCAGTTATGGATGTCCTACTGCCTCATGGATGACTATATGTATAGGCAATCTCTGGCTGACGAGGAGGTTCTGGCGCTTCCACTTATGGACGATGTCTTGGAGTTTCAACACGGCGGTAGCAGCGATAAGGCAGTTCCACCGCCTGGCTTTCAGTGGAACGAAAAAAGGAGATTGGTACCTATTCTAGAGAATTGAGTAGTTAAGAGAAGTAGCTAAGACGGCCCTGACAAAAGTTCTTGTAGTTAAAAGTTCTTGCAGTTTAGTTCGCTCATCTGTATATGAGTTGTCAATATTACAGACACTTATGGTATTTCAGGTCGCGATTTGGGTGATGCTTGTAAATTGTGAGACGTTCATAATATGAAATAGTTAGTAAGACCTGTATTGCTAGATACCTACCTAATAAAACAATGAAATATAAAATCAAGATACCTTCTATAAGTCCTTGACTCATTGGAACTTTATCTCATCAATGGGGATGAGATTTAAGTAAGAAATAATGTGTTATTAACAAATGGCTGAAAAAAAGGGGACGACGCGGATAAAGTTAAAAATGCCCCGCGTTCAAACAAGAGAATTGCGTGATTGATTGAACTCCGCTTCAACATTCCCTCATCAACAATCATCCAAGATACCCTCGAATAATATATCTAAAACCAGTCCGCCTCAAAACAATGACCTCGTCATCGGAAATAGAAGACGGGGTCTCCAGGCCTCTCCTTGCCGACCAAAGAGATGAGCGGGATGCTAATTTAATAGGTGGTGATGCCCCTCCACTGCCTTCAACTCGGGATGCGGGCACATTCACCAGGAATCTCGGCGCTCTTGAGGCTTTCGCCATCGTTATCAGCATTGTTATCGGAAGCGGGATATTTACTTCCCCCGGATCTATAGACACCAATGTACCATCTCCGGGCGCGGCCTTGGTTGTTTGGTTGATTGGTGGAGTGCTTGCGTGGACTGGTGCCTCGACCATGGCAGAGTTAGGAACAGCGATTCCTGGTGAAGGTGAGTTAATCTCATATACAACTCATGCTATACATGTGCAAGTGAGATATGATGGCTAAGTTATACCATAGGCGGAGTGCAGCCGTACCTTCAATACATATTCGGAGATGTCTTTGGCTTCCTCGCCGCTTGGACATGGATTGTGGCTGTCATGCCGGCTACCCTCGCCATTCTTAGTATTGTGTTCGTTGAGAGTATTTACTCCGCGATGGGTGTAACCGATCAGGCTGGGAGGATCGAACATAAGCTATTTTCTATTCTCATTTTAGTCGTCATTGGTGTCGCCAATTCTATTAGTACTAAAGCCAGTACTCGTCTCAATAACTTCTTTGTGGTTACTAAGTTTATAAGTATCGCGGGAATCGTGATAGCTGGAATAGTAGTTGCCATACTTCAGGCCACTGACCCGGAAAGGGATATTGGAGGGCGAGACTGGTTTAAGAAGCCTTGGTTTGGCAATCGGGAAGTTCTTAACCCCGACGGGAGCAAGACGGATTGGAATGAGCTTGGTGAATGGGAGATTCTTGGTCATTATTCTGCTGCGTTATATGGAGCATTGTGGGCTTACTCTGGGTGGGATAAGGTGAGCTTATATTCTATCAATGCTGGATTAGACGGGTTACTCAAATAACTTCGCAGGCAATTTATGTCTCGGCTGAGCTTCGATCACCAGCACGTCAGCTTCCACTCGCAATCAATAGCGCCATCCCGACGATAATACTCTGTTTTATCACCGCGAACGCTGCCTACTACATATTACTTCCATGGAACGTGGTCTCGACAACAGACAGTGTCGCTGTGGTAAGTGCAACATTTCTAATATGGTATGATATCTTCTAAATTATTGGGTAGACCGCTATCACCCGTATTCTCGGACAAGGGTTTGGCATCGCCGCCGCCGCTCTTATCTGCCTGGTCGTCGCCGGCTCTCTTCTTGGTAATTCGTTTGTCGCTGGTCGCATGGCTGTCGCGGCGGCCAACATGAACTGGTTTCCTCGTATTTTCGCCTCCGTTGGCCATATTGGATTGAAACCTAGGACGGAAGATGAACAGGGCTCTCCTAATACGGCACATTCAGATGCTCCTATCAACGCGATCTTACTTTCAACCATCCTTTCAGCCCTATACATCATTCTTGGGAATTTTCGTGCTCTCTTAACTTTCAACGGACTGGGCGAGTATTCCTTCTTCTTCCTAACTGTTCTAGGTGCTATTGTTCTTAGATTCCGCGAACCAGGACTGCGACGACCATATAAACCATACGTTCTGGTCCCAGTTATATTCGCAGTAGTTAGCGGGTTTGTGGTAATTAGAGGTGCCTTCTTCGCACCTGTGTTGGCACTCGTAGTTATCATTGTATGGATAATTGGCCTTGGATTTTACTGGGTTAGAAAACGATTGGCTCTCAGGCAAGAAGAGTAGTTAACGGATAGTTCTGTACTCTATTTACAATGTCGCATGTTTCCTATTGACTTATTCGCGGAATATCGATAATTCTTCGCGACCTTCCACCGTCGGATTCAGTTGAATGGCATATTTCTCAAACTCACACTCGTTCATTCTATCGCTCACTGGTTCCTCCGTGTCAGAGTATTTGAGTACTAATTCACGTTCCAATTCCCGAATACCCCGTTTGATAGAGCGCGCCCCGAGCTCTTCCTTGTACGACTTCCTAGCTATCTCGTCGCAAACTTTCCCGTCTTCAATCAGGCGGACGTTTATGTTACCGACCAAGCGGTTAGCTTCTTCGTCGATAGGGCGTCGAACTTCATCTATAAATTCAAGTAGGAATTTGTGAGCGACGACAGCTTGCTCACCCTTATTGAAGGGGAAGAACGGTATAATTTCGTCAATGCGACCTGTGACTGCGGGCTATAAACTGGTCAACGTGATATGATGCGAGAAGTATTTTATAGTGTAGATGAATGAAAAGAAGACATAAACTAACCGAAAAACGGCTCATGTAGAGTTCTGTGAGCTCGCTTTGGAGGGGCTTGATTGATATATTAGCCACATTTTCGTCTTTGCTACACTTAACAAGGTGTTTTGAATGGAATCGAGAGATGGTATCATTCCCCAAGTTCGTTGCTAGGATCCAAATGACTTTTCGGCAATCTAATTCGGCATGATCGGAATTCCCGCGACGATCGCGGTATGTGCCTAGGTAATAAGTAAGTCCTTCGTATACCACGAAAAAACATGGGTGTAGAAAGACATACCATCGTCCATGACCTTGAGTAGCGCATTCCGTGCGCTATAGTCTGTCTTGTCAAACTCGTCTAAAAATACAACGCATCGTTTTCCTCGGTTATCCACCAGGAAGTTGTTCAGTGGCCCACCATTAGTATTGTTCTCGTATCCAAGTGTACTACCAAATAGCGCTGTCTGCGAATTGAGATGAGTACAGTCAATGTTAATATTCTGGATTGACAGCAAAGAGCCCATCTGGGTAGCTAGCTCTGTCTTTCCGTGGCCAGGAGCACCCGCAAAAGCTATCACGAGAGGCTTCTCGGTGTTTAGTGCCATATGAGCATAGACTGTGTCTATAACTAGCTTTACAGCTGACTCCTGACCAATAATCCGGAAGGGTAATCTTAGAAGTGTTGTCATATTCAAGGCTTCGGCTATCTGGAGCATACGCCTTGCTGATTTTCTGAGACGGTGAGCCTTCCAAAGATAATACCGCGTTGTTAAGTCAAGCGCCTTTGCCAGTATAAGTCTATACTTGTCGACACACCACTTCTCTGAATCCGAAATCTTGTCGCTGTCATATTTCGTCACGATCGGTGTTTTGACATAGTTCTGCCACATTTCTCTGGGTATCACTAGAGGGTCAGCTCCATATGATAGCAGTAGCTTGATCATTTCTAAGTTGGCGTTTCCATTTATTATACCATCCATAATAGCAAATGCCAGCAGTGGGACGTCATCTTCGAAATATCTCGAGTTGACGTCGCCGTTAGGGGGGTGAATGAGACTGATTCGGGACATCACGGCTTGCTGTGCTTGTCTAAGTATAGTTCTAGTGACGAGGGAAGTCAAGTATTGAAGATTTGACAATAGTGAAAAATGATATATGGAGTGTATATGGATTAATGAAAAGGCTGAGATTATTCGAGGGTGAAGGGTGAAGCTTGATTTTTATACACGTTCATACCAACATGCCTGGTTTCATGCCTGATAGCAGTCTGCCGGCTATTCTTTCTGGCAAAATATTATAGATCTAGCGATCTTATATTTGGCTATTTCCAGCTACTGGTCAGTGATAGGTACCAACACTGTTTCAAAAAAAAAAAATAATAAAAAAATGACATAACTTCATTTGGCTCAAAACGTACGTATCCAACGTAGGGTATGTCAACTGCAAACGCCGCTGGACATACGTTGGTGCTAACCGGTAAGGCATCTGGCCGTCGATGCCCGTGGCCTATCGTAAGTTGATAGATCACTTTGATTTCTATCACCGGTTGGATGGCACCTGGCACCTCTCTAGCCGTTGATACCCATCTAAGCTTTCATTACTTTCTACTTACCTCCTATTTCGTTTGTTGTATCACCCTCGGTATAAGTATTTCGTCGTCGTTTAGGTAGGTTGCCTAGGTAATTCCTACGGTATGTACTAATGTAACCTCCCGTAATTTGGTATTGGTACTAGGTCCTTTTCCTAATGCTCCGTTTGTAAAAATACCGGGTTGGTTCCTTGCATATCTAATATGAGGTAACCCGGAAATAGTTGTTACCTATTGATCTGCTACGCGTTCTATCATAGGTAGGTATTAGGTCCTTTTCCGGGTTACGTACTAGGTATGTGACAGCCCTGAAGTCCGGGATTGCACGAGCCAAGAGGGTTTGATGGCTGATGTGGAAAACATACCTAGGTATTGTTATAGAAGGGAGGAGAGGCCTTAAACGCCTTAAACTAGGTGCTGATCTCTGCGAGTGTAGTAACTTTTAGCTGGCCCCTGAAAGTGTATAAATAGGGCTCCGTTTATTAGCTTTATAGGGGTAGTTAATAATCCTACGGCTATTCCTAACAAGTTGGTCAACAAGCCAAGTTACCAGTCTATTGCTATTACCTCGACCATCTGGCAGTCCGTTGAATATTATAATAGCTCGGAGCTTAGCATTTCTAAGATCAGACGAGGTAGTATTTGCTAGTATCCTGGATCATGTAGATAATGACGAGATGATGCCGACATTGTTTACATCCATCGGCCCCTACTTACCAGAAACACCTACCAGACTTCCATATTTTAGCGAGTTCAGGGTTGCTGCGTACTGGCTCTGGGCCGATGACGCGGTAACAATCATTGTCGAAGTGCCATCCTTCCCAGACAAGAAATGCTCTCGGAGCACCATTGTCAGGGGCGAAGAGCGAAAGGGGATACGCTCCTGACCCGAGGCACAAGCCCTAATCACCTCCTTTAGTGCTAGTAGATCCGTGTTTATTTGTCTACCCTCTTGTCGTTCTTGCGGAGTTTGTTTGGGGAGCAATAAATGTGACAAACGAGGGTCGGTCTGATACTCCGAGCCAGCAAGATCAACGAAAATGAGTCTTCCGCCTAGGCGTGGCGTATCTTGGCCTTCGACATGCATGATTGATGCTACCTTCTCTTCCGCCTCTGCTATACGAGCTTCGAATCTTGCCCGCTCGGCCTCGGCAGCGTCAATTTTTTCCTGGTTGACTTTATAGTCAGGGTTAGGTTGATATCCGCCTCCCTCAATTGGGATGACACTCTTGGTTTGTTCTTCAATTTGAACGTCGTCTGCATACTTGCCTACGGGCACTAGCTCTGATTGCCGATCGTAAAGGGCTTGTCGCGCCTTCATAAGATGAGAATTGATCACCTCTAACTCAAGTACTGCGTGGGTGCGCGAGCTTTGGTCGTGTACACTTGACGAGCCGACAGCACGGAGGCCAAGACTTTTTTGTAACTCTTTTCGAAGCTCGTCGAGCGTCCAACATGCACGTTGGACGATGGGCTGTACCCTAACTTTCCCACCTTCCAGCATTTTAGTAGGGCCACGAATATGCGTCTTGCCGTCAGCGCCTTGTCTAATATGGCACTGTGTGCGTTCGTTGAGAAGATCAAAGGCTGTACTTTTCCGCAACTCGAATACACTCAGTCCTAGGCCAAGTGTATCTTCGCCTGCATTCGCATTATGGATATCCAGCTCTGTGAAAAGCACGCGAGCAGCTGCTAGGGACAGACCAAGCCGGCTCTCGTGTTCGTAGTCATAGCCAATGATGGTATGCGTTTTTCCGCTACCTGAATGACCGTAGGCAAAATAGTTATATGTTGCTCCTCGTAAAACCTTTGGTAAGATAGGAGCAACGATTTGGCTGAAAATACTGTCATTATCATCTTCTTGAGTGAAGACTCCTTTAAAAGCAGCCGGGCTAGACCATGGCTTATCTTTGTGGGGGGCTTCGGGTTTGATAGAGATGGAATGAAGTTGACGGTTAGGTTGCGAGTTAATAGCATGCTCGAATTCCCCAACCTCAGTCTCAATAGCTGCTAAGGGACGCCATCTAGCATACACACATATAGGTTGAGGGGAAGAGGACATAATAGAAAATTTTGAATCATATAAAGAAATACTCAATGATTGCACATATAAGTTAGCATATCTAGAAGACGATGAATGTATAAAAAAGAAATTAGAAAAAAAAGGTAGACGCGTCGTTCTTAGGCTACCATTTCGTATATTCTACGCTTAGGCGGCGATATAAATCATATCGATTAACTTATACGGTATATTGATATATTGCCAAGCCATGATAAGTATTTAATGAAGGAATTGGTATTATGAATATTACCCCTTTTCATTTACCTCTGCGTTGAACTTGGTCGATCTATTATCTCCAAAATTGAACGAAGTTGGACGTGAACTCTAATAGTATTAGATTATGTACATGTATTATTGATACTTTTATAATATTAGGTACCGCTACTTGGCTTTGGTGAGAACTAAGTAGATACTATAGGCTAGATGGTTACGTGTGCTATACACATCCCAATATGGCTAAGTCAATATAGCAAAGTCCTAAACAGCTTTCTTAGTCTAACTAAAGACTTATTAGTAAGGTATCATTTATACCTATAGAAAAAAGCCGCGAGACTCTCATGGGACCTAAACGTACATCAAATGATAAACCAAGCTAGAATCCATTAGCACCCCGCCATTACTTTCATCAAACCCTTCCCATATAGCTTCAAAGCTTATTAGGTCATTTTTAAAGTCGAAGTTTATCCGCTATGGACAGTGCAGAACGGACCTTAATAGATCCAAGTTGGAAATACCTCTCAACATCTTCTCAGCAGAAATCCAACATATCTCAATATTGTCCTAGACAGCCTTATCTTTCCCTTACCTTGCCCCTGCCTGACTTGCCAGATGCCGCTCTGTTCGTCCGTCGCCTTCAACTCACAACAATCTCACATGACCAAGGTTACAGCGATAACCCAGATAAAGATGGAACATATGAGAGCTCGTTGACTCACTTTGACGTTCAGGTGAAGGAGCCAACTGGTCAAGATCGGGTCAAGCGTCAAAAATTTGCGCGAAATATCCGTGCTTGTTTAAAGCCAAAGAAACATGTTGTTTATTGGGTTCTTACCCCTGACCTGTCATACTCTGTTCAAAATCCTAATCTGGGACCGGCCAACGACTGCGCCTGGCTGTCTGTTATTCGAGGCGGCGATACAATACAAATCGTCCCTAACGCTGAATACCCAGGTTGGATCAACTTTGTCCTTGAAGCATGCATTGAGGTTTGGATTGAAGTAATCAACAATACCAATTTGTTACGGTCCATAACGTATACGTCAAGTGTTCTCTCGATGTATCATGTACTTGATGGGTTAAGAAAAGAGATTCGTCTAATAATCATCGAGCCGTCAATGGATCCTGAGAGCGATATATTACAGATTTCCTTGGAGCATACTTATTTAACTGATAATGAACATCTTACGTACGAGGCACTCTCGTACTGCTGGGGCAGTACTGGAGATCACTGCTGCATATCGTTAAAAGGGCCGGACCATTCCCTGCCAGCGATAGAAATTCCGATAAGCAGGAATCTTTTTCTTGCTCTGAAAACATTGAGACATGAGCGTACTGTACGGAGATTTTGGGTCGATCAGCTATGCATTAATCAATCGGACCTAGGAGAACGTGCTGAACAAGTTGCGCTGATGGGCGACATTTATACGAAAGCGAAGCACGTACGCGTATGGCTTGGGGAACTAGATGAGGATACTAGCCAAGACTTCGCCATCTTTAAAGGTATACTCGACGTTTACTCACAAGTAAAGGCATCCCAAGGCGTACCAGCCGGTACGTTGCATGGTATCGGTAAAGCCATAATACCAACGCCTTCAGTTCCACCGACAATCTCACACAAGGCCATCTCTAGCAACAACGCTATTAATATGCACAACGATCGAGTCTTCCATCGGCCATGGTTTGAGCGTGTTTGGGTACTCCAGGAGGTTTGGAACACCCCCCAAAATTGCTCTATGATGGAACTATCGCAGCGTGTAACTGTGATGTGTGGAAACGTTGAGATACCGTGGGCGGTAGTTATGCGAGCTAACCAATGTCTGAGATCGCGGAACCCCAGTAATTACAACGCGTTGATGCCGGCCATCTGGACAACGCTATTCAACCCTCCCCAGGTTTCCGATTATCTTACGGACTACATTACCTTTGTCCCCCGGCCTCGATTAGATATCTTAACAGTGTTGATAAGTGCGCTGGAAATGAGAGCAACAGACCCTCGTGATAAGGTGTTTGCGCTTCTTGCATTTGGGAAAGAAACATACGATGTCAGAGATTTACCAGAACTGGTGAAACCAGACTATAGTAAAAGTGTCCGACGCGTTTATGCCGACTTTACACGCTGGTGGATAGGGCACCATCGTTCTTTGAGGATACTCTCTGCAGTACATACGCTTACTAGCCGTACATGGCTTGACATGTCGAAGTGCTATACGTCTAACGCAGATCGTGAGAGAAAGTCGGATATCCCTTCTTGGAGTTTCTGGTCCGACGGACGCAGCGAATGGAGGCGAGCTACACTCGGTCTTGAAGAGCATGTACCGTACAACGCTAGTAAGGGATTTGAAGTTGATATCAATCTTCTCGAATCTACTATAAGCTCAGAACCATATACATTGGCTCTAAGAGGAATCCGAATAGGAGAAATATGCTCTACCGCACACTATCCTTTCCACCGTAGACCCTTAGTCTCGGAGGCCATGCATCAAGTCTACGCCAAAATCTTCGACCCGGCTGGTACGGTCGGTACCTGGCGACACGCAAAGAACGCCACGTATCTTCCAGTGCTCGATCAAGGACAGCTACCTTATCACTACTTTGCCCACTGGCGTGACGTATCTAGAGACTCACTCGACTCCAGTGCGGGACAAACCGATCCTAACGCCCCGAATTATCTCCCATGCCACGGAAAGTGTATGTTCTCTACTCAAGAAAATGAAGGCCTTTGCCCAAACGGGACTCAAGTTGGCGACATAGTTGTCATACTATTCGGTTCGAATGTCCCCCATATATTACGGCCCGGTGCTTCACCAGGCGAATATTTCCTCATTGGAGAGTGTTACATCGACGCAGTTATGCATGGTGAAGTATTTGACAAGGAAGCTGTCCCGAAAGAAGAAGTATTCTTGCTAGTCTGATACTTGCCAGTAATTTATGCATAGTTATGCCTAGGTGCCTTGGGCATTGTAACAGATTGTGCGCAGGAAACTCTCAGCTCCGTGGGTAGTCAGTAATCCGTACTCGACTATCATCCCATAAGCCTGCTAATACTATTCTGTTACCAGTCCACGGAGAACGTGAATGCATTACTGCGTAGTTCTGTTGAAGCATTAGGAAAATAATCGAGATTAGGTCATGACAAGTGTTCTAAAAGGAAGGCATACATACGTCAAGTAGAACAATATCTCCGACCTGCCATTTAATTAGTACCTGGAGAGATTCCGCCAGTGAGAGTGCTAAGTCGAGGTACTCTTTCTCTATCGGTGTGCCATCCCCATACTCAGGAGGTGGATGGTATGAGTCGTCGTCGCCTCTGTAAGGAGGCTCTGTCGCTCCATGGTACTTGCTTCGGCCCCAAGCACTCGTAAGATTACCAAACCATGTGGATAGACCAGTATCCTCATGCTTCCTAATAACTATGCTCATCATCAGTTTCACAGTTTTAGACGTATGAAGTGGAGGGCCTTACTTGGAACGATATGCGTCACGCTCAGTGATCCATCGTCATGCCACTGAAAGTCGTTACTATGCCTTCGGACTTCCTTTTCAATTTTCTGCCTAATAACATCCTTGTTGTCACCTTGGTTCACATGTTGGCCGTATGCGCCTAGGACACTCGTCCCCGTATTTGATTTCACATCCTCTAATCCGTATCTGTACACATATTTAACTCCTTTTTGAAGCAACTTCTCGATAAACTCAGGTGCTCGTCTCTTCAATGCGGCTGCTAGGCCAAGACTAGATATAATTGGTGTCTCACCCCCTAAAAAGTAAGTCAGATCATAACAGAGTCAGACAAGATACTGAATATTATATTTAAATACCTGACTCAGGTGCTTCTAGACAAGCAAATGTTAACCACGAGGGGTTTATCGTCGACCAGCCGTACTCATTATGAGGCCAGATAGGAAGTTCCGGAGGCCTCTTAGAGATTAGCAGCGTGACTACGACAAAGGCCTTTAGACTTTACCCTTCATTCGCCGTTTTGATATTCTTAGCCAGTACCGTTCGTAGCGGTGGTCGGCCAACTTCTTCGTGAGGCGGGAACCCAAATGCATGAACTACGTCACTGTACTCTTGAGGCGTCTTGATAGGTAGCCCACGGATGAGAACCGCGCCGCCATGCCCCCTCAACTTATCGAACAATTCGCCAGATTCCGATAGTCTCTTTATAGTTGATATGGACTCTTCTAATGTGAGATTCCACTCCTTGGCTGGTTTCAGTGCTAGTGGGAATACTGTATTGGTGTTCAACCCAAAGCTGGCTGTCTCTTGCTGGCCAGAAAAGGTAAAAACTTCAAAGCGATCATGTTTAGACATCTTCAACTAACACACTTATATTGAAACAAGCTAGATTGACTTTTCAGCCTGGCATGAAGCAAAACATCAAATATCGGGATGAACATATTAATCTACAATTATCGTGATATATAAACCCTTGTTTCTTCCACGAATCGTAACGGACCCGAAAGACGTCAATGGCATTGGGAATGTCGCAACTTATATATCCCCGCAATTCCCCTTAAGCAGACCTATTCATTGGCTGTTCGCCTTCAAATTAAGTCGTACCCCTCGAATATGTAGCATGCCAAGCTGTTCTACAGCATTATTCTATAACTCTTATGGGCATGAATGGAGGGTTGACTGATTGGCTGGCCATGCTATTCGTGATTGATTAAGCAGATATTCGGGAACTACCATATGCAGACGCAGCGTCCCGGGAACCAGGTCCAGGGCACGATGCAACTTAATAGATTAACGTAATACAAAGCCGATTCGGAGCACGCCATTGCTAAAGTTCCTCAATTCAAGGGGCCGATGTCACTGTATTCTTAAACACTTGTTCATAGTAGGTAGTTCCTGGACCGAGAGGGGCCAATCTCAAGGCATCTATAAGCAGCTATAGGCACCTAATTTATAAAGAAAGTCAAAAGCTACAAGTTTCTACCTAAAGTCTAGTTACTTATTTCACAATATGTCTTCAGATAACGATATAGCAACGCGTGATCCTATTAAAGCATCACCGCCTAGTGAGGAAGTTGATATAACCCTACCAAAATATTCTTGGTATCATGGAGTCTTTTTCAACGCCACAGTTGTCGGTATTTCGGCATTTGCGGCGCCAGGATTATGGAATGCTATGAACTCGGTTGGTGCTGGGGGACAGCAGACCCCGTATCTTGTCATGTAAGAGTCTATACGTGGGTGTTGGACCTAACTGACAAAATAAATAGGGCGGGCAATGCTATTCTATTCGCCGTCATGACGTTAACGTGCCTGGCTGGGAGCATGATGGCCAACCGATTCGGCTTGCGAAACTCTCTAGTAGTCGGCACAGTTGGTTATGTGATCTACTCGGCAGCTCTATACACCAATAATCGCTACGGTACGGAATGGTTCATATACCTAGGCTCGGCAGTCTGCGGCCTCTCGGCAGGGATTTTCTGGGCAACAGAAGGCACTATTATGCTGAGTTATCCCGAACCAGAAAAACGTGGCAGGTACTTAGCTTATTGGCTCAGTTATCGCAACAGCGGTTCTATACTCGGCGGTATTATCAACCTTGCCTTCAACTACGGAGGAAAGACGACAGGTAAACTCGACTGGAGAACCTATATCGTCTTTGTTGTCCTGCGTTAGTCCCAACTGTGCTTGTGATAGTTACCAAAGTGTCTAACTTATGTCCTAGAATGCTTGGGACCAGTATGTTCCTTATTATTGACCCCGCCCGAAAGGGTCGTCCGCAGAAATGGATCGCGTGTCCAGATATCAGATAGGATACCGGACCTTGAAGAACTGAAAGCCCTGGGGCATGTTTTTTTACGAAGAGACTTTCTCTTGATGTATGTGTTGGGGATATCTAAATCCAATCGGCACCTAATGTTATACTGACCATAGGCGTAATAGTTTACCTTACTTCATATACGTCACATGGGAGTTGCCGTATATTAGTGCCTACTTATCACTATATTTCTCAGTACGTTCGCGCGCTTTGGCTTCTCTTGTTTCCGCCATCGCCCAGGTTGTCACAACTCTCGCATTCGGGGCTTTCTTGGATTGGACGAGAGTAGGTCTGAATAAGCGAGCCAGATATGGATATATAGCTATGATGGTTCTCATTGGTGGCTGCTGGATTTGGGGGGTCATCATACAAAACGAATATACGCATCATAAACCAGCCCTAGACTGGGACGATAGTAGATTTGGGAGAGGCTGGGCTTTATACATTTTCTGGCAGATTAACTTCTCACTAACGTATAACTTTGGCTTCTGGCTTATTGGCTTCCTAGCTAGGGAGCCCAAAGAGATCGTGAGGTATATGTCGATTGCGAGAGCTGCAGAATCAGCTGGACAATGTATCTCGAGCGGTATTAGCTCGACTTCAGCACCAGTATGTAAATACACAATTAATCCGTATCTCCATGTCCGTCAGCTAACTGTTTTACAGTTGATATCAGCTTTGGGGGTTAGTTTTGCCCTATGGGGTATTGCTGTTATCCCGGCATATTTCGTGGTTCGCCAAGTGGGGGTAATTTACATTGGCCCTGAGAAACCAACCCGGGATTCTCATAAAGACGATAATGGGTTAGAAAGGCCATAGAAATATTTAACTTTCCTTCATAACTAACTTTAAACTCTTTCCTCTAAAATCTACTTGATCAATAGGTACCCCTGAATACGCTAAAGACAGGGCGGTGAACTGATCCCTTAGATACTGTAGATCTATCACTATTGTTAAGCAACAGCGCCTCTCTTGACTCAAATAGACCCTAAGGTAGCCATTCACTCATCCCTTATCAGCGTTGTGAAACCAACATGACCGTGGTGTAATCGTAATGAAGTGGAGCTAGAAATAATTCCTCTATGGGAGGGGGCGAGGGCAAGCAAGGCCAACTTGTTCTAGTCAATCAATTCGAAGGTCGAATCCTAGGTCCCAGCTTTTTTATCTCTCATTCTTTCGAATGGTTACGACTAATTTATTTGCAACTCGGAAGTAAAATGAAGAACCATTATACGTTTAGTTTATTCATAAATATATAGAAAGAGGTAACTACCTGTCATTTCAATAATCATACCTTTTTCTGCCATCTGAAAAATCTGCGGTTTGCCTGTTTCCCTGCCTTTATTAGAGTGGGTTGCAAGTACCATGATCCTGTTTTCGGTTGTTCAAGGTCGATAGCAGTTGAGAAAACTATCTGACTCTCTTTGACCCTTGTAATTTCTTCCTCATTGTTCTCACCCTCAGACACGACACCGATCCTCACAGGAAATAGATGGGCATCTGAATCCCCTTCTGGTCGCTGGCACATTAGACTAATACCAGAACTGCTCATTCCTATTAGCTGAAAGCCAGCTGGAACGCCCTGAAATTTCCGAGCAAAACTATTGATCATGAGACCCAGCACTAAGACTGCTCCCAGGGTGATAGCCAAGAGGACTCCTAATGCTGAATATCCTCTGGCAGAGACATCGAACTCCGAATGTCGCTCGCCATTAGCTCCCGGACCGAACGAGCTAGTCTGCACAACGAATATTCCCTGAGATATGAACCAATGTAATAGAATAGAACCCGTCATAAGTAAGATAGAGTATTTCAGAGGTAAAGAAAGGAAGTAGGAAGACCTCTGCATGCCGACAGGAGAGGTCACGCGGAGAGGTTTCTTCCCCTCGGGGTGGGTAAAGCGTGTCCACTCGTCTGCTACCAGCTGTCTCGTCAAGATAGAATTGTAGAAGAGGTATATGAAGCTCACTATCACCTGAGGAAGATTGGCGACAAGGACGTTTCCGATAAGGTCTACACCCCCATCACCCTGTGATTTCCAGAAAGAGTGACCTATCATCGATGAATTGACCTCGAATCCCAACCCCCATATATCGGAAAATGATAGATTCATACCCTCAGTTTTAAGTCTGTTGATATAATCTCCAATGAGACCAGAAGGCACTGCTAGGCCAATACTAAACCTAGATAGTAATTTCCATTAGTTCAAACTTCAAGGGTATTTATATTAGAAAGCAATGCAGAAACACTAACAGAATAATTGCTATAGTCCAAGTCCGGATACTGACAGCTGTGAACCAGTAACTCTGACATTCGCTCCATTGTGCCAGTCGAAGTTGATAGAAATCTCCATTTGCGGTGTTGGGGCGATCTTGGCCTTCGCATTCTTCATTGGTTTCGGTACTGGGCTCGTGTAGAAAATCAGCGATCGCGTCTCCGATGGTAATTAAAGCACGCCGACGCCTTCCGCTTTCCCCAGATGGATTATATCTACGAAAGTATATGTTTGTCCAGAGGACGAGCAGACACTGCAAAGAAGAGCAGATGCAAACAATGACCATAATATGCAAGCTGTAATGAAGCCCGCATCTCTCCTCATTGTTACCCTCATCACCAACTAAACAATGGTCAACGAGGAAGTTTGGAAATCCAGCAGACTTCCCCACTACCCAACCATCATCCAACGTATCAGCCCAGTCTAAGCTGCATACTTTTGAATAATCTCCCGAGTCATATGCAGAGCATAGCCAGTAATTACCAGCGTCCCAGTAGTCCCATCCGCTCATCCAACCGTCGAGTAGAGATGAACCATTATTCTGTTCGGTTGTCAAATTCTGAGCGACGACCAAAACAGCTCTTGTGGATTTCAACGGATTCAGATACTCCTTGACACATTCCTTTGGGTCTAGCCGCGTCAAACTCGCCGCATTAGTTTTCATGGTATAAACCGGCGCTAAATCGTATTTGACAGTGCCCCATCTATCTCCAGATGGGAAATTCCACCACCAACGTTGTGGTAGGGGGTCGCTGGTGGTCCAATTGTCCGGTGCCGCTTGGAAATCAGCTGTTGCCCAGGCGCGTGGGATTGACACTATAGGTAATGACGTGAATATTACCGAGTTCCAGCTATCAATGTCCATTAGCAGCTTATACTCAGTCTATCCACGTAACCAGAACACTTACACGAAATGTAAAAGAGCTGCCGTGACGCCGAGAGACAGCCATCCAACCACTCGGCCACGAGAAATGTGTCGTAGGTTTTTAACATTGGGAATGCCGATCCTCAGCGATATTCCCTTCGAATGTGCCTTGTCTATTTCATATCGACTAGGCGAGACAAGTAACTGCATACAGTAGTTTCCAGAGCTGAGTAATAGACTAGAAAGAATGTTCATTATGGCATGAATAACACTGTTTAGCGTGCTCGCCCTGGAGCAGTTGCCGGAAAAATACGTGCCCACGCCACGATAATTCGGATTATGCGTGACTACTGACCAAACCATCATAGCAGTGCTCACTGCAACCACTAGGCATGCGATTATTAACTGGATCTTTAGCATTGCCGTTTTCTTGGCCATCTTGACTCTAAGTGTGATAGCTCGTGGATCTGACGGGTTTAGCTCTGGTATGTACTTGGACAGCATCTCTGTTTTAGCGTATCGGGGTCCCCCATCCTTCTCGTCGGAGAGGAGAGGCCTAGCTTGGTTCGCTGCCTCTTCATTATGCGTCGGTGATGATCCTAGACCTTCGGTTGTTGATTCAATGCTCGTGCGCGACGAAGTATCCGACATTCTGTTGTATAAGTGCTGAGGAACCCCCCAGCACTACAAGGCACCTAAGTAAGTAGGTGCCTATTGATGATGATATTTAGTGCACTATATTTCTGGGGATATCGAGTCTAACTATATAAAATGCATAGGCGCCTAACATCCCACCCAGGAAACCACCCCTGTCTCATAGGCCCACTCACGATCATACATTATCATCCAAATAGAGGCGCAAGCATGACAAGGGAACTATTTAGTCGATCTCTTCCACATAGGTGATTCTCGTCAGAATTTACCAAATATTCAAATATTGAAGCGTATTATTCCTTCTCATATAATGAGCACCTTAGATAAGGTACCTAGGCAATGTAGGTAGGTAAGTTACTTCGCCCCTAATCTTTATATTTGGGGTAGTTAGAAAGTAAATTCTAATGATCTAGTTATGGAAATTTCTAAACGTTCTAAAATAATGCCTAAGACGTATTTAGATAATGATAGATTATAAATTCAACGTACCTATCGTATATATACTATTAGGTAAGGGTTAGTCAATTACGTATAGTCCAATGTTACTACCAAGCCTTGCAAACCTCAGCTTTGCCAGCTAAGCCACAATACAGATCCGTACAACCGTGCATAGATGCCAACGACAGCTGAACGACAGGGGCTATAATCAGCGTACCAATGAGCTAATAGACTAAGTAGTAGGTAGCGTTTCTTAGATTGTTTTCTATCTATGATTACATTATACGAAGTTTGATAGATTCAAAAGGCGACAGATCTCTTCCCCTAAGTAATGTAACTACCTACCTAACTATTAAATACCGTAGGTATTTTAGACAGTATTATAAAACCCCTAGCTAGATCCTTCAGCTATGAAGTTAGACTTGTTTCTAAGTTTATAGGACAAGTCTCTAAAAATGATGCGGGGCTCTTGGTTCCTTGGTGGTATGCGAAATCTCTATATTACCCAAAGTTAGGCCTTCTTCCATAGATCTGTTACGAGCCTCGCTTGCCCTGCCGTTTGATGATGAAAGAAGACGCCCGGCTGACCCGCGCAACTTGGAGAAGGAGAATCTGAGGGCAATTTGCTCCTGGATAGGACGGAGGGTTGGGAGACATGCGCTTAACACACCCACGTGAGTCTCGATTATGGTCCAGTAGAAAATTTGCGTATATATCCCTATATGACCTTTTTAGCATTTTATATTCTTATAGCCGTCGAGCTATGGATTTGGAACCACGTACAGGAACCATCTATCTCGGCAGACTCTTCGGGGACAGAGTATATTTGGGTTAAAAAGTGAATCCGAATAATGCCGACAACACTAACTAAACCACCAAGGAAGAAGATGCATATGACCAAGGCCTTTCGCGTAAATGGCATCTGTAACAGCCAAACTTTGTAAATTGGTAAGAAGAGGATCGTAACTAATACATAAATAAGTTTCTTTCCGAAAGATAAGTACCATGGCGCCATGAATGTAGCTTACAATCTGTAGCAACATCTGTAGCTAATGCAGTAGTAGATAGCGCCCCCTGGTTGACATGTGTGGACTCAATTTTGTAATTCCATTGTGCAACAATCGGCATACGTGAAACTAGGATACCAGTTAAGTATAGTTACCTAGGTACCTAATGATACAGGTGTTTTATCAAGGGGGAAAATACATACACATAAGGGCAAAGGTAAATACTATCGTCCAAATAGTTATAATACCAACAAGAACCCAAGTCATTGTCCTAAACCTTGATGTTGTAAAGATACGCTTATACATCAGGAATACACTGATTTTGGTTAGTCCTACTGTTGGCCATGTTAATATCTCAAGTGCATATGTTGTCTACATACGTACAGTTAGTTATCGTGTAATAATAAGTAGTCTAACACGATATAAAATGCAGTTACTTACCTTGCCGAAGATTACCACGGATTCGGGATCTAGCGGATATCCGTCATCGTCATACAGTTGATGGGTTCCTAGACCGCCTTGCTGGGTCACTAATAAGTTGAAATGTGTTAGACCACTAATAGATTAAAAATATAGCATTCTACCCTACTAATGAGAATATCTATTGTGACACCAATACTAAATATCTAAAAATCCACATGTTAGAAACGGTAACACCAGCAGCTTTATACGGTAGAAAGTCTCACCAGAGCTAGAAGGATAGTCCAGTCATCAGACTCTAACTTTTGGCCCTTTATTCGGCGAGCCTGAAACCTAAGCGCAACTGAAGTAATAGCGATGATAGGGAATGTGATTCCTAATCCCCATATTGTTGGCTGTTGGTTTTGAGCCATGGTAACACTATTAAAAAGGGATAAAATATGGTTCCAGAGAAGGGGGTAGCAAGAAGTCTCCCCACATGGACGTCCATAGCTATTTAAAATACCTACCTACCTACCTTACTCCTGTATCACGAAGCCACATTTACATATTTGTCAGCTAACTGCATAATCATAAATTAATTAGTTCGTTACCTAACTGAAAGCCCCCAAACGCCACCATAATAATACGGCAATGATAAGACACTCATTGAGTACCTGAGCGCCTGGTTAACGTACCTATGCAGCTAGGTAGATAGGTATCTTTTTAAGAGAGACATTGCCGCGCGCACACTCCTACAAACACATATTCATCTACACTTATGCTTCCCGAGATTGGTGCTAGAAGGCATCCATCTACTTCTAGCATGCTACTTATAGTTATTACATTCGTAGGAGTGACTTTGGCAATCACGTCAGCCATCATCGATGGGTTCTTTCATCCTCAGGATAGCCTGCCGAGGGTTGGCACAAGCCCAGGGCCTTTCAGCTTGCGAACATGGTGGGCTCGATGGAAATGGTGCAAATATGGACACGAGGATGTGATACGGAAATATGAACAGGTATGATAATACTATAGCTGGTATCTGCGAGTTTTGCTACTAATTACGTCTCTGAGATAAAGTCTAAAGACATGAATTATGTCATTCAAACGTTGATGGGTGATAGAATCATTCTCTCTCCCAAATTCCTCGCTGAGCTAAACATGCTTCCCGAATCCAAGCTGAGTTCGACGGCAGCCTTAGTAGACAGCGTAATGGGTCAACATAACGGTGTAGATCTCCTTTTGCGAGACCATTTGACCACCGATATCTGTAGAGGCTCTTTTACGAGAAATCTGCGTAAGATTATCAAGGAAATATGAGAAAACTCTAAAAGCTAACTACCTAAACAGCGACATTCCTCCCACTAATGGTCCAAGAGCTCCATACGGCCATGGCTGAAAAGCTTAGCGAGAGTACGGTTGAGAGTATGTCAGGAGGCAACCTAACTCAAATATCAATATAACGGTGACTGACAGAGTCGATAAATCATCAGGTCCAGTAATATATAATTCCTACGAACTCCTGTTATCCCTCATTCATCGTATTTCCTCCCTGGTCTTCGTTGGCAAGTCATATTGTCGCAACTCAATCTGGACAGATGCCGTGACCTCCTTACCTATTGATGTCGAGATCACTAAATTCCTCCTACTACCGCTGCCAATATTCCTCCGACGCTTAGTCGCACCTTTAATCCCACAGCGAAACCGTATCTTCCGTCAACGCGCTGCGGTGCGCGATCTTCTTTTTCCTCCGTTAGAAAAGAACAGAGTCTTAGAGCACCCTAGTGTTATGAAGCTATTTATTGAAAGCGGAAAGGATACAGACCCCGATAGTATTACGGCTAGACTCCTACTTCTGACGGCGGCCGCGGTAAGACTATATGAGTAACTAAATGATATGATGGGCAAAATGTACGACTAATCACACAGTGTCACCAGATTCACACATCATCCATGGCAATAACCCATGTGATATTCGACCTCTGTGCTATGCCAGAGTACATCGAGCCCTTACGGTCCGAGGCGCAAGCAGCCCTGATCAAAGACGATGGGAAGTGGCAGTTCTCTACTATTAAAAGACTTCGCCGGCTAGATAGTTTCCTGAAGGAATCACAACGATTAAATCAGTCCACATTTCGTAAGCAATACGCTTCTTCTACTTTAGGCACCATTCAACAACTAATAATTCATCCAGTCGGATTTGATCGCAAGGTCATGTCTCCCATCGAGCTGTCCGATGGCAAGACTATCCTCCCACGTGGAGCCTCAATCGTCATGTCCGGAGGGCCTATGGCACGGGACCCGGCATTCTACAAGAATCCTCAACAGTTTGATGGTCTTCGTTTCTATCGCCCAGATGAGGACACTGCGAGCTCGACAAATATACAACAAGACTATACAGGCATCGAACCGGGCAATCTCTCATGGGGTAATGGCAGGTTTACCTGCCCGGGGCGATGGTATGCATCGGCAATGATAAAGCTAATCGTAGCAAACCTCTTGCTCGAATATGATATTTCATTTCCTCCCGGGCAGATGGAACGACCGCCGAACGGGAAGTATGATACAGACGTACACCCGAATTTCGAACAGAACATTGTTCTGAGGAAAAGGGATGTTGCCAAATAATATCGCCGACTAATGCTAATTAGTCATAAAGGCGCTGTAGCATAATTACTCAACTTCTGATATGGTATTGTGGACGATTACGCTACATAGGAAAATACTCGTTTATGGGATTGTCTGATTAAGAGATGTGACTGATTTTCATATTCTCTCTTCACATATCACGAGGTGAAACTAAAATCTAGAATCCTAATATTATATATAGTTAGTACCTACCTATCCAAGGTAGGTAGGTTTAGGGGTAGGTAGGTATTAATGCTATCTACACAAGTTCGATATAGCATCCCTAAAGGAGTATTACGCATTAATTAAAGAAATAGGTAAAATTTGGGATTTAACCAAGATTTATTTTATATATACGATTTTGTTAAGAATTCCATATAATTTAAATATATCCTTTTTAATATATATATTTTTTTTATAATAATATTTTATAATTTATATAATTATATAACTATGTTATACTTTTATTATAATATATATTTATATACCAATTTATTATAATTCCTTATATTTTATTAATTTATTATAATTATTTATATTTTAGTATTTATTTACGTATTAATCTTTTATATTTTAATATATATTTATATATTAATCTATTATAATTTATTATAATTATTTATATTTTAATACTTTTTTATATATTAATTCTTTATATTTTAATATATATTTACGCATTAATTTGCTATAATTCTTTATATTTTACTAATTTATTATAATTATTTATATTTTAATATTTATTTACGTATTAATTCCTTATATTTTAATATATATTTATATATTAACCTATTATAATTATTTATATTTTAATATTTATTTACCTATTTATATATTTAATTTAATTTATTTTTATATTATATAATTTATTAGAAAATATTTCCACATATTTAAACCTTTATTTTTTTATTATATATTTAAATATATTTAATAAATATATAAAAAATTAATAATTAATAATTAATTTTTAAAAAAACTTTAATTATGGTAATATAATTATAAAAGGTTTTAATTATAAGTTAAAGGTTTTAAATAAATTTTAATTATAGGTTAAAGGTTTTAAATAGATTTTAGTTATAGGTTAAAAGTTTCAAATAAATTTTAATTACGGTTTTAAAATTATATAATATATAGTAATTAATTATATATATTTTTAAACTTATTCCTAATTATTTTAAGGTTTTTTTTCTTTTAAATCTTTTTTAAATTCCTTTTTTAATATTTCTTTAAAAATAAAATTATTAATATTCTTATTTATTAAAATCTTTAAAGTAATTTAAATATTATTATATACCAACGTGGCTAAATTAATTTTATTAAAATTAAAAATTTTTAAATTTATTTATTGCTTAAAATAAAATATTTTAATATATTAATAAATATAAATAATTATTTTTTAATAATATTTTTTAATAATTTTATTAATTAAAGATTGGTTAAATTTATAAAATAATAAATAAATAAAGGTATTTTTTAAAAAAAATTTTTATTAATTATTAAATTTTGCCCTATTTATTAAACTTAATTCGCTTAAATTAATTCTTAATTTTTTGGTAAATTTGTTAAATTTTATAGCGTATATTTTTATAACACTATTTTTATAAAAATAAAGATTTTTTTATAATTTATATTAAAAACGGTAATAAAATTATAATATATTATTATAATTTAAAAAAAATTTATAATAATTATATATTTTAAAATTTATAAATATTTTAAATATTATTTAAATATTAATAAATTACCTATATAATATAGCGCCTTTTTATTACTATATTCTCCTTTCTTTTCTTTTAACAATTTAACATTAATAATTACATCGTTTTATATTATTAATAATAAAATAAAACCGGTTATTTTTTACCATAAATGGTTTAATATAATTTAAAATACGTTTTTTTAATTAGCGTTATTATTATTTAATAGTTATTATATATAAATTATATAATTCTTTTATAATTATAAATTTATTTATAACTATTATATATATAATTTTTTTAAACTTTCAATAAATACATATTATAATAAAAAATATTAATATTTAATTAATTTTTAAGATTTTTAAATAAAAATAAATAAATTTAAAAAATTTATTAATAATCTATAAATCTATTATTAATATATATATAATTACCTAATTAATTTTTTTATATAGAAATAAAATTATTAAACCTTTATCCTTTTAATTAAAAATAAATATTATATAACTGGATTTATTATAATATAAAATAATTATAAAAATTAATAATAATAAATTTTAAAAATGATTTAATATTATTTATAATTTATAAAGATATATTTTATATTTATATTAAATATTTTTAATATTATTACACATAAATATATAATTATAAATAAAATAATATTTAATTAAAAAATTAATTTTAATATAATTATATATACCAATTTTAATAATTTAAATAAATTATTACTAATATTTTAATTTTAATACGTTAAAAAATCTAAAATTAAATAATTAAAACTTATATATAAAATAAAATAGTAAAAAAAATATAATAATCTTTAATTTAATAATCTATTTATAAAATTAAACCGTTAAATAATTGCTATAATTATTTAATATTAAAAAACGTTTTTTATTAAAATTTTCCAATATTATATATTAATTAAAATATTTAAATTAATTTAAATTAATTATATTATTAATTTAATTATTTTTATTAATAATTAATATTATATTATTAATTAATTTATTAAATATTTAATTTTCCAATATTTAATAATTAGGTAAAATTAAAAATAAGGCTATTATTATTTTTATAATAAAATAAATCTTAATTACCATAATAAATATTTTAAAATTAAAATTAATTAAATAAAATTTTAAAAAATTATTTTAAATTTATAACCATATTTTATTTAAATAATTAATTTTTATATTAATTTTATCCATATTATATATATATTAAAATTTAATATAATAATTTTATTATATTTAATATAATTTATTAAACTAATAAATAATAATAATAATATTATAGGTTAATTTATAAATAATTAATATTAATTAGTTTTAAATTTATTTAAAAATATAATAATTTTATTTTAAAAATTAAGCTATTTATTATTATTAAATATACCTAAAATAAAAACATATATTATAATTAAATAAAATAATTTAATTAATAATATACTAAATAATATTTATATTAATATAATAACCGATTTTAATTAATTAATAAAATTATATATAAAAAATTATTTCTTAAAAATTGATAAAAATAATATTATTACTATTATTTTTATTATAAAAATAAGATTTATTATATCGATTTAAAATATATTTATATAATATATTAAAATATTTAATAGCATTTTTAACCAATTTAAATTGGTTTTTAAAGAAGGCCTAAATTATTAATTAAATTTTAATTTTAATAAAATTATTAAAAATTATAATAAATAAGGTAAAAATAATAGGTAAAAAAATAGAAATAATATTAATTAAAATTAAAATAAAAATATTAACTATTACTTTAAACGTTATAATAATTTTAAAATTATTTATATTATTAATATATAAAAAATATTAATAAAATATATAATTTATAAATAAATAATAATAATTAATATTAAATATAAATAAAAAAAAAAAAAATAATTAAAATTTTAATATTAAATACTATAATTTATATAATTTTTTAAAATTTTTATAATTTTATTTTAATTATTATATATATATATTTTATTAATATTAATAAAATAAAAAAAAATAATTTAAAATAATAATATTTAATAAAAATAAAAAAAATAAAATATTAAAAAAATATACTTTATATTAATAATTATAAAATTAAAATTTAAAATTTTATTACTATTTAAATAAATTTATAAAATTAATTTTTAATTAAATTATATTAAATAAATATTATTAATAAGATTTAAAATATAATAAATTTTATAAAAATTATTTATTTTATTTTATTTCAACTTTATACTTCTTTGCCTCTATTTTTTATATTTTCCAAAACTCTTATTTCCGCAATTTTCCTATTAAATATAATAATATATTTTTTAAATATAATAATATCTTTATTATAATTTAAACTAAAACATTTAATTAATATAAAAAAATACTTTTTAAAATTATTAAATTCCTATATTTTAAAATCTTTTTTAATATTTAATAATTATATATTAACTCTTTATTATATAATATTTTATATTATTAAATATAAATCTAAAAAATCTTTAAATAAAAATAAGGTAAATTTTTTAATATATTAAATATAATAAATAAAATTTCTAATTAATATATTAATAATTTTAATTTTTTTATATATAATTTTTATAAATTTCTATATTATAAAAATTAAAATATATATTAATTAATAAATATAAAAAAAAACTATATTTTATAATAGAAAAATTAGTTAAGTTATATTTAAAATAATTTAATTATTAATAAAAATTTAGTTTTTATTTATTAATTAAAAACTTAAATTTCTTTTATTTTTTATAATTAAATATAAAATAAAATAAATATTTTATATATAATAATAAAAATTAAAATTTCTATTTTTTTAATTTATTAAAAAAGAATTTATTATTTTAATGGTATATTTAATAAATAAATTAGATTTTAAATTATATAAAATTAAATCCTTTTTAATAAAAAATAATAAAAATTACCGCTACTATAAAACTTAATTATTTATAATAATTAATAATATTATTATTATAAAATTTATAATATTTTTGAAATTATTAAAAATAATATTTTTATATATTATTAAAAATATTAATAAAAAATAAATATTATATTATATTTTTATATTATTAAATAATTTTTATTTTTATATATTATTTATTATTTTTTTAACTTTTTTATTAATTTAAATAAAAAATTTTTATATTAATTAATAAAGATTTTATAATTTTATTAAATTTATTTTTAATATATAATTTTAAAAAATTAATATTATTAATATAATAAAAAAAATAAAAATATAGCATATAAACCTATTACCTTAAATTTTATTATTTTAAATTTTAAAATTTAAAATATTTTATAAATAATTTATTATAAAAATAAAAATTTCTAATAAATAAGAAATTTTTAATAATAATAAATCCAATTTAATAATATTAAAGATATTAAACTATATAATTATTCTATTTTTTTTTAATTAATAAATATTTGTTTTTTAAATAGAAAAATATAATATATTAATAAATATATTTAAAAATCTCTTAAATAATATTAAAGTTTTATAAAAAAAATAAAATTGGATTTATATTATATTATTAATATAATAGGTATTATTACATTAAGATTTTTTTATTCCGTTTTTTAAAAATTTATATATTATTATATATAACATAAATTTATTTTTAATTATAAAAATAAAAAAATAATTAAAATAAATAAATAAAATTATAATAATAATAAAAAGAAAAAGATAACAAAAAACGATATAAATAAGTATAAAATTTATATAAAATAGCAAAATTTTATTAGGTTAATATAATTTCTTATAAAAGAATTTATAAAAATATAGATTAATAATTAATATTATATATAAATATAAGATTTTAATTAATATAATAAATATATATTTAAATTTTAATTAATATAATTATAAAAAATTAAATAATATTATAAATAAATTAATAAAAAAAGTTTATATCTTTATTTTAACTATTAAAAATATTAAATATTTAAATTATTAACGTTTTTATAATATAATTATTTCTAATTTTTATAAATTTCTATAAAAAATAAAATTTTTTAATTAAGTAATATTATTATTAAAATTAATAATAAAATTATAAAATTAATAGATATATTCTTATTTTATTTTTAAATTTTTAAAAATTTTTAATATTATAATTTCTAATTAATCTTCAAAAATCTTTAATATTATAACCTTTAATTAACCTTTAAAAATCCTTAATATTATAACCTTTAATTAACTTTTAAAAATTTTTAATATTATAATTTTTAATTAACCTTTAAAAATTTTTAATATTATAATCTTTAATTAACCCTTAAAAATTTTTAATATTATAACCTTTAATTAACCTTTAAAAATTTTTAATATTATAATTTTTAATTAACCTTTAAAAATTTTTAATATTTATTTAAAATTTTTAATAATTAAAAATTTTTTTATAAAATATAAATTTATTTAAATAATTTTTTAATATTAATTTTATTATATTATAATTATTAAAATTATAGGCGTTAAAAATAAAATTATATAAATAAATATTAAATTAGATTAAATATAAATATAAAAAAGTTTTATAAATAATATTATTTATTTTTATTTAAATAATTTTATTAATTTTATATTTAATAATTTAACCATTTTATTTTATTTTTTTATATATTTATTAAATTTAATTAAATATAAAATATAATATTAATATTTCTTATATACGTAGAAATATCTTAATAAATTTATTTATATATTAAATTTTAAAAATTAATTTATAATTATATATATTAATTCTTATTTTATATAATTAAAAGCTTTATTATAATCTATAAAATTTTAATTAAATTTCTTTTTTTTATTTTAAATAATATATTATATTTTTAACCATTTTATTATTAAATAATAATTGATTATTAAAATATATATTTTAATATATTATTTTATAATAAATATAAAATTATTTTTTTAAAAAATTTTTATATATATAAGAAATTTTAATACTATATTTTTAATTTAATAATACCTAATAGTTATATAAAAAATAGTATAAAAATAAATTATAATTATAATAANGAGGAGAAGGGAAACGAAAACAGGGGAAGGAAGAGAAAAAAAGACGGGGGAAAAGGAGGAAAGGCCGAGAGGGGAAAAAGCGGGGGGAAGAGGGAAGAAGGAGAGAGGAACGCGGAGGAGAGAAGAGGGGAGAGGAGGAAAGAGAAAGCGAAAAAGCGGGAAAGAAAAAAGAAGGGAAAGGGGGGAAGAGAGAAAGAGAAGAAAGAAAAGGGCGAAGGAAAGAGGGAAGAAGGGAAGGGGGGAGAGAGAAGGGGGGAAAGGGCGAGAGAGAAAAGGAAAAAGAGCGGAGGAAGAAGAGAAAAAAAAACGAGAGGGGAGAAAGAAAAAGGAGGGAAGGGAGAGGGAAAAGAAGGGAAGGAGGAAGAAAAAGGGAGGGGGGAGGAGGAAGGAAAAAAACGGGAAAAGGGCGGGGAGGGGGGAGGAAGGAAAGAGGAAAAGAAAAGAAAGAGGGAGAGAGAAGAAGAAAAAGGAAAAGGGAGGGGGGGGAAGGGGGAAAAAAGAAGGGAGGAGGGGAAGGGGAGAGGGAGAAAGAAGGAGAGGGGGAAAGGAGAGAAAAGGAAAGCCGGGGGAAGAAAAAAGAAGAAAAAGGACCGCGACGAGAAAACGGAAGGAGGGAGAAAAGGAAGAAGAGGAGGAGGAGAAAAGGGAGAAGAGGGGGAAAAGGAGGAAAAAGAAGAGGGGAGAGAGAGGAAAAAGAGGAAGAAAAAAGAAAGAGGAGAGGAGAGGGGGGAGGAGGAAAGAAGGGGGAGGGGGAGAGAGGAGGAGGAGGGGGGAACGGGGGGAGGAAGGGAAAGAAAAAAGGGGGAGAGGAAGGAAGAAAGAGGGGAGAAGGGGAGGAAAGAGGGGGAAGAGAGAAGGGGAAAAAAGGAAGAGGAGGAAGAAAAAAAAAAAAAAGAAAGAAAGACCGGAAAGGGGAGAAGGGGAAAAGGGAAAAGAGGGGAGAAAGAAGAGGAGAGAAAAAGAAAAAGGGCGAAGAAAGAAGAAAGGGGGAAGAAGAAAGCCAGGGAAGAAGAGGAAAGAGAGGAAACGAGAGAAGGAGGCGAGGGGGGGGGAAGGAAGAAAGAGGGGGGGGGAAAGAGAAAAAGAGAAGAGAGGAAAAAGAGAGGAAAAAGCGCGGAAAGAAGAGGAAAGGGGGAGAAAAAAAAGAAAAGGGGAGGGAGAGGAGAGGAGGAAGAGAAGAGGGAGGAGGACAGGAAGAGGGGGGGAGGCCGGGGGGGAAAAAGGGTAGAGGAGGAGAGAGAACAGAAAGGGAGGGGGAAGGAGAAAAAGAAAAAAAAGAAGGAAAAGAAAGAAAGAAAAGGAGAAGAAGAAGAAAAAGAAAAAGAGAACAAAAAACGAGAGAAAAAGGAGAAAAGGGATAGAAAAGAGCAAAGGGAGGAGGGAAGAGAAGGGCGGAGAAAAGAAGGGAGAAAACAGAGAGAGGAAGAAGGAAGAGGAGAGAGAAAGAGAAGAGGGGAAGGAAGAGAAGAAGAGAGAGGGAAAGGGGAAGGAAGAGAAGGAGAAAAAAAAAGAAGAGGAGAAAGAAAGGAAGAAAAAAAGGGGAGAGCGGGAGGGGAACGAGGAAAAAAGAGGAAAGAGGGAAAGGAGGAACGGGGGAGAAGAGAAGGAGGGCGAAGGGGAGAAAGGGCGAGAAAAAGAAAAGGGGGGAAGGAAGGAAGAGGAGGAGGAAAAGGAGAAGAAAAGGAGAAAAGGAAGAGAGAGAGGCGGAGGGGAGGGGAAAGGGGGAAAAAGGGGGAAGAGGAGAAGGGGAAGGAAGCGGCAAAAAGCGGAAGAGGAGAACCGGGAAGGAACGGGAAAAGCCGGAAGAGGAGAACCGGGAAGGACGGGGAAAAAGGGGGAAGAGGAGAAGGGGAAGGAACCGGGAAAAAGGGGGAAGAGGAGAAAGCGGGAAGGAACCGGAAAAAGGGGGAAGAGGAGAACCGGGAAGGAACCGGGAAAAAGGGGGAAGAGGAGAAGGGGGAAGGAACCGGGAAAAAGGGGGAAGAGGGAGGGAAAAGGGGGAAGAAGGAAAAAGGGGGGGAGAAAAGAGAAGGGAGGGAAAGAAGGGGGAAGAGGAAGGGAGGAGAGGAGAAGGAGGAAAGGAGAGGGGGGAAAAAGAAAAGGAGAGAAAGAAAGAGAAAGGAGAAAAGAAGAGAAAAAGGGGGAGAAAGAAGAGGAGGGAGGGGGAGGAAAGAAGGGGAGA